>NC_091793.1:56419210-56732368 GCF_041296235.1 Equus asinus
ATGCAAGAGTGGTTCAACGTAAGAAAATCAATCAGTGTAATATACCACATTAATACAGTGAAAGGGAAAGGAACATGATCATCTCAATATATCAATAGATGCAGATAAGCAATCAACAAAATTTCACACCCTTTCATGATTAAAGCGCTCAGAAAACTAGGAACAGAAGGAAACTTCTTTAACACAGTAAAGGGCATTTTGAAAAACCTACAGCTAACATCATACTCAGTGATGAAAAATTCAAAGCTTTCCTCCAAGATCAAGAACCAGGCAAGGATTACCACTGTTGCCACTGATATTCAACGTTATACTGAAAGTTCTAGCTAGAACAACTACATAAAAGAAGAAAAGACGTTCAAACTGTAAAGGAAGACATTAAAGTGCATCTATTTCCAGACAAGATTTTATATATAGGAATTCCAGAAAATTCACATAATACTCGCACTAACAAACAAATTCAGCAAAGCTGTGGGGTAAAGTTCAACATGTAAAAATCATTTGTGTTTATATACAGCAGTAATGAAGATCCAGAAAGCAAATTAAGACTGGTTTAATTCCATTTATAATAGCATTAAAAAGGATAAAATACTTATAAATTAATCCAACCAATTTGGGAAAACTATAAAACATTATTGAAAGAAATCAGAGAAGATCTTAATGGAAGTCTATCCCATGTTCAAGGATCGGAAGACTTAATATTGTTAAGATGACAATATTTCTCCAAAGCATTCTACAGATTCAATGCAATCTCTGTCCAAATTCCAAAGGCCTTTTGTTTCCCCACAGAAACAAAAAAGCCAATCTGCAAATGCATGTGGAATTGCCAAAAGAATATTGTAAAAGAAGAACAAAGTTGGAGGACTCATACCAAATTTCAAAGCTTACTATAAAGCTACAGTAATCAAAACAGTGTGGTACTCACATGAAAATAAACATTTAGACCATGGAATAGATTTGAGAGTCCAGAAATAAATCCAAACATCTATGGCTAATTGATTCTCGATAAGGATGCCAAGACCACTCAATGGAAAAGAATAGTCTCTTCAATAGACGGTGCTGCAATAGCTGGATACCCATATTCAAAAGAATATGTTTGGACCTGTACTTCACTCCATATACAAAAATTAACTCAATATGGATCAACAACTAAGTATAAGAGCTAAAACTATATTAACAAAAGAAAACACGGCAAATATTTGCAACCTCAGATTCTGCAGTGGATTCTCAGATTTGGCACCAAAAGCACAAGCAGCAAAATAAAAATAGATAAACTGGACTTTATGAATATTAAAATCTTTTGTACATTTAGAGACATCATCAAGAAAATGAATAAACTATTTATAGAATGGGAAAAAATCTTTACAAATAATATATCCAATAAAGTTTTAATATCCAGAATATAAAAGGAATTCTTCCAACTCAACAACAAAAAGGTAAACAATCCAATTTAAAAATAGGCAAAAGAGTTGAATAGATATTTCTGTAAAGATGATATACAAATGGCTAACATATGAAAAGATATTCAATCTCACTGGTCATTAAGGAAATGGAAACCAAAACCACAATGAGACAGCATTTCATACCTGTTAGGATGGCTATAATAAAAGATAAAACACACAGAAAGTAACAAGTCTTGGCAAGGGTGTGGAGAAATAGGAAACCCCCTAAATTTCTGGTGGGAATGTAAACTTGTATACTCACTGTTGAAAACAGTTTAGTGGTTCCTCAAAAAGTTAAACATCGAATTACCATGAGACCCAGCCATTCAGCGACTAGGGAAATGAAAACATATATCCACACAGACTCTTGTATAGGAATATTTATAGTTGTATTATTCATAGCAGCCAAAAGGTGGAAACAGACAAATGTTCATCAGCAGAGGAATGGGTAAACCAATTGTGAATGTATATATAACGGAATAGTATTGAGCCATAAAAAGGAATGGAGTACTGACTTGTGTTACAGTTTCTATGAAGCCTGATACATTATGCTAAGTGAAAGAAGTCACACGTAAAAGATTGTATGATTCCTTTTATGTAAAATATCCCAAATAGACAAGTTTATAGAGACAGAAAGAAGATTACTAGTTACCAGGGGAGGGGATGGGGAGAGAGAATGCTGAATAACTAAAGTGTATGGGGTGTTCTGGGGTGATGCAAAATTTTGAAATGAGAGAGATGGTGGTTGCACAACATTGTGAAATGCCACTGAATCATACACTTTAAGACAGCTAATTGTACGTTATGTGAATTTCATCTCAATGAAAAAGACATTTCTTCTTGTGTTATATATTTATATAGTCAATATTTGTGATTATTTTATTCTATCACTACGCACTCAAGATTTCTTAATTCATTTTCTATGGAGTCAGTGATGGGTAGTGAGATGGTGGGTAAAAATCACCTGGAACTGGATACTATTGTAGAGGGAAACAGTCTCTAAGTAAAACATCACACATTTTTACCAAACTACAGGAGAAAAACTGAGTACTTCTTTAGAACATTTTGCCTCAAGTAAGAAATCAATTAACTCATTTAGTGTATGAGCTATTTTTTTTTGTTCTTTTGCTTTGTTTCGTTTGCCCTTTACAGCTAGGAGGCACAAAGCTTTTTCACCAGCTTGAAGTAGTAATCAGAGAATCTGTGGGTATGAGAAATACCTTTTGGGTTCAGTCCTTAAATACTGGTCCCCCCTCCCTTTTCACATTGTGGTAATCACCTAATCTTTACCTCCATGCTAGTGAAGATGCAAAGTGTGGTAAAGGAAAAGGAAAAGGACTGAAACTTCTCATTTGTGGTTCTCAGAGTTATATTTTAGCCAACTAAGCTATTTGTTTTAATTAAATGTTGTATTATGAGATTTCCTATTGATTTAAGGCTACAGAGGTAAAAATCTTGCTCCAAATCTTGTGTTCTTATATTTTACAACTAATGAAAGAAATAATAAAAATTAAAAAGCATCTTGCACATATGCTAGAGATAAAAATGGTATGGTGTTCCGAAGAGGAGCATTAGGCATTTGTTCTAGCAATCTTAGAGCACTAAGCATTCTCAAAGATTATTCTTCTAGCATACTTCCCTACTGTCTCGATCCTACTAGCTTTTATAAATGGACATTTGAATTGTTCAACTGTAATAATGGTTGAAGCTTTAAATATTTCTACCTAAAAATAAAAATTTATCCTGTAAATCAGTGCTTCTCTTCACAGATATCTCCACCTCTTAGGAGGTGGGTTAGAATTGATTTGGAGGGTTTTACTGAGAATTAAAGTGATGGTAGCCACATTGGCACTCTGTGCATCAGGCAAAGATGCTAGACATCCTATTCTTTGTGGGACAGCCCTCCACATTTAAGAATTTTCCCTCATCACATGTGACATGTGTGACTTATTGATGAATTGTAGAAGATTCATGTATGTGAAAAAATGTATTTATAACTCTCTGAGCCTAGAACTTAAACTGCACAATATGAATGAACACAAATTATTTTTTGCATTATATAATTTATACCAAAATTCCAAGAATGAAATTAGAGTGCATATTGAGGAAAGAGTGTACTTGGCTTTGTACGGAAAATAACCAAAAGTTGTTTTCCATTGTCACTGAAATAACACCACAGGATATCAGAATCGCCACAACAATAACCTGTTTGTCTGCTTTGTAAATTTGGCAGTTTACGGTGACTCTGCACAGGTACCAGCCTCTGATTACTTCAACATGTCTTCTAGTGGAGTCATGCTCCAGCATGCACAGATTTAAATATATACACAGACTTAGCTGTATATCATTTTATTATACATTGCTTTCCTTTTATTTTTCTTTTATAATACAGAGTATTACTAGTATGTTGAATGACTTTTGAAATTGCGAGTATAGATAGGTTATATAATAGTTGAATTCATTTTCAGGACAATAAAAGGACATTACAAATTGTTTGTCAAAGGAAGGAGGTATTGAGTTTGGTGTAGTTGATGATCATTGACAACCATAGTTGAAAATTAGTATCTTTAACATGTCTTCCAAGTTTCTTTGTGTTCCAGTACTTATCCATCTTTCTGAATTCATCGTCCTCCAATCTTTCCCTCACTGCAAGCCCCAGGTATATTGACCTTTTAGTTCCTTCAAAGGCCAAAGTCTTTCCTGCTTGAGACCATTCCTTCAGTTTACAATGGGCCGTGCCTGCTTCCACTGCTTACCTAACTCAGCTCTCTATTATGTCCTAACTAGAAAGTAACTTGCTTAGAGAGGCTTTCTTTACTTTTTCATTAAAGCCTATATTATTTATCCTAGCACTTGTAATATTTTACAGTTACACATTTGTTTGAAAATTTGTTTAATGCCTGCATTCTCATTAATTTGTAAGACCCATGTCTACAGTTAAACTGTAAGGACCATAGTTTTTGTTCATTTCTGTATATTCAACAATTTTTACAGTGCATAGTATATATTAGAGGTTAAAAAATATTAATTAAATGAATAATTTTCAAATGAAAACAATGTGAATTTCAAGATATGCCCTGGAATCAAACAGTGTTAAGTCATTTATTCAAATATTTATTGCAAACCTACTAGGTGATAGTGAATGTTCTAAGTACTGAGAATACAGCAGTGAACAGAATAAAAGAAATCTTACCCTCTTTCAGTTTACATTCCAGAGAGAAAGGTAAAATTATACATATATTTTATTTATATATATATATATACACACACACATTGTATTTATATACAGTATAATACTATATACTATGCTATATAGTAATCAGTTCTAAGAATAAAAATCAAAGTAGGAAAGAGAGTTAGGAAATATTGGGAGTGGTGAGATTTTAGACTGAGTAACCAGGAAAGGCATCTCTAGGAAATTGTACTTAAGTAGAAATCAGAGGAAAGGAGAGTTGAAGGAAGTGAATTATACAGAAGGAGGATTTGAGATATATAGCAAATTAGAAATGAATAGAAAAAAATGAAAGAGAAAAAGAGATGAAAATTTGATAATAAAAACTGGTTCAGCACAAGTGAATAAAAGGGTCTTGCAAATAAGAAGGTAGTCTGTTCAGAAATTTCCTAAGAGAAAAGGAATGTTTTTCAAGTTGTTGATTCAGATGCCCAACATGATACAAGTGGATAAAAGTGAAAAGAATACATTTATTTTTCGTATAATACACATGCCTTTCTGTTCCAAAGCCTGCTATCTTGCTTCAGGTCTGTCCCTACTGTTTCCTGAGCTGCTGTAATAACCTTCCATTTCTACCTCTCCCCAGGCATCAGCTCCAAAGAATTCCACATGTGACCACATGATCGTTTGATGCTCTGCACCAAGGCTTTTTCTGTGTATTATTTACATGCATTTGCTTTGTATCTCTTCATTATAGTGAGTTCCTTTCTATACGATCCTCGTGGGGAGGACAGTTATGCTGCTTCAGCCCCCATATTGCAATCCCAGCTGCCACAGCCTCAACTGAGCAGTATACCCTCCTGGTGAAGACTGGCCCCGTGGTGCCATAAGCAAAGCCAAAGATTCAGTCTTTAAGACTCATGGCAGCCAGATTTCCTGCCATGTTGAATCTCCATAGACCAACCAAACTAATTCTATCTCTGCCCCTCTTGATCATGTGAATACATAATTTTATTTGTTATTGAGCCATTTTGAGATTATTTTTTTCCACCTTCATCCTAAAGAGTCTTCATCATATGTCCACCCTTATAAAGCTTCACTGACTCCCTATTATCCAGAAAATTGACTTTCTAGTTTTTTTTCTAACTTTCAGATTCTTACACAAAATTTAACGACATGATGCAGAATGAGTTGAAGCAATGGACTTCATTCCTATTGAAGTCCGATTTCTCTTTTGCTCCTGGAAATGGTCCCAGTCATATCTTTTAAGAAGCCATGCACTCCACAGAACATGAACATGGAGAACAAAGTTCAGTCTCTTGAGCCAGAAATTCAACTACCCGTGATCTAAGTCCCAACTGTCTTTTATGCCGTATCTTCTACTTCTATCTGTTTTCTGTAGTCAAAAATAGGCTCAAAATCCCAGCAAGTGTCATTGCTCCTTCCCAACTTCATACATTTATTTATATTGTTTCACCAGTGCTTTCATTGAGGTTAAGTTCTAGTTAAGTTAAATTACACTTGCTTGTGGCCTTTCTCTACAGTTTTCATTTGAAACCATCCCACATACCTCTGAACCACTCTATCAAATACTACCTGCACAGTCCACCTGGAGATCAATCCTATCCTTAGCCTTTTCATGTCTAAAACTTGGTTGTTGTGATTAAAAAATAAATACTTGATTGCTTTTTAGTTTTACACATTATTATGTCATTTCTCCCAAATTGTGTAATAAGCACCTTGAAGCTAAGAATTATGTGTTGATATTTTGAATTCCCACAATAATTTGTGTCTGGTAAAACCTTGTCAAAATAGCATGTATTCCCTAAGTAGGAAACTAGATATTTTAAAAATGTAAAACACTAAAAATCTTGCCATATATAATAAACTATGAAGCTTACCCTGTTTATAATCATGACTTGATATTTGCTATTGATTATTAAGTTTGCCAACTTATGCATCAAAACAATGGAAAAAATAACACAAAACTATTGGCAGTAGATTATCACTACCATCTTTATATACTAAACATTGTACTGTCATATCTTTCTATTGCAGATTAGGTTAACATTTTTTTCCAAAGGACAACTGATGATGCCATTCTTGTTCAGAGTCCAAATTAGAAAGGAGAAGGACTCTTTAAAGTTTTTCTCTTTATAAATATCAACCATTTCTCTAAACACAATGCATGCCATTCTTGATTCCTCTAAAAGCATAACTATCCCTCCACAAACTCTCAAAAATTTTAGGAGAAAACACATTTTCCTTGAGATTATACAGCTTTTTAGTCTAGTGTCACTCTCTTCCATTTATGCATCCAGTAGTTATATAGTCTGTCCTAGAATATTTTTGCAATTTTAAAATATATCAGAACTAGTAGTAATCGGATACAAAGATGAAGCCTAATAAAGGGATCCAGAGCCTTTCTTACTTTAGCATTTTGGGTCTTTTAACTTTTTCACAGTGTAAAACTTATTCTCTAAGATTTTCATGACCTTAATGATTCAATAATGACACTTCTAAGTTTTCTACATTCTACTTTGGAAAGCATGGATTATAACACACTATTCTGAGAAGGATCTGACAGTTATTGTAAGAATTTAGTCCATAAAATAGCATCACTGCTATTGATTGTAGGGGAAAAAAACTTATGCTTGTGTTGATGTTTTTGACCTGGTGAATTTAATAAATACTGTCAATGTGTCCTCTGGCTCTCTTGAAGCACAATGTTATTATAGTATCTGAAGTTACACATGTAAACAAATGACCTAAAGAGACATTTCGAGGGTGTTAATATAGTAACTAACTAAATGTATCTGGTTTAAGGGGCACAAATATAGGCTTAGAATAAGTAAAATGTAAACTCTAATAGAGGGCATAAACCAACCGTGAAAAAATCTGCTAGGAAACCGAAAGTGTTTGAATACTTAACTGAAAGTTCAGTTTTCCTAATTTTGTACTGGGGTAAATGTATTTATATATAAAGAGAAAAACCTGTTTCACTCAAATCTCAGAAAGCAGATTGGTATGTATACTTTAAATACATAATTACACTAACAAAAATTAAAAGGCTATCAGAATAAACTAGCACCAAAAATCTATTAAATTCACACATTTTCTATAAATATGGGTAATCGATAGTTATACCTGATTATGAAAGTAAATATCTACGTGGAATGTAGTTAACACAATTTTATAGATTTAAAGATAATCTCAAAGTCTGTACTCATCTAAATCATCCCATTACTCTATATTTTGGATAAGTAGATAGAATTAAAATATAAACATTAAAATTTAGGGCAGTGTCAAAACAAGCAAACGTAAGAAGCCTTAACTCTAGATCTTCATTGATAGAAAATGTTTTCATTGGCAGTTTATTGCTTTCAAGTCAATAATCCATCTGTTAAAAAGTCTTAAGATTATACTGAAACACAGGATCCTTTGAAGCCTTGTAGTAGTAGACAAAGATGTCAACATCTGAAGCAGCACTTCCTTTTGTAGTCATGCTGCAAAATTGCAGACACTTCCAGCTCTCAGACACTTACCTTGTTAGCATTCGTGGTTGGCAGTGGCATTCCTTATGTACACACTATCTATCTGCTGCAGTTCAGACAGGGCAGGCCCAGAGGAGAACGTCATTGGGCACCTACTCTCATTTAGGAAAAGAGAGAAATTACAGCACAAAATGCCTATAGTGATTACGACTTCATGTTTCTGAGCCTTTAGATCACAAGTCAGAACATTCGAAAAAATAATGAATACATCATGGCTTTCAAAGTTTAAGCCTTTGCTCGTTTCTATCCACCTGTTAACGCTGAGATCCTAAACACCCTCGTTTCCCATCAATCCAGACCACATATCTTGCTCTTCTTCATCTAAATGATGCTATCTCATGTTTTTCATCCTATGGACTTGTTTTTGCCCCCTTATTTCTCTCTATTGGCCTAAAACCGTTTAAAAATGATTTCATTCATAAAGTGTCCAAAAGAAGCTGATCTTTTATCATTTCTACTATTATTGTTTATGTAATACCATTTAACTTACATATGAAACCATTTTCTACCTATCCCACCTTCACCTCTATAGACTGAATTCTCAATATGTAACTGTTATATATCTTTCTTACATAACCCTCATTTTTTCCTGATATAAACAAAAGAAAACAAAGAAATGGTTGTAAAATCTATAACTTATGAAAAGTATTTTCTTTTAAGATATTCCCACAGTAACCCAGTTGGTACAACAGAAAAGTTAATTCTCACTTTTAAAAATGACTAACATGATACCCAGAGAGAGAAAATCACTCTCCCAAAGCTACATCAGAAATTAGTTACAGATTGGTTTCTCTGGCCTCCCCAATTCTAACCCTTCTCTTTCCGTTACTAAAGCAATAATTGGCTTTGTTTTGGTCTGTGCTTTTCCCTATTCTCCATTCATTCTTTAAAATGATAGCTTAAGACAATGGTAAGTATCACTTCCCTGGCAGTTTCTCTAAGTTATTGTTCAGGTATCAGAACTGATTATTGTATGAACGAGGAGAATTGCTGAGGGGACGAGATGGGATGTGTGCAAAAAATTAGGAATTTTAAGATAAAAGTTAGTAGTTCTATGTATAACATAATACTTGCATGACAGAGTTATCACAGTTTCAGGGGCTGCTTAGCTGCAATAAAATCCTTTGTGTGTTCCTATGGTGGGGTCTGAGGTTTACTTTGCTGTACTACACTATCTTCTAACCCAGTCACACGGCATATCCTGTTTTTACTAGCCTTATTTTTATATCTTTTGATGCCTGCCTTGTGATTGGATTAAGTATGACTTTGTGTGTGTGTGTGTGTGTGTGTGTGTGTGTGTGTGTGTGTGTATGTGGTGGGGGGTTACTGAGTCCATAATAGTTTACATCATTGTGAAATCTCACTTGTGCATTATTTCTTGTCTGGCATGACAAATAAGTGCTCCCCGTCACCCCCTGTACCCACCTCCACTCCCCTTCCCCTGCTAACCACTGAACTGTTCTTTCTGTGCATGTGTTTGTTTATATTCCACATATGAGTGAAATCATATGGTGTTGGTCTTTCTCAGTCTGGCTTATTTAATTTACAATAATAGACTCCACGTCCATTGATGTTGTTATGAATGGGTTGATTTTGTCTTTTTTTGTGGTTGAGTAATATGTCATTTTATACCATATCTTCTTTATCCAATCATTGGTCGATGGGCACTTGGATTGTTTCCATGTCTTGGCTAATGTGACTAGTGCTGCAATGAACATAGGGGTGCATATATTACTTTGGATTGTTGATTTCAAGTTGTTTGGGTAGATACCCAGCAGTGGGATAGCTGGGTCATATGATATTTCTATTTTAAGTTTTGTGAGGAACGTCCATACTGTTTTCCACAGTGGCTGCACCAGTTTGCGTTCCCACCAGCAGTGTTTGAGTGTTCCCTTCTCTCCACACCTTCTCCAACATTTGTTATTTTTAGTGTCAGTGATTATAGCAATTTTAACAGATGTTAGGTGGTATCTTAATGTAGTTTTGATTTGCATTTCCCTCATGATTAGTGATGTTGAGCATCTTTTTTTTCCTTTATTTCTTTATTAATCTTTTAATTTCTTTAATTGCAGCACCATTGCATTATAACATTATATAGTTTTCAGATGTGCATTGTAATACATTTCGAACTCTGTGCAGACCACATCATGTTCACTACCCAAAAACCAACTACAGTCCGTCCAGTCACATGTGAGCCTGATCTCCCCTTCTGCCCTGCCCCACCCCCATGGCAACCACCAATCCAATCTCCATTGCTACGTGTTTGCTTGTCGTCATTTTTATCTTCCACGTGTGAGAAAGATCATACGGTATTTGACTTTCTCCCTCTGACTGATTTCAGTCAGCATAATACCCTCAAGCTCTATCCATGTTGTCACAAATGGCCAGATTTCATCATTTCCTATGGCTGAATAGTATTCCATTGTGTATATATGCCACATCTTCTTTATCCATTTGTCCCTTGATCGGCACTTACATTGCTTCCAAGTCTTGGCTATTGTGTATAATGCTGCAATGAACAGAGGGGTGCAAGTTTCTTTATGCCTTTGTGTTTTCAAGATCTTTGGAAAAATACCCAGCAGTGGGATAGCTGGATAATATGGTAGATCTATTCTTAATTTTCTGAGAATACTCCATACTACTTTCCATAGTGACTGCACCAGTTTGCACTCCCACCAGCAGTGTACAAGGGTTCCCTTCTCTCCACATCCTCTTCAAAATTTGTTGTTTCCTGTCTTATTGTAATTATAGCCATTCTGACCAGAGTGAGGTGATACCTAATTGTAGTTTTGATTTGCATTTTCCTGATAGCTAATGATGTTGAGCATCTTTTCATTTGCCTGTTGGCCTTCCGAATATCTTCTTTGGAGAAATCTATGACCAGATCTCTTGCCAATTTTTCAATTGGGTTGTTGGTTGTTTGTTGTTGAGCTGTATGAGTTCTTTGTATATTTTGGATATTAACCACTTATCTGATATATGGTTTGCAAATATCTTCTCCCAATTCTTAGGCTGTCTTTTCATTTTATTGATGTTTTCCTTTGCTTTTCAGAAGCTTCTTTAGTCTGATGTAGTCCTATTTGTTCATTTTTTCTTTGGATTCCCTTGCCCAGTCAGACATGGAACTTGAAAATATGCTGCTAAGACCGATGTCAAAGAGCATACTGCCTATGTTTTCTTCTAGAAGTTTCATGGTTTCGGGCCTTACATTCAAGTCTTTAAGGCATTTTGAGTTGATTTTTATGCCTGGTGTGAGAGAATGGTCTACTTTCATTCTTTTGCTTGTGGCTGTCCAGTTTTCCCAACACCATTTATTGAAGAAACTTTCATTTCTCCATCGTATGCTCTTGGCTCCCTTGTTGAATATTGGCTGTCCATAAATGTGTGAGTTTATTTCTGGGCTCTCGATTCTGTTCCATTGATCTCTGTGTCTGTTTTTGTGCCAGTACCATGCTGTTTTGGTTACTATGGCTTTGCAGTACATTTTGAAATCAGGAAGTGTCATACTCCAGCTTTGTTCTTTTTTCTCAGGAATTCTTTGGCTATTCAGGGTCTTTTGTTGTTCCATATAAATTTTAGGATTCTTTGTTCTATTTCTGTGGAAAATGTTGTTGGATCTTTGATAGGGATTGCACTGAATCTACAGATTGCTTTAGGAAGTATGGACATTTTAACAATGTTAATTCTTCCAATCCAAGAGGACAGAATATCTTTCCATTTCTTTGTGTCTTCTTTGATTTCTTTCAACAATGTTTCATAGATTTCGGTGTACAGATCTTTCACATCTGTGGCAGAGTTTATTCTCAGGTATTTTATTCTTTTTGTTGCAATTGTAAATAGAATTGTATTCTTAATTTCTCTTTCTGCTACTTCGTTGTAAGTGTATAGAAATGCAACCGATTTTTGTATGTTGATTTTGTATCCCACAACTTGACTGTATTCCTTTATTGTTTCTAAAAGTTTTTTAGTGGATTCTTTGGGGTTTTCTAGATATAAAATCATGTCATCTGAAAGAATGACAGTTTCACTTCTTCTTTCCCTATATGGACCCCTTTTATTTCTTTTTCTTGCCTGATTGCTCTGGCTAGGACTTCCAATACTATGTTAAATAAGAGTGGTGACAGTGGGCATCCTTGTCTGGTTCCCGTTCTTAGAGGGATAGCTTTCAGTTTTTCTCCATTGAGAATGATATTTGCTGTGGGTTTGTCGTATATGGCCTTTATTATGTTGAGGTATTTTCCTTCTAGACCCATTTTATTGAGAGTTTTTTATCATAAATGGATGCTGTATCTTGTCGAATGCTTTCTCTGCATGTATTGAGATTATCATGTGATTTTTTATTCTTCATTTTGTTAATGTGGTGTATCATGTTGATAGATTTATGGATGTTGAACCATCCCTGCATTTCTGGAATGAAACTCACTTGATCACGATGCATGATCTTTCTAATGTATTGTTGTATTCGATTTGCTAGTATTTTGTTGAGGATTTTTGCATCAATGTTCATCAGTGATATTGGCCTGTAATTTTCTTTTTTTGTGTTGTCCTTGTCTGGTTTTGGTATCAGGATAACGTTGGCTTTGTAGAATGAGTTAGGAAGGCTCCCCTCCTCTTCAATTTTTTGGAAGAGTTTGAGAAGGATAGGTATTACGTCTTCTTTGAAGTTTTGGTAGAATTCACCAGGGAAGCCATCTGGTCTTGGACTTTTATTTTTGGGGAGGTTTTTGATTTGTCTTTCAATCTCCTTACTGGTAATTGGTCTATTCAAATTCTCTACTTCTTCCTGGTCCAGTTTTGGGAGGTTGTATGTTTCTAAGAATTTATCCATTTCTTCTTGATTAGCCAATTTGTTGGCGTATAGCTTTTCATAGTATTTTCTTATTATCATTTGTATTTCTGAGGTGTCCATTGTAATCTCTCCTCTTTCATTTCTGATTTTATTTGTCTGAGCCTTCTTTCTTTTTTTCTGGATAAGTTTAGCTAAGGGTTTGTCAATTTTGTTTTATCTTTTCAAAGAACCAGCTCTTGGTTTCATTAATTTTTTCTATTGTTTTTTAGTGTCTATATTGTTTATTTCTGCTCTGACTTTTATTATTTCCTTCCTTCTGCTGATTTTGGCCATTGTCTGTTTTTCTTTTTCCAGTACCTTTTAGATTGTCTATTTGGGACTTTTCTTGTTTTTTGAGGTAGGCCTGAATTGCTCTAAACCTCCCTCTTAGGACCACTTTTGCTGTATCTCAAAGATTTTGACATGTTGTGTTTTCATTTTCATTTGTCTCCAGGAATTTTTTGAATTATCCTTTGATTTGTTCATTGACCCAATTGTTGTTCAGTAGCATTTTGTTTAATGTCCACATTTTTGTGGCTTTTCTGGTTTTCTTCCTATAGTTGATTTCTAGTTTCATACCTTTGTGGTCAGAAAAGATGCTTGGTATTATTTCAATCTTCTTAAATTTATTGAGACTTTTGTTGTGGCCTAATATGTGATCACTCCTGGAGAGTGTTCCATGTACATTTGAAAGGAATGTATATTCTGCTGTTTTTGGATAGAGTGTTCTATATATGTCTATTAAGTCCAATTTCTATCTTTTCATTTAATTCCACTGTTTCCTTGTTGATTTTCTCTCTGAACGATCTATCCATTGATATGAATGGAGTGTTGAGGTTCTCTACTATTATTGTGTTATTATTTATGTCTCCTCTTATGTGTATTAATAATTGCTTTATGTACTTTGCTGCTCTTCTGTTGGGTGCATATTTATAAGTGTTATGTCTTCTTGGTGGAGTGTTCTTTTGGTCATTATATATATCCCCTCTTTGTCTCTTTTTAACTATCTTATCTTGAAGTCTACTTTGTCTGATATAAGTATTGCAAAAGCTTCTTTCTTTTGTTTGCCATTATCTTAGCATATCACCTTCCATTCCTTCACTGTGAGCCTGCATTTGTCATTGGAGCTGAGATGTGTTTCCTGGAGGCAGCATATTGTTATGTCTTATTCTCTAGTCCATCTTGCCACTATGTGTCATTTTATTGAAGAATTCAATCCATTTATGTTTAGGGTGATTATCAATATGTGAGGGCTTAATGCTGCCATTTTATCTCTTGTTTTCTGGTTCTCTTGCATATCTTTTGTTTTTCATCCTCTGTATTTTGGTCTATCAATTGATTTATGTAGTTTTTTATGCTATGTTTCTTGTTTTCTCCACATTTATTATTTGTGTCTCTGTTCTGCTTTTTTGTTTAGTGGTTACCATGAGGTTTATATTCAAAATCTTGTAGATAACGTAGTCCATTTGCCAATGGTCTCTTATTTCCTTAGACTAAACCTTTAAGGCCCTTTCCTATTCCTCTTTTAAGTTGTTTTTCTAACATAATTATTCCATCTTATGTTGTGAGTTTGTGGTTAAAATGACAAGATT
This sequence comes from Equus asinus, assembly GCF_041296235.1. NCBI lineage: Eukaryota > Metazoa > Chordata > Mammalia > Perissodactyla > Equidae > Equus > Equus asinus. Next base: position 56,433,796 of record NC_091793.1, read on the forward strand.
ACTTTTGTTTTTGATGTTTTCCTTCCCTTTATCTTTAATGCTACACTTGAGCATTTGATAACCTATTCTGATGTCTAGCTACAATTTTCTGATTTTGTCTACTTATTTATCTCCTTACTCTGGGCTTTACAACCATTTCTCCCTTTCTTTTTTCATGTATGAGGGCCTTCTTGAGAATTCCTTGTAGGGGGTATCTCGTGGCTATGAACTTCCTTAGCTTTTGTTTATCTGGGAAGTTATTTCTCCATCATATCTGAAGTATATTTACACTGGATAGAGTATTCTTGGCTGAAAGTTATTGTCCTTGAAAGATCTGAATGTCTTTCCAGTCTCTCCTAGCCTATAAGCTTTCTGCATTCTGCTGAAATCCACTGAAAGCCTGATAGGGGTTCCTTTGTAGGTTAATTTCTTCTGCCTCGCTACCATTAGTATGTTTCCTTTGTCATTCACTTTTTTCAGTGTCACTACTATATGTCTTGCACTAGGTCTTTTTAAATTGACATATTTAGGAGATCTGATAGCCTCTTCCACATAGATTTCCATCTGCTTCCCTAGGTTTGGGAAGTTCTCTGCTATTATTTCTTTGAACAAGCTTTCTGCTGCATTCTCCTTCTCTTCTTCCTCTTGAATAGCTACAATTCCTATGTTGCATTTTCTAATTGAGTTGAATATTTCTTGGAGACTTTCTTCATTTCATTTTAGTCTTAGTTCTGTCTCCTCCTCTATCTGGAGCATTTCAACATGTCTATCTTCAATTATACTGATTTACTTCTTGATGATATCTGCTCAAGTGTTCAGGGAATCCATATTTTGTTTTATCTCACCCCTTGTGTCTTTCACCTCCAATATTACTGATTATTTCTTCTTCATAGTTTCAATCTCTTTTGTGAAGTAGCTCCTGAACTTGTTGACTTGTTTCTCTACTTTCTCTTTTAACTTGTTGAATTTTTTGATGATAGCTATTTTGAATTCTCTGTCATTTAGATTATATATTTCTGTGTCCTCAGGACTGATTGCTGGGTGATTGTCATTCCCCTTCTGGTCTGGAGATCTAATATAATTTTTGATACTACTAATGTTTTTGTGCATTGTGGTTCTATTTGGTCATAGTTACCACCTTTCACCAGTGGGTGAGGTCGAGAGCTGTGTATTCTGACCCCTCTGCAATCTGCTGGGATCCCAGGCACTAGAGCTGACACTGGCCTGGGAGTGGGGGGAGGGATGCTTTCTTCTGCATGCTCTTGCAGGCTTACTCACTCTGCTCTCATGATCTGCTTTCCTGGGGTATTGTCTTGATGAGGTCATCCCCCCACAATAGCTTTCACCCTGGTAGAGGGCTTCTCTCTAGGCTGCAAGGGCCCTTGAGGATATTTAATGTTCCCATGAACTAATGGCCCCTCCCCCATTCTTCCCTCTCGGAGGCCATGTGCAGTCCCACATCACAGGAAATGGGGTGAAGTTTTCTCTTACCCTGTTCCACCTCCTCCAAGGCATGCTCCAGCCTCTCCTCCCTCCTAGATACAGCTGTTTGGGTCTCTCAGACATCTTTCATATTGTGTGGATGTCCTCTGTTGGGGTATGAATGTATTTTTCACTGTATGGTGGAGGAGAGAGATTACCAGGAGAGCTCACCCCGTCATGATACTGACATAGCTTTCCTTCATGACTTTGTTTTGATCAGCTACCTCATCTTTTTTATTTGCTTAGAGCAAAACAAAATAATTTCATACATTGCTTTTTATTAAAACTTTACTTATTATTTATTTATCTAAATGTCCAAATGGCTTAACTCATTTATATGAATTGTAGAGAAGGGAAACAAGCCAGAGACATCCTAGTTTTCTCTTTAGCCAATTAAAAAATCAATAAAAGATTTCCTGTATCTTCCCAATGGTATTGAACTGCACTGCTGTGACAATTACCTGAATTTTAAAAGAATTCCAAAGGCTAAGTTCCAAAACTACCATGCAATGTTTTTCTACACTAAATAGTCTAAAACCTGGCAAAATATGTTTTCTCGGGATGCCTAGCATCTTCTCATTTTAGAATACACGTGTGGATGTATGCCATCTCTGGAATAATATTAAGACAATCATTTAAATTATTGATTTACATGGATAAAGAGAAGATATTGTCAGAGAGGCTATATGAGATAGGTGATTTATAGATAGATAAATAGATATTAAAAACACATAAAGAGGAAAAGAATAGGTGGTTTCTAGTATAATATTTTAAAGAAAAAATTAATAAGGATCTTTTTCATGAAAAGCAATAAAGAAATCATCATATTTTGTTCTCAGCAGATATAAAAGAAGGAAAAAAACAAAAAGATAATAAAGCCCAGAAACATAAATAGAGGTTGTGTCTAATAAGACAAAAGTTAGAATATAATTTTTAGTGTTTGACTTTGTTCCCTCCTAGATGAACACCTGAGCAAATGAACAAAATTATCCAATTCAATAACACACATATGAACAAGCAGGTCATCACAGTGTTTAAAGCTAAAATCAACTACTTACATTATGACTGAAAGAGCTAAGATCACCTAATTCTGACTGCCCAAGTAAGAAGCAAAGTTTGAGTGAGATACTAGGAAAATAGCTGCACTAGACAGAAAGAAATATTAGACTTTCTATTTAGATGAGTAGAGATTTAGGAAAATCAACTATTCCTTCTAAGTCAGAATCTCACAAATCATAAAGTGTCAACATGGACATATACTCAAGAAGTTATTGTGTCAAATAACATAGAGTGAAGGTTCTTCATGATTTATGAGAAACTCTGCAATGTAAAGCACCTGCATGTTTATTAGGAAACAGACAGTCCTCTGTTAGACTAGACAGACAAGTACAATCTTGGTCATTACCCGTGATTTCTGGGATGGGGGCACAGAGCTCACATTTGTACCTGATAGTCTACTATGGAGGCTTTGGATTAGACTATGAATAAAATCTTAACTGTGCTTTGATCTCCTGGCCTGAAGCCTAGACAACTTGGAAGGGCAGCCTCAGGGTTGTCTATGTGTTAACACTTTAATGGCATGAAAACTTCTAAATCTTAATCCAAGGGAAAGGGTTTTCCCCAGAGGCTGTGAATGTCCATGCCCTAAACTTCCCCTCCCTCACCTCCTTTCTTCTAGGCTCCACACTAATTTCCAATTAGCCTTTTAAAACTGGAGAATAGGGAAGGAACAACTTGAGCAAGAAAAACTTTGCCTTACTGTTGTACTTTATCAGTTTCAAGGAAAGTAAGAGAGAGAAGAACAGAGCCATAAGCTAAGAGTACATGTCAAAGAGCCAGAAAAACAATTTTCTGTAGTCCAATTTTATTGTCCAATTTCTGAACCTTTCTCTTTAGAACCTCCACCCTTTAGTACTGTTGTCTAATTATGAATTCAGATTTCAATTTGTCCTTCTTAACACTGAAGTTATCTCTTCTTGGGCATGAAATGGGTTATGAGAAGATAGTTGGCAATAGAAGAAGAAAACTTTGAGGTCTCTCCTTTTTAACATGCAGTTAACATTCTTAAATACCGTTTACAAAGAAGTAAAACAAATATAGTAAAGTCTGAATTTTTGCTTCTTAAATGCTCTTTAGCCACCTAAAATTTGTTGATCCATATTCTTAAGCCAAAATTATATATTAAAGAATTGGGTGGTTCATAGTAACCAAAAAAAAAAAAAAAACAAATAGGAGCTACAGTGTAGAGAAACTTTAGTGAAGACAAATTATTCAAGTTTTAAGAGAACATTTTTCTAATCAACTCTCTAAGAGGCATTGGGATAGCATGCTTGATAACAAATCAAAATGTAAAGACAACCTACCAATTGGGAGAAGATATTTGCAAATCATATATCCAATAAGGGGTTAATATCTAAAATATACAAAGAACTCCTACAACTCAACAACCAAAAACAAACTGGCCAACAGGCACATGAAAGGATGTTCAACATCACTAATTATTAGGGAAATGAAAATCAAAGCCACAATGAGATATCACCTCACATCTGTCAGAATGGCTATCATTGAGAAGACAAGAAATAACAAGTGCTGGAGAGAATGTGGAGGAAAGGGAGCCCTCATCTTCTGCTGGTGAGAATGTAAATTAGGGCAATCGCTATGGAAAACAGTATGGAGATTCCTCAAAAAATTAAAAATAGAACTACCATATGATCTAGGTATTCCACTTTTGTGTATTTATCCAAAGAATATGAAATATTAATTCAAAAAGATATATGCACCACTATGTTTATTACAGCATTATTCACAATAGGCAAGACTTGGATGAAACCTAAGTGCTCATCAATGGACGAATGGATAAAGAAGATATGCTATATATATATGTATATATATATAATGGAATACTACTCAGGCATAAAAAGGATGAAATCTTGCCATTTGTGACAACATGGATGGACCTCAAGGGTGTTATGTTGAGTGAAATAAGTTAGATGGAGAAAGTCAAATACTGTATGATTTCACTCATATGTGGAAGATAAACAACAATATCAATAAACAAGCACATAGATACAGAGAACAGATTGGTGGTTACCAGAGGGCAAGAGGGTAGAAGGAGGGCAGAAAGGGTACAGGGGCACATTTAAATGATAATGGATGGCAATTAGACTTTTGATGTTGAACACAATATAGTCTATATAGAAGTTGAAATATAATAATGTACACCTGAAATTTAGATAACGTTATCAACCAATGTTACCTCAATTATGAAAAAGACCAAAAAACTAGTGGTAGCCAGAAATTTCCCCCCTTTGGGAATTCATGGAGAGTCATCTTTGAATTCTTTTCAGGCAGAGTAACATTGTAGAAGTCAAATAACTTTGTAATTCTGTTAAACTCTGTGTAGTCTTGAAGATAATAGCAGTTGCTAAGTTACTCTATTTCACTGAATTGCAAGGATCAAAAAATATTTAATTAAATTGAACACACATTAAAAATAAAAAATGTCACAGTGTTAGACTCTGAGAATAAAATAGTGAATAGACCTATTGCTCCTAACCTCATGAAGCTTAAAGTCTAATGGGAAAGATAAATTGGTTTAAATAATCACACTATATCAGTTATCTATTGGCTCATAATGCCTCATTACAAATAACCACGAAACCATAGTGGTACGCAAAATAAGGGATTATTAATCACCTAGGCAGGAAGCTCAGTGTCTTTACTGGACTTGAATGAACTCACTCACATGCTATGGGGGTGGCTGGCTATAAGATGATCCAGAATGGCCTTGTTTGGGACAACTGGGGCAAATTGACACTGCCCACATGTCTTTTAACCCATAGCAGTACAGCCTGGGCATATTCCCTTGGTGATGTCAGAAATACAAGAGAGATAAGAGGAAAAGTAAGCCTCCCTTTGAGGCTTAGACTCAAAACTTGCTTATCACATCATGACTTCTGCCTCATTGCAATAGCCAAATCAATCACATGGCTGATCCCAGAACCAATGGGTAGAGAAATTCACTCCATCTTTTTAATGACAGGCAATTCATATTCACACGGAAAAAGGCGTGAATAGAGAAAGAGGTGAAGAATTGGGATCATTACTGTCATCAGTTTCCCATACACTTATGTATGCATAATCACAAAGTTTGCTCCAACAGAAACAGAAACCATTGTAACGATGGATACTGACCTAGATTGAGAGATGTTTTTACATCATCATTACATTTGTATTACAGATTATATTAATTTTTCATTGCTGCTGTTCCAAATAACCACAAATTTAGCAGCTGAAAAGAACACAAATGTCTTCTCTCAAAGTTCCATAGGTCAGAAGCGTAGTCAACATACTGCCTGGTCTGGGATCTTATCTGGAGGCTCTGTGAGAAAATCTGTTTCCAGGTCCATTCAGGTTGTTGGCAGAATTTACATACATTCTGCAGTGGGACTGAAGTCCTTATTTCATTGAAAATTTTTGATCTGGAGCTTCTCTCAGATCCTTAATGCCTCCTGCATCCCTTGTCATTTTGCTCCCTTCATCTTCAAAGGAGCAACGGCAGCTTGAATTCTTCTCTGACTTTTATTTCTGTCCTGTCTCTCTTACTCCAGCTGGAGAAAGTTCTCTGCTTTCAAGGGCTCATATGACTAGGGTGGGCCCACTAAGGTAATTCAGGATAATCTCCCTATTTTAAGGTTCATAAATTTAATTACATCTGCACAGTCCCATTTTCCCCGTAATTCAGTATATTCATAAGATCTAGAGATTAGGGCATGAATATCTTTAGTAGGTCATTCTGCTGACTCCCAAATGTTCATGTCCTTCCCAAATGCAAAATACATACATCTCATCTTAAATCTCTAAAGGTCTCCTTCCATTACAGTGTCATCTCAAATCCCAAATCCCGTATAAATCATAGCAACTCAGATATTCGAAAAGTTATCATCTAATTAATCTAATGAAACTAAATCACCTAAATCATGAGAATCAAGTTCTTGATATAATCCACTAAACATGACTGCTGAGCCATAACTTCTCTCATCTGTGAACCTATGAAACTAAAGACATAGGTTATCTGCTCCCAACATAGAGTAGTAGGACATGCCTAGATAACAGTTATAGATATACTCATCCAAAACATGGAAAAATGGAGAATCAAATGGAGCTAGCAGTCCAAAGCATTTTTAAACTGAACGCAAGCAAACTACCTTAGGTTTCAAGGGTTGGGAATAATCTTCCTTGGTTCTTGGTTAAGGCCTCTGGCCTCTTGGCTCCACCTCTAGAGTCACTATTCCTTCTTCATGAAAGGTAACTTATATTTAATGCTGAGCACATTCATTAGCCTGTTTCCTGCTGATAGAATTTTGGAAGCTACAGGAGGGTTCACTTCAACAGATATAAGCCATGTCCACAAATCTTTTTGAAACAATCCTATGTCTGTTTTTGGTTTCTGTTGAGATGGTTGAAGGACAAAGACCTTAAACTTCCCATGGGATCCTGGTTGGATTGTGGGAATCTGTGAATCATGCCCTTGTTCTCTTCAAAGAACCTTTTGTGTGACTGAACACATGGATTATTGCCATCTGGATAGGCTGAGAATCTTCCAGGTATTCATGTTCTGGTTTCTTTTAGTTGAACAGTTTTCCCCTTAATTTATATCATTCCTCTTGCACTTTACTATAAATGGCAAGAAGAAACTAGGACCCAACTTGAACATTTTCCTTGGTAATCTCCTCAGGTTAACATCCAAGTTCAGTGGTGAAAAGTGGTAGTGAGCATTCTGCCTCCCACACAGACCCTCCTTTACATCCTGATAAGAAGCTAGACGGGTTCTTTCTGCTCAAATTGAGCAATCAGTAAAACTCAAATGTAAAATTTCAAACATGTGGGATAGTTCAAGTAACATTCTTGATTCACAAATAACAAATTAGAACCAAAGAGGGATCTCTAAAATACCCAGAAGAACAACTAAATTTAGATTATAAGAATTTTGTTATCTTTTTATCCCTGTGACTCAGAAAGCCAGTGGAATAAAGGAAGTAATTTCCTAATCAATCACTGTTATTAAAAAATTATTTAAACTTTGGCAACGTTAGGGAACAAAATGATCAGCATTATTTAACCTACTGGTCAAGAGCAGATGAAGGTTAAAAACATGTGGCCTGGAGAATGACTTTCTATTTGACAATGCAAGTAATAGTCCTGCACTCAGGAGCACAGACATCTATGAGTTCTGGGAGGTAGACAGGAAGGGAAGACATGAAATGCAAAGGAAGTGTTATAACTTGAGTGCTAAAGGTCAGTAGAAGGAGTTTCATTCCTCACTCAGTAATTATTCTAGTTAAAAGACTATAGAAATGACCCCTCGAATGATGCCTTTGCAGGCTGTGCTAATTACGTCATCTTGCCCAGCATTAGAAGAGGAATCAGAGTCATTGGTGTGGCATGATGAATTCAAGGAACTCCCTGACCTCATTTCAATGGCAGCAAATAATCCCAGTGAGACGAAGCATTTCTGCAGCACTGAGGATTTGCTCAGTACATGAACTCAGTCCGCTAGACTTCTGTATAATGACTTGTCAAGGAAGAACTTACTGAGAATTTATTTTCGTGTATGTTTTTGGACATAAATCTACATGGCACCCTAAACCATGGGGAAGATAGGAAATAGCCACTCAACATTGTTGAAACAGAACTAAAACTGCCAATCTGCTCCTTAAGTATGTGAGGGAAGCCATCTGGTTGTGTCTTCACAGAGTATTTTCTCAAGAGTAATTTAGGTGAGAACCACCAAGCAAAGTGGAAAGGCTCTGTCGCCTGTTCTGTGAACAAGATGACACATTGTGCGTCAGGTAACTGGCACATGCTTCTTCAAATGCAAAATTGGGCACGTCAGGAAACGTAAAATCAGTTTTGGACAGGGAGAGAGAGAATGCAGATGGGTTTTAATTTTTTTAACTCAAAATGAATAGCTAATGAGTAGAGAGATGAAGATGGAATTCAAAACTTGTCAATTAAACAGCTGTTGCATCAAACACCTCTCTATCACAGAATACTTCACGAGTTCAATAAAACTTTCAGGAAGACTTTACAGAAGTATAGTCTGTAACAGAAATAAACCACTGTATTGTTCATGTTAATGAATCATTTTAAAGTAGATGCTTTTTATTTATAAGTAACACCATATATATAGGCTATTTAATGGAAAAATCTCAAGACTAAAATACTTGACCTTTGACATAGAAATTTATTTAGTCATTCAACCAATTAATATGATTATGTTACTCTTCTTCTAAGAAACGCCTATTGGTTCCCACTTGCCTGTGATATAAACTTCAAGGTTGTAGCCTTTACTATATGTGCCAGTCTTGTGTTGACCTATGACTCTGATACACCCTGCCAACCAGCTGTGTGGACTACCTCCTGATTCCACAAACAAGCCATTTCTCTACCTTTGAGTGTGCTCTATTCTGTGTGGAACGCTGTTCTCAGGCCAATTGATTTAAGACTTTTGTTAAATATTAACACCCCACTCCCAAGACTTCTTCAATAATCTCAAGTTGAATTACTTGTTTTTATTTCTCTACACTTTAGCATAGTTTCATTATGTTTCTTACAGATTTGGTGCATATTTTCAGTGAACCACAAAGCAAACAGAAATAAGCATTGTCTCAGGAGTGAGATAACTCATGGTTCATATACTGGCTCTATCATATATTAGCTTTATGACCTGAAAAAGTCTTACATTTCTTCCAAATAAAATAGAAAGATTAATGTTTATATTATGGAAGCATTGAGACTATTAAGTGGATACATATATGAAAACCACTGCACCTAGCTGTTAGTATACACTCAATACACGTGCTTTTCTTCAAACCCACAGCACTATAAATACGTGACTTATATAACTCTAGTCTCACCTACCTGTGACTACAAAATAAACTTACACTTCATTTTCTTAGCTTATATTTTTATGGTATAATTTCTCACTAGCCACTTCCTAGAAATATGTCCCACTCAGTGTCTTATTGTGTTATTCCTATTTGTTCCTGAGTGGAAAATGAATGAGTGAATCAAGTATTTATTTTACATTGGTGGTTGGCGTTGTAAATAGATAATTTGTGTGTATCTGAAGACTAGCGTTCTAGATACCAAGGCAGAGTAGGGTTTGAGTAGCACAGGAGAGACTGGTGTGTTTGCCATTTTTCTTGAAAGGATGGCCGGACTCCCACTTGTGTGGCAGAATCGATCACAGCCAAAATATTTCTAGGTAATCACTTGGGAATCTCCAGGAATCACATTTTCCTTCCCTTCATGTTGGCTTCATACCCTGAAGGCATGCAGAGGGAATATTTTTCTTAGTATACAAGAGATTTTTGAGACTACCTGGCAGCTTAATAGAGAGAGTAGAATATTTCATAAAATATAGATCAAGAGACTGTTTTGTATTTCTGTGCTATAACTTCCTATTTCTTCCTTTTTGCTATCTTTATGTGATCAAGTCAAACAAAATCCAGCAAGAAATCTCAAGATAGCTAAAAGGTAGTTTCAGAATTAAGTTGCTACAAAAAAAAAAAAAAAAGAAAAAAAGAGGACAGATGTTAGAGGGGAAAGGAAAACATACTGGTGTGAATTTTACTTCACCTTGTGTCTGCCTACTCACTCCCACCTGCCTTCTTCATTTCTAAGGGACTACAGCCATAATCAAAACATACTTGAATCATTCATTACCCATGATGTTACCAATTTCTTACTCTCTTTCATTGCAAACTTATTTTGATTATAACTGACATTTAACATATTGCTTAGCTAACAGCTTTTTTTTAATAACATTGATCACTTTGGGAATATCTTTCAGCCTAATTATATCCTTTCATTCTCATATTTTATTTTATTTAACTCAAAACTATGAGGGACAAGTTACCTGTCATTTTTTGTATCACAGTACAAATTTGGCATGTTTTTCTGTTTTCTTACATCTTAATAAAACTGTCATTCCCAAACAAAAAGTAATTGTCTCAGTTACCAAAAAGTCTCATTACATTGCAAATAGCCCCTTACCACGTCCAGTAAAATTTAATTATATATTTTTACTTATTCTCCAGATCTTCCTCTATGTAGCCCTCTAGTTGGAGTCTTCTTTCCTCCTTTTTCAATGACATCAAACACTAAGTAGAACTGGGATAAGTGCTTTCCTGGGGTGAGGTACAAATATATTGTCATGCTTAAACTTCTGGCCTCCAGCCATTTTGACATCATTCACACCATTGCCTAGGAAGCACCAACCTAGAAGCTGTGGGAATTTTCAAAAGAAGGAGAAATCTTACCACTATCCCAGAGGACCTAGTCATATAAGGGAAGACAAGAAAAAAAGCAACTTTCAAAAGATATTTGGCTGTTACAATTGAATAAACAGTGGTGATTGAAAAAACAAAGAGCAGAGAGAACTTTCCCGAATAAAGATGATAGAATAAAGTTGCATTTATCTTACTTTAATAGTTATTTTGTAGGAAAAAAAAAACATATTTCAGGTAAGTGGATGAAGTGGAGAGGTATAATCATGGGAACTCATGTAGTATAGAAAATATTAATTTTCAAAAAATATAGGAAGAAGGAATCAATGATAAAGTGTACTGATAGGAAATTTTGGTTACAGTTTGCTGACTGGTTCACAGTAAGTGCTCAAAATATATTTGCTGATTTTGTTAGATAATGAGGAGGACGGAATTTTCAGATTTCCTCCCTAGAGGTAATGAACAAATGGATCTGTGGTTGGTTGCAAAACGTGTTTTCCCTCCCTGAATGTACCCCCTTGATATGCATCTTTTCATCTCTTCCCATCAAGAAATGGAGAACCACAACTAAAAATACACAACTATGTACCGGGGGGCTTTGGGGAGAAAAAGGAAAAATAAAATGTTTAAAAAAAAAAAAGAAAAGAAATGGAGCCCATTTCTCCACCTCTTAAATCTGGGCTTGACTGGTGGCTTACTTAGACCAGTGGAATGTGGCAGAAACAGCATTCTGCTAGATTTGAACACTTTCGTGATCACTCTTGCAATCTTACTGACCTACCATGTGGACAAGCTCCTGCTGGAAAGTGAGAATCACAGGATTCAATCAATAGCCAGCCAATCCCCAGGAGAAGAATGTCCTGGCTAACTGGCAGCTGACCAGACTCACGAGAGAGCCTGGCTGAGATTAGAAGAACTTGCCACCTGAGTCAAGCAAACTGGTGACCCACAGATGAGGCAGGTGAATAAGCAGTTATGGTTTAAGCCTCCAGATCAGCTAATCTGATTCAAGATAAAATGGTGTTGCATCAGCTGACAAATTGTAAATGTAACATTTTAAATGCTGTATTAGAACAAATACTTATCATACTCATTTTTACACAGTGGAATCAGAAGAATAAAACAATCATAATTCCTAGCCTTATGGAAGGAAGTAAGCACAGTAAATTCTAGACGGAGTGAGCCCAATAAACAAAGAAAGTAATACTTTAATATATTAGACATTAATAAATGCTATGACAAAAAAACCCAGGAAATGTCACCAGGAGTTACCATGGGGATATGGAGAGGAGATGTGGTTTTAGTTAAGATCATATTTTAAGGTTGAGTAATCTCACATATAGAGAGAGGTCTGATAGATCCCTATTCAAAACATGATTCAGAGATGAAGACTGTTGACACTCCACATACCAAGAGAATTTGAGAGAAACTTTATCACTCACACAAGGGACTCTCAGGAGAGAGAAGAGTAGTCAGAAGAAAGCTTGGGCTGGCTTGATGAAGGCAGAGGTAGTAGGTTAAGCCTTTCACATCGCTAGGTGATGAGACTGGGGAACAGTCCCCGTGTGCCAGCTGGAGATTTGCAAGGTTTGAATTTCCCACAGGAGCCAGAGGAGAAGGCATCTATCTTGTCAGCCTGTCCAGATCTGGGGCCAAAGAGGAATGGAAGTGAATGTTTTAAAAGAACTTAGCAGTCAAACATAAGAAAATGAAGTCAGACTCTTTATTACTGATGATCAGGGAAGGCCTCACTGAAAATATGACATTTACAAATAACTTAGAACCTGTGAAGTGTGGTATAATGAAGAGTTTCTGGTATTTGTCTCAGGTTTCTGACACAAAACTTCTAAAACCCCTAGAATTTCCCAAGCAATAGCAGTGTCTCTGTTTTGTTTATGAAGTGGCTCATGGTGGACCACTAGTTAGCTTCAGGATGGGGGCGGGTCCCCAGAAAGACCAACTATATGATTAGAGGTTGGGACTTGGGTCATCCCAACCTCCACAGAGGGGAGGGAGGCTGGAGATTGAGTTCAGTCATATGGCCAGTGATTTCATCAATCATGCCTACATAATGAAGTCCCAATAAAATCTCAGGACTCTGAAGTTCAGTAGAGCTTCCTGGCTGATGAACACAATGATGTACCAGAAACGATGCAGCATCCTCAGTCCATAGGGAGAGGGCATTGGAAGCTCTGCATTTTGGACCCTCTCAGACTTCACCTATGTATAGTGCTTTCCTGAGTTCTGTGAGACATTCTAGTTAACTATTGAACCTTAGCACATTGGGGAAAGCCTTGAATGTATAGCCAGTTGGTCAGAAGTGCATGCAGCCTGGGACCCTCATAGTGTGTCTGGTATGTGCAATAAATTTAGTCTTATGGAGAACTGAGCCCTTAACTTGTGGGTTCTGATGGTAACTCCAGCTGAATAGCATGAGAATTGTAGTAAAATACACTCAGTTTGTGTTATACCAGTTGGATTTTTACCAGATTATGAGGGGATAGTGTTGTATAAGAGGAAGGAGAAAGAGCTTCCCAAGCAAAAAAACAGCAAGAAAATCAAAGACCTTGAGGTGGAAATGTTCCTAATGTGTCCAGACTGCCTCATGGTGGCTAAAGAGGTGTGAGGAAACTAGATGAGTAGTACATGACATCAAAGACGCAGAGGGGATCAGAACATTGGGACCTTGTGGAACCTCATAAGGGTTTCACTTTGAGTGATATCAATGAGTTTTGGCTAGAGAAGGAGCAAAATTTGACTTAAAAAGTAAAAGAATTACTGCTTCTATTTGTTTCGGTAACTTGAAAGTCAAAAACAGATTTTTGTTAGGAGGCTATTGCAATGATAAGACAAAGGGTAATAACAGTGACTTGGCCAAGATTTAACTGAAGAGGTGAGAAGAGTTAAGATTCCAGGTATATTTTGAAGGTAGAGCGAAGAAGATTTTTATACTGGATTGAATATAGAGAGTAAGGAAAGAGTGGAGGTAAGGGGGAAGAGTCTGTCTTTGCATCTGGAGCAGAGAGGTGGCTTCACCCTCCAGAAACGGCCTGGAAGATCCAGAGTACCAGCCCAGGTCACCTGTGTCACCAGCCTGGGCTACACTGGAATCTGAATGTAAATTCTCTGATTTAGACTCATACAATAAATCTATCTTATTTATTCACATGATCCAAATTTAGCAATACAATTAAATGACAGTCTCCTGTCCTAAAAAATGTGTATACATATAAGGGATTGTTTCAACATTCTGAGCTATTTTTTCCAGGGGATATATTTTTAAATTAATTTTACTTCAAGATTATTGATTAGAAAAATAGTATCATTTTACTATTGTAATTAGCTTTGTGTTTCAATAAAAGCGTCACTGTGAAAACTAATGCATAGTTTAAAAATTTTTCATCATATACACGATTTTTCACAATTATTTGGTGACATTAAATGTACTCTGCCTATATTTTGGGAAAATTAGCTTTCTTGAAACCACATACTCATATTCTACAAAACCTCAATAACATGTACAAAATATTTAGGTAAATTTTTAATGAAAAATATGTAGCATTTCTAGATCGTGGAGTAGTATTCTAACAAGCTATGCAACACTCTCAGTTCTTTTGTTATTCCTATTGTACAATACAACAACTGATCTTGGGAATTACCCTGGATATTTTCTAATTCAGAGGTAATACATGAACATTGTTGTGGTAAGTTTTTATTTGATGCTTAATTTGGTTTTACCAGACAAATTGTCCTAATCAATGTTGTGTCTCATCTTTGGTTTCTGCTTGTGATCAGAATAATCTGCTTGTTGATAAATACTGTCACACACTCATATTTTCTCTTACTACCCTCCTGCACACCCCTGAATACACACACACACACACATACACAAACATACACGCATACATAATTGATAAGCAGCACAGCGATTCGTTTTCAGTCAAATAATTTTATATTGACTGGAATATCTCAGTGAAATATGTTAATTCATCATGTGTACTGTAACAGTTAAAAGAGTAACAGCATAATATGTTCTAGGCCTTATTGTTTCTTAATAATCGTACTCATGTCTATTTTCCATTAGGAATCTTGTGGTGATTATGAAGAGCATTATCAAGTGGGGATTAAAAGAATAATAATAATTACAGTAGAAAATTTACGTGATTTATAATGACAAATTTTCAAATAAAATTCTCATTTCTGACTTTTAATCTGCTCTAATGTTGTGTTATTATTACTTTTTGTTAACAGAATTTTGCATTTTTCTTCACCTTTGCTTTTGCATAGGAAAAGAACTGCCTCTTTCTTCTTAGAAGGTTCATAACATACAGCTCCAGAACTTTTTAGTATCTTTCTTCTTGTAGCATTTCTTAAATTGGATAATGACTTTGAACTTTTCTGAAAGAAAGCCTTGAGGCAAATGAAACAGAAAAATTTTAAAAGTAGAAGTGCAAAATTTGAAATAAACAACTAGGCAGTTTTCATAGTAATGACAGTTCCAAAGGAAATACATGAAGCTAGAAATCAGAAGACTTGGATCCAAGCAGTCCATTTTCTCCTTAGATATGATATTCCTATTGCACAGGAATGTTAGAAAAAAATTAATTACACTAGATAATATATGAGAGCCCTTTGAAATTTGTAAAGTGTTACATAAATGCATTGTTTAATTATTCAAATCAATATTAAAGAATTTCTTTAATAACAAAATTATCTTTGCTAATTCAAAAGTATGTGTTATACTATATTTAGGCAAAGCACTAGGCAAGGTGGTTTGGCAAATCCATGATGAACAAAATGCTGCACTTCCCCACAAGTAATTTACAATCAAATGGAAAGACATCATATACGAAGTTAATGTTAAAAAGAGTAGGATTGGGACTGGTCCCGTGGCCTAATGGTTAAGTTTGGCATGCTCTGCTTCTGTGGGCCAGATTTGGCTCCTGGGCGAGTACCTACACCACTCATCAGTGGCCATGCTGAGGCTATGACCCACAGACAAAATAGAGGAAGAGTGGCACAGATGTTAGCTCAGGGCGAATCTTCCTCAGGGGAGGGGGGGAAGAATAGGATTAATTAAATGATATGTTGATTCCAAATTTCTAAAGAAAGAAAGAACAGCAGTAATTACTTCTGAACATAGCACCAGTGAAGTTTTCATGGGAAAGGTAATTTGTAAAGTATGGCGTTATAAATTCCTTTTTTACAATGTCAAAAGGTTTAAGAGGCAAATGTGGGAAGTATATTTTTAGACAATATTTGGCCACTGGGGTGAAGATGTTGAATAATACTATCAATATGCCAAGAACTGTGAAGGATTTAGATTTTATACCACTTGCAAGCTAACAGGTTAGCTTGCCACAGTTTCAAGGATGCTGGCAGAAGACGCAAGACTCCTGGCTCAGATACAAAATACCTTATTACTTACGGCACAGAAGGCAGCCTGTGCCCCATGCTTTCACTGGCTCCCTTTAGCCCTTGGTCTCGTGGGAGTGATGTGGAGTATTCCAGGTGCTGTGCTCATAGAGGACTTGCCCCTAGGTGAGGAAGGCTAAGTTTAGGAAAAACTCTAAACTTAGAAGAAGGCTGCTAGCAAATCTACCCAACCTGTGTCCCAGGGGAACACATTATCTTTATTATCCTGGATAGGAAACAAATCTGCCTTTGCCCCAGAGGGAGATGCTGTCTCTATCATCCTAGGCTGTTAGCTATGCAAACATCCCTGAAAATAGAGTCTAGAACGAAAGACAAAAGCTGCCACAAAATGTGCAGAAATGTAAAGGACAAATGGAGAATTGTCATCCAACAATACACACACACACACACACACACATGCACACACACACAAACAGTATGTAAAACGTAAGCAATAAACTCAGAACATTTCCAGACGTTTCTTACACTCCTGTTTTCTGTTAGAGACCTATTTTTAACCCAAACATAGGGAGATTGAATTTGATGAGCCCTCTGCATAATGTCTCCTTTTTATTATAATGCCAACTTCTTTTCAGGTTCATTCCTCATTACAACCAGTCTTTTCCTTATTGCACATGAGCCCACTAATGTGTAAATACTGGTAGCCTAGATTTTCTCATTCAAATTCAATAAAAAGCAAGCGTAATCTAGCGTCTGTTTATCTGTGTGTGTCTGTGTGTGTGTGTGTGTGTTTGGGGGCATTCAAAGTTAGAAAAAGGGAGCAAAAATGAAGGGAGATTTGGCACTAGGAAAATCAAGATGCATTCCCTTTCTTTGTGGAAAACAGAACCTGGCTTCCTACAGGCAGGCGTACATTTTGAGAAGAGAGATAGCAGACATCTGTGAAGCTCAAGCTTTGTTCTGGTTGTCCTAACCACAAGCCTTGCCCTTCTGCACCTATTCTCAAGATCTACCTAAGAGATCAAAGAGAGGGCCTTAGGAAAGTATATCCAAATCACACAGATCTCACAGAATTAACAACTTTGAATGCCCAAAGCTGCTTAGGAAAATTTTAAAGAAACTGACTGCAAATAAAGAAAACCCTCCTACAGTGACAAAAAAATAAATCTTCAGTCTCATGCAAAAAAAGGTATGGAGTTCGACATTCCACAGCTGGTATGGTAATTCAATAATACTATTAGAGACCTAGGCTTTTTTCATCTTTCTACTCTCCTTTTCTCAGTATTTATGCCTTCATCCTCATGCTTACCACTTCATGACTGCAGGAATCTTGCTGCAATGACATTTAGCGCATATTCATTCTAAGAAGGGAAAAAACTGTGGGAAGCACATACCAAAAGATAAGAAATGTTCTCAGATATCTTCAGCCTGTATCTCATTGGCCAGAACAGTGGGATAATGTCATCACTTTCTGCAAAGGGATCTCAGCTGGCATAGATCTGCCAAATAAAACTGAGGTTTCCTTGGTGAAGAAAAAGAGAAATTATATACTATGTAGTCAACTAGCAAAATCTACCACAAATATATTTCCTGGACCCAGAACAGGAATTTTTCCTAAGAAAGCTAAAGGAATAAACAAATGACTACAATCTGAGAATGGAGGTCATTTAAATAATTTGGAGACCAAACACCAAGTGAAAACTCTTGCTCTTGCTCTTGCTGTAGGCTAGAAGGAACCAAGCAGATTTTCTTACAGTCCCACTAAGTAATGCTACTGGCCCTGATATCAGTTCACCCACATCAAACCCATCATATGTGGGGTTAAAACCAAAGCACTCACCTCCTTTTCCTTTTTCCTCCCTGGCTTCCTGGCACTAGAATCCACCATCCACCAAGGAGGCAGACAACCAAGGACAGCCACCTGCAGGATTCCCTTATCTTACCATCCTCCTCCTTGCAAGCAGCCTCAGAAGGCCAAATGCAGGCTGGTGGGAAAGCACCAACCAGCAAGGCCACAGGCTCCCCCTCCCTACAAGCAGGCACATTCCTTGCAACCTTTAAAACCCCTCACCTCCCATTTTTTGGGGGTATGAGATGAATTTGAGCACTGACTCTTATCTCCCGACTGATATCACCCAAAATAAAAAGGCTTTCCTTCCCATAAGGTTGGTGTTCCAGTTTTATTTGGTCCCTCTTGCGTGGTGGGTAATGAACCTATCTTTGTGGCCAGTAACAGTAAATTTGTACCCACATTCTCTATTTTCCTGCCCCATACTTTGGTTAGCTACATAGGTTCATCTCAAGCAAATCTTTCCACCTTTCCACCAGATCCTATCTCCTCTCACTTTTCAACCAGTTTGCTCTAGCAATTCTTCCCTCTTGCCGTATATACTCTCTCCTGGATTGTTTCTAGCAGCATTAAAAATTCTTTTATTTCTTCCATAAAAACAAACAAGCAAAGAAACAAATGCCTTTGATTGAATCCAATTTCCTTCCAGGTACTGCCCCAATTGCTTTGTATCTCAAAAGAATCTTCTATCCTCACCACTTCCAATTATATTTTCCTATTTTCTCCTAAACTCACTTCCACCATGCATTTACACTTCAACTCCAACAGCACTGCTCTTCTCAATAATACATCCAATGATTTCTAGGCTGCTAAATCCAGTGAACAACTCCTAGTCCTATTCTGATTTATCATCAGTATTTGATACAATTGATCATTCTCTCATTCATTTACGTTCTTTGCTTAGCCTTTAGAATGCAATACTCCTGGTTTTCCTCTCATCTTACTGACAACTCTGTCTCATCTTTGATGGTTTTTCACTCTTCTCTCTGGACCTTATAATGGTGGGATTGTACATGGCAATTCACTGGAAGAAAATCCTTGATTAAGTGAGTATCACACTACTAAGTATTTAGATATTTTTAAAAGAATGCCCTAGAAGGTGTTCTAGGCCTTCAAGAGACCCCTCACCTCCCCCATGGCAACAAATTAACATAAAGATTTTTATAAAGATTTTTTTGTTTTTATCTGATAGATGGCTTATTTTTTCAATTATTTTCCAGGCCTGACCTCTTCTTACTTTTTCCAAAAATCTAATATTAAATATGAAGCCAGCCTAGCATAGTTCCACGTGGGCTAATGTGAGTCTAACTGGGAATTGCTTTGGTGTATCATGCACTGGTTAGGGAGTATATGTTGGTGGCAAGTAGACTCCTTTGTTTATAAAGCAACACAAATATGTAGCTTTAATATCTATCCCCTACTCTGTGCCCAGTAATTTTGAAGGTCTGAATTCAGGTGTTTGATACCTTCTTCAATTTCCAACTCGCTCCAGAACTGAGCCACAAGCTTCAGCTTTGAAAGATGGGTAATCTTTACACAAATATTTGATTTCTGCCAGCTTCTTTTACTGTAAGAAGACTCAATTTGTAATATTCCTCACATTAATTATAATGATCACCAAGAAATATCTACAGTGTTGTCAACTCTAAGCTATCATAATAGAACATAGATATGGATTCTGAGGAGACTATTACCAGAATTTTATATGCTTCCTTGACTGTAGATTTTGAACAACTATGCCAATGGGCCCACACCTCTCTTTTCCTTAGATTTCCTTTGTCCTACTTAACTGGAAATAATTTTGTCTTGCCCATCTGGAGTTCACTCATGATCAGGGACAAATAGCATTTTCCTTTGTTTCCACCTTAATATCTGATCATAAATATATAAATATTAAATCATTCTTGCTTGTAACACCTGAAGCAAAGATATACAATTTTTAAAAATATTCTCTCAAAAAAATAAAATAAAATAAAACAGGCAAAATTATAAATATCAGTCATCTAGAAATCCCAGGAATTATGCCAGGACTCATTTTTTGTACTCTACTTAGATTCATTATTAGTACATTAAAATATTTAGAGAAGGAATAGTGAATAATTTTTGTTGCCTCCCCTGCGTCATTCTCCCATCCTCATTTCCATTATTTCTGACTTCAGATTGGGGATCCATATGGTTCTGTGGAGACTGACTCCTCTTTTGGTTTCAGTAGTGGGATATATAACCTCAGTGTTATGGGCTGAATTTTGCTGCTCCTACCTACAAATTCATATGTTACAGTCTTAACCACCCAGTTCTCCAGAATGTGATTGTATTTGGAGATAGGGTCTTTAAAGAGATAAGTAAGTTAAAATAAGGTCATACGGATGGACCCTGACCCAATATGGCTTATATCTTTATGAGAAGAGGCGATTAGGACACAGACTCACAGAGAGAAGACCACGAGAAGACACAGAGAAAATCATCATTTCCAAGCCAAGGAAAGGATTCCAGAGGAATCCAACACTGCTGATACGTTGACCTCAGATCTCTAGCGAACAGAATTGTGAAAGAATAAATGTCTGTGGTTTAAGTTATCCTGTCTGTGGTATTTTGTTGTGTCAGTCCCCGGAAACTAATACAGCCATATATATAGTTGTTGGTCCAGAGGTGGGTAAGAGACCTAAGCAAGAGTACATCTCACGACACTTTTGAAGAACACAGTGAAGTAGACATTCTCTCTTTTTAGCTGAGAAGAATGAGGAAGGATATAACTCTAAGCACCACTGACATTCGTCTTAGACCACAAGGGGAGCCTCCCATAGTACGAAACTAAACTCATAAAGGTAGAGTGTTGACAGAACATGCCAGATCTACCTGTAGATTGTTAAATTCTGTGGGGCAGTAAATTATCTACCTTTGAGCCATATGAAATTATTAATATTTGACCATATTTGATCATAAAAAGGGGCAAGTTCATGTTGATCGATCTGCTGTGTTGCTTAATCCAGAAGTTTTGTTACAAGCTAATAAAACTGTCTTAATTGAAGAGATGACCACATGAAGTTCTATGCCTGTGAGAATTTTTAACTTAACTACTGCTAAAACATACTTTTAATTATAAAGTGAAAAATATTAATTATTCGAGGGATATATTGATATCAGTGGAGTTTTTGATGGAAGATTTCAAAAGGAATTGTGAGTTTGGATATAGAGATATAAAGAAAATTACAGGTAAATGCACAGGTAAAGTTATTACTGCTGATATAAACTTCAATTTCTTCCCTCATATCCAGGGGCCCTTTGTCTTTCACTCATTTATTAATTCATTAAACAAATACTGAGTAAGCCTTTCCCATGTACCAGGCACGGTAAAACACACAGGTTGAAAGTGGAAAACGACATGAACAAAGGCCCTGGCCAAAGCCCCTTATTGCCTAGAGGAGCAAGACATGAAGCAAGCAGTTACCTACAGACATAAATACATACATAAAATGTCTTGTAGTAATTAACCTTTTCCACTTGAATAAGCTCTCCCTGACCTAAGCCTGATTCAATAACCTTAGGATATGCTGGGTAATCAGAACCCATGCTCTTGTCTATAATAATTGTTCATGGATGGACATGTGATCCAAACTGAGGTGATAGCAAGTCCTCTCCAAGTCTTTGTTGGAGCTAGTCATGAGAAAGTGCTCTTTCCCCAATACCTGTAGCTGTAATGAGGATATATGCCTAGAACTGCTGGGAACCATTTTACACACCGCTCAGGGAAATCGTAATGGAGCATCAAGTCAATGCAAATGAAGAAGCAGAGATAGACAGAGTCTTGATGGTATTATTGAGTTTCTACCCCAATTTTGACTGAAACAAGTTCATCCTTGGAACATTCAATTATGTAGCATTATACACTTCCTACTTTTTTTTTTCTTTTTTGAGTTAGACATATTTAAGTTCAAGTTACTTGGATCAAAACTATTGTTAACTAACACATCTCTATCTTCACTTGGGGATCTGCACAACATCCTTCAAATGGCAAAATGCCTCTTTCCTCCTGAAAATCTTTATGTTCCAAGAATATCCTACATTTATTCTATCACTGAATGTCTCAACTTGCACTGCAGTTATATATTCCCTTTTTTTTAAAGTCCTCTATTGCAATTTAAAATCCTTCAAGAGTACAAACTCTCATTTATCATACTATACCTGGTACATAGTACATGCTAATATTTATTAAAGGAATGTATAATTACTCAGACCATAAAATATAGGACTACTGGCATGCTAACTGACTTAACATACTATTAAGTGAAGCATTTACCTTGGAAATTAATTAGGAGATAAAGGAGACCTACCATTGTTGAATTACAAAAAGCAAGAAGTTTTGATTCTATAACAAGTCTTCAAATGTGTATGCTCTTCTCACAGTTTGCAAATTCCTCTCATAAATATTTTTTCCCATTTTATCCTCACAAAAATCCCATGAAATGAGCAAGGCTAGTATCTTCATTTTGTAGAATCAGAAACTGAGGCTTAGAGAGATTAGGTGACTCAGTCAAAGAAATAGCTGTAGTAAATTGCAGATCCAGGATTAGAAACTAGGTATAGTATGTATTTATAAGTATCTTCAATAGCAAAACTAATTTCGTGATTTTGATTTCTTCTTCTGTAGCCTATACTCCCCTTGGCAGCCTATGATGAATAATAATTTCTCCAAATAGATATGGGTAGCAGGCTCTTCCCAGCCAGGGCATTTCAGAGACTCATATATAACTGATATGCAAATAGGAAATACCCCTGCTATTTGTGGTTTTTATACATATTTCCTGACTTGGAGGTATTACAAGATTTCTACAGAAAATACCTCAAAACTTGTTCACAAAGTTTAAATATACACATAACATTTAGAAAAGTTAGAATGTGTCCCAGTGGAAATTAGGTAATAGAGAGGACTATAGAGACTTTTGGAGAGAGAGTGAAAGAGAACATATGTGAAAAAAAAAGAGTGTAGTGTGCCGTCATGTACTTGAACCAGCAACAGGGACTGAGAAGTGAACAATTTATCAAAGTGCAAAACTGGACTTTGTAGTTGACTCTCCATGGTCCAGACCCTAAGGTTCTTATGAGCCCTTGGAGAGAAACTAATGTATAACAAGATTTTCAAAAAACCCTGCTACTAATGTTCCATGGGATTTTTTCTGGGCCTGTCTCTGCTCTTTACCTCCTTCTAGCAGCTGGAGAGTGTGGGAGAACAGAATTTGCCACCCCAAAATGTGTCTCTTTGGCTTGATTATTTTTAAGAACAAAAGACTCAGAAAGAAACTTTGACTTTCCCCCTAACTGGTTAAGAGAATTTGAGATAGAAGGTCTGCTCCAGGAGGGAGCTAATACCATAAAATAACTATAGTATAATATAAACTAGGTGTGAGAGACAAGGGAGGAACATAGCAAGGCCCATTTGATCAAAGTCCTCCCATGTCACATTGTCTTTGCAAGTCATGGCAAACATTTGTTTACCAAACATTTGCTTTCCCATCTCCATGTGAATTTCCCTCCTTTCCTTTGAATTCCAAAACCACTCCCAACACCCTCCTTTGTCTTTAGCTGAAGATGGTATTTAAAGTGGTGGCTCTGGCCATTTTGGTGAATTACCCAATTTTCCTGGGTTTCTCCCATGTATACATGCTACTAAATTTGTTTGATTTTCTCCTGTTATTCTCTCTCACATCAAGTTAATTCTTAGACCAGCCAGAAGAACCTAGAGGGTGAGGAATATTCTTCCTCCCCTACAAGAGCAAGAGAGGCAGTAGAGGTCACAATCGGTTCCTCACTACCACGTGGATGCTCTGAAGAGAGTGGCAGGATCAGTGTGCATCACGTGAGAGAACTGGGAATTCAGAGGCAGAAGATGAAGCACCAAGAGGGCAACAAAAGGAAGGCTGGCAGCCCCCACATATGTGGGAGGTCAACGTGATTAGTTCCTGTGGATACTGGATCTATTACCCAAGCCAAAGCTACAATGATGATGTTTTAAACAAGACAACAGTTTATTTCCTACTCATGTGTGGGCATAAGCAGTCTAGAGCTTGGATGGTGACTCCACAGCATAATTAAACAAAAATATTGTAACTTTGCTCTGCTGTCCTTAAGAAGTAGCCCTTCTGAGTTGGTATAAGATATTTGAGAGTCAAAATACTATTTTAAAATAACTATGATTCTGATTCAATGATTACTGTGTAATTCTTTGACATGAATATTTACCACTTATCTATTTTTTGAAAGGAGAGATTACTTTCATAAAAGATTTATTTCTAAAAATGAACTGTGTGTTCATTTCCTGAGACTGCTATAATAAATCTTGACAAATTGGTAGCATAAAACAATAGAAATTTATTCTCTCATAGTCCTGAAAACTATACGTCTGAAATTCAGCATGGCTGTGCTCTCTCTGCTTGCTCTAAGGGCAAATCCATTCTTTTCTTCTTCCAGCTTCTGGTGGCTATCCTGGCATTCCTGGGCTTGTGGCCTCATCACTCCTATCTCTGGCTATGTCTTCACATTGCTTTCTTCTCTGTGTCTAAGTTATTTCCCTTTGCTTTTCTGTTATAAAGTATCCATTATGGCATTTAGAGCTCACCCAGATAATCGGAGCAATCTCCTCATCTCAAAATCCTTAATTCAATTACATCTGCAAAGTTCCTTTTTCCAAATAAGGTAACATTTACAAATTCCAGATATTAGGATTTGATATCTTTGGGTGGCCATTATTCAACTTGCTCCAAACTGTTTCACTGGTATACTTGCCTTGAAGGCACTTTTCCTTCAGTGTTAAATACTCCATTCTGTGCTCATTTTTCACTTAGTGTAAATCACAGATTTTGTTTGTGTGTTTTAGATTGTATGATAACTTGAAGTACACATATTTTGGGGAGTACGTATTGTAAAAGTGAAATTGCTTTATAGCAATGTCATTCATCATTCATATACCTGATTTAAGCCTTTAATATCAAAATGCCTGTGGAAAGTGCTTCAAGTACTGAACAAAACATCACATGCTGTGTATCAAGTCCGTCAACAAAAATGAATGCCAATCCCCAGTCCAGTCCACCCAAGGTGAAAAAGTTAAAAAAATGTGAAGGTACAGGGAAATCACTCTTAATACAAAGGCTGATGTTCTGACTAAAGAGAAGTCTCATATATGTGGAAAAATAAAATGGTTGATCTAGAAGCCACTTTGAGAGTGGCTTCCTCCTGAAGCTCCTGACTTTACGAATGAGAAAACGGAGTCCACAGTGAGTAAGTGCTTCAGAAACATTGTGCACACAATAGAGGCAGCACTGGGGCTAGAAACCAGGTTCTTTGATTCTAAGGTCAGTGTTTCCTGTAACCTTTGATGGACTTGCTACTTCATTGGATCAACTTCTCAATTTCTAAAATGGCCTGATACAGAAAGGGACAAATCTAACTACTTATTGCAAATGTATGGGAGGAAGAAAGTTCCTCTATCCATCTAGGTCCTTCTGGCTCGGCTACAAATTAAATTGACATGAGACAGAATAACAGGAGAAAATCAAACAAAGCTTTATAGCATGTTTACATGGGAGAGTCCCAAGAAAACTGAGTACCTTACCAAACTGGCTGAGCTGCCAGCTTAAATACCATCCTCAGCTAAAGACAAAGGAGGGTGTTGGGTAGTGGTTTGGAGCTTCCAAGGGGAGGAAAGCAATTCATGTGGAAATGGAAAATCAAATATTTGCTAGACAGAACTTTGATAAGAGTGGGATTAGCAAGGATCCTCACAGTCTACCAGTACCCAGAGCTATCTATGGTGATGGCCTGTCCAGGGACAGGGCTTCTATCTTAAAGTATTTTAGGCAGTTAGGGTGAAGGTCAAAGTTTCTATCAGACTCTTTTGTTCTTAAAAATAATCAAGGCAAAGAGACATATTTTGAGGTGGCCAATTCTGATCCCCTACACAAGATAAGTAAATATTATGTTATTTTAAGAAAGAAAAAATAAATTACAATAAATGCAAAAAAATGCACCAGAAATTTTCATCTAAATGCTGAGGAGAATACAAGAAAAAAACCTGTATTAAAACAGGAGAAAAATATCTTAATATTTTTCATTGTCATGGTAACAATTCATCATTGTATGTATTCTTATCAAAATGTATGAATGTAACTTCCTTACCAATAGATAGTGTACACAGCTGCTTAGTGAAGATTCAAGAGCTGTACAAAATATATTTTCAGCTGTTAACTAACTTTAATTTTTTCCAATTGAAATAAACAATGACAAAAAAATAGCGCATTTCTTGTCATTGTTTAACCCCATCAGGGAAAAAAAATCACACTGATTGCACAGAAAGAGGTCAGTTTCTGTCCTGCTCTCATGAATACATTATTGTGGGGGATCAGAATTGGCCACCTCAAACTATGTCTCTGTGCCTTCATTTCAAGAACAAAACACTCTGAAAGAAGCTGTAACCTTCCCCCTAACTGCCTAAAGGAATTTAAGATAAAAGCCCTGTCCCTGGACAGGCCATCACTATAGATAACTCTGGGTACTGGTGGATTGGGATGATCCTTGCTAAGCTCATTTCTATCGAAGTTCTGTTTACCAGACATTTGCTTTTCCATTTCCACGTGAATTGCCTTCCTCCCCTTGGAAGTCCCAAACCACCACCCCCGAGACCCTCCTTTGTCTTTAGCTGAAGATGATATTTAAGGTGGTAGCTCAGCCACTCTGGTGAGTTACTCAGTTTTCCTGGGTCTCTCCCATGTATACATGCTATAAAGCTTTGTTTGATTTTCCCCTGTTATTCTGTCTCATGTCAATTTAATTTGTAGCCCTGCCAGAAGGACCCAGAGAGGGTAAAGGAATTCTCTTCCTCCCCTACATTAGTCTCCACTGACACACAATATTTTTGCCATTTATTAGATTAACTTGTTGTAACCTTGTAACTCTGAGGCCAAGGGCCTGTGGAATTGGAACTAATACAAAAAGTCTGATGGGGATGAAAGGCGAAGAAACAGACAATGTCTGGCAGGGCTTCTTCCACCTTAAGGCACACAGGAATCACCTGGGAATCTTGGTAAAATGCAGATCCCCTTTCAGGACTCAGGGGTCAGTCTGAGATTCTATAGCTCTAAGAAGTTCCCAGGTGGTACTAATGTTGTCAACCCATGATCTCATCCAAGTTTCAGTTGTTAGAGTGGGAATTTACACAAGAGTGAGAAGCTGTACAGAAGTTTTGGCGAGCATCAAACAGAAATGCTGCTAAAGTTAATATACTGTGCATCACAGTTCTGTTGATGACCATCTTGATTAAATTTTAGACAAACTTCTTCCTGATTCTGAGCCTCTGATCTTCTTTTTTTAGAGTGTTTATGTTAGAAAACTTCTAACTGTAAGTTTCTTCTCTGCCCTTTGATATGTATGTAAATCTTCTTCTAGCCTCTTACCAGTTTTACAACCCAGGAAATATCTGTCTCAAGGACCTGGGGACCATCTCTTTGTTGTGTAAAACACAGAAGGAAATATTACCATTGTCTCCTAGTTTCTGTGGGAATCAGAGCCTAACTTTGATTGACAACAATTAGCAAACACAGGTGGCCTAAACACAGAGAAAAACATTTGCAAACTTCCTCTGAAAAAATGCTTTTATTGCCCCAAACTGAAAAATCTTAAGCTTCCCATTCTTGGATGCTGCATGTCCCTTTCTCTAACACTGGATGTTATCATTTTACTGTTCTCAAAAATAAAAATTCCATGAAAACAGCTTCAGAGCATCAGTTTCTGGTTTTCCTTTCCACATGCTCAAAATCTGTCAATTTGGTCTGATGAGGAGAGTCACCTAGATGTTTTCTGCTCAGTTACTAATTCAACCACCATTTTCTTTCCTCTTCAAATGAAAAACACAAGCTCTCTAAGTATTAATTTACATATATCTGAGGGATGTTTGAGACTCCATATTCCAAATTTCTACTTATACATAGCCATAGTATCCTTCCATGTTTGTTTGAGGAGTCATCACAGCTAATACATTGAAACTTGCTTTATGTGCAAATAAGGATTACCTAGCTCTCTTTCATATATATCTACCTATAAATTCTTGCTGATTAATCTCAATATAGGTCAAGGAAATCAACTTTACAATTGGAAAATATACTATTTAAATAAATAAAATTAGACTTTAAAAATATTTTGCTTTCAAACATATGTGATTTTTTGAGTTATCAAGTATTTTCTTCCCATTATGGTATTCAGTATATTCATATATATATTTTGGTGAGGAAGATTAGCCCTGAGCTAACATCTGTTGCCAATCTTCCTCTTTTTGCTTGAGGAAGATTGCTGCTGAGCTAACATCTGTGCTCATCTTCCTCTATTTTGTATATGGGATGCCACCACAGCAAGGCTCAATGAACAGTGCATAGGTCCATACTTGGCATTCAAAACTGTGAACCTGCATCACCAAAGCAGAGAATGTGAATTAACCACTATGCCACTGAACTTGCCCCAATATATTCTTATATTTTATATTACATAACATGACAACTACCTAAATAAGCCTACTAGCACTGGGCATAATATGAATATTTTTCTAAACACTTTATAGTAATCCTTACAATAATCTAGAAGTCAAGTACTATTATCATTTTACCCATGGAGGAACTTGAAGCACAGAGAGGTTAAATAACTTGTCTAAGACCATACAGCTAATAAAAAAAATGAAAGGCAATAGGATATATTGAAGTATATAAGGAAGCCATTTGGTTTAAAACTATTCAGCCTGACCTTGTTTTTCTAGAAAGGACCTGATGTGACCTATTGAGTATGCATTGTACATCTGCCTTAAACATTTACAATGTCCCAAAGACAAGAATGATGCCCTTAAAGATAAGGATATGTCTTCTCCCATATCAGCATTTCCTTAAGGATAAGCATCTCTTCCTAGAAACTAAGGATTAATTACCAACCTGCTGTGCTCACCTTGTGACCATTGATATGCTAAGCCAGCAAAACAGTCTCACGACTGTTGTAAAAGGGGCATTCCTGTCATGTGTGATGAGTGCTCTTTGTTCCAAGACAGTAGATAACCCACTTCTTTGGTGCTGTTCCGTCCTTGGGAAGGAAAGCCCCAGGCTATAGAGTTGTCAGACCTGGCTTATCACAGGCTCACCCCAAATTTTGATTTACAAATCACTTATGGATTATTTGCATTGACACAGCTGATAAGTGGTGCAACTTGGACCCAAGAATTTACCTCTGTAGCCTGAGAGCTTAAACATCAAATTTTTGTGAGGAGCAATGACTATTTACAATCATTTATTGATGCTCTGAAATTACTTGGAAATTGGGAAAGACAGGGATTGCAGCTAGACTTACCTCTGCATTCCTGCATTTCAAGAAATGGTAGAGGACTGACTTGAATTGAAGGACAATTTAAATTTATAGTAGTACCTTAAATGCTGCTCTTGGTTCTCAACTGATGAGCAAATCCTGTACTAGTATGATATAAATTTAATATAATACCAGTGTGTAATATACATAACCTCTCTCTTCATGTATCTATAATATCCATATACAAAATGTTGTATGTAATGTGTATATTATGAAATATGTATATGCAATATTGTATATACTATAATAAATACTATATATGTATTATAGACATGCAATAAATATGTAATACATACAAATATATGGATTATGATATATGTATACACACATCCGATGCTGATATATATTCTTCTTGCTGAGATAATAAATACTTCATCATAAATCTTTGGCATAAAAAATGTTACAACATGGCAGGCAATAATTTTATGAAAACTGTGATTTGGAGCTCTCTTTTATATTAAAGATCTGAATTAATGAAGATGCACAGGTGGCAAAATAAATGTGAGAAGATGCTCAAAATCATGTCTTCAGTGAACTGCAAATTAAAACAACAATGACATACCACTACACACCTATTGAATGGCTAAAATTAAAACCCAAACCGAACCAAACAAACAAAAATCTGACAATACCAAATGCAAGAGTGGATGTCAAACAATGGGAACGCCAAGTCTTTGCTAATGTGAATGCCAAATGGTGTATCCACTTGGAAGACAGTTTCTTACAAAGCTAAACATAGTCTTACCTATGATCCATCAATCATGTTCCTAGGTATTTTGTCAATTGAATTAAAATTTTATGTCTACACAAAACCTACACACAAATATTTATAGCAGTTTTATAAAAAATGGCAAAAAAAAAAAACCCAGATACAACGAAGATGTCCTTCAATAGGTGAATGGATAAACAAATTGTGGTACAGCCATGCAACTGAATATTATTTCACAATAAAAAGGAATTAGCTATCAAGTTACAGAACAACAGCATGGAGGAAACTTACATGCATATTGCTAAGTGAAAGAAGCAAGCCTGAAAAGATTGCATACCATATGATCCTACTTGTATTACATTTTGGAAAAGACAAAACTATAGAGACAGTAAAAAAAGATCAGTGATTGCCAGCAGTTCACAATGCGAGCGATAGGGAAGAACAAGCGAAGCACAGTGAAGTTTTAGGGTAAAACTATGCTGTACGATACTGTAATGGAGGATATATGACATTATGCGTTTGTCAAAACTGATAGAATGCTACAATGCAAAGAGTGAACCTAAATGTAAACTGTGGATTTAGTAATAATAACATATCAATATTGGTTTGTTTATTGTAACAAATGTGCTGCACTAATGCAAGATGCTAATAAGAGAGGAAACTGTGTTAGAGTGTGGGAACTTATAGGGCAACTCTCAATTATTCTGTAAATCTAAATCTCTTCCAAAAAGTCAGATCAATGATTTAAAAAATGATTCTATGAGGATTAGTAACAACAATGTTCTCACTATGTCTTTGTTGCAAGCTATTTATCATCTTTTCGAGATCCAGTTATAAACTTATTCTTTATGAACGAGATCAAACTCCCAATGCAAATGTAAACAGTAAGCAGTCTACTATTTAAAATTCTGCCCTGACATGAGTTAAATTAATTTAAAGACAACAGTGATGTCACAGGTAAATGATAGAAAATGAAAATGCACAATCTGAATTATTTTACATTTTTATTTAAAATAGGTAAAACAGATTAAAATAGATCTACCTGCTAGGTGAATTGATATTTAAGAAAAATCAAATTAAGTAGCAGTAGAATAGAATTTTAAGGCTGCAATAAATAAAAAGAGAAAAAGCAGATATTTAATTTAAGAGCAAGATTTTCAGAGTAAGAAACACCTGCTTTCAAATTCTGGCTTCATATGACCTGCTATCTGAATGGTCTGAGGGTCAGCTACCTAGACTCGAAGTCTTCTTTTCCTGACATATGAAATGGAGGTAGTGCTTGACCTCATCTCTCTATCCATAATAGCTAAATCATGAATCCATGTTAAAGCTGTAGCATGCGACCTGACATGTACTGAGTGCCCAATGGTCAATCATTATATATAATGCTGATATTATTGACAAAGTATCTGATTTTCCAAATGAAAGTAATACTTGAGACTCAATTAATTGTGCTTTGGATCCATAGAATTTCACATCAGGTAGGGATTGTTGAAGAAATACTTCAATTTTAGAGGGGAGACCATTGAAGATGGTATGTGTGAACTCAATGCCTGATAAC
Organism: Equus asinus; assembly: GCF_041296235.1. NCBI lineage: Eukaryota > Metazoa > Chordata > Mammalia > Perissodactyla > Equidae > Equus > Equus asinus. The sequence goes on from NC_091793.1 coordinate 56,465,430, forward strand.
TAGTTAATAATTGTGACTGTTAGTCATCTGTTTACTACACAGCCTTGTGGAGTGTTCCTTAAGTGTGTCATGACTATAACGACTGTAACATTTTTCCAATATTACCCTATTCCAGAAGGTTTTGCTGAAAGGGATTTTTTCCTACCTCTTAAGTAAGGGTAATTTAGTGGAACAATGGTAGAATAAGTTGAAGCGAGAAAACCTGATTATAGCTCTAATTTTGCCATTTTCCAAAAACATCTCCTTGCATGGAGGATATCAAGTACTCTCATTGAATCTTCAGTCTCTTCAAATGTTTATTGGTGATAGAGCAGAAATTATTAGTAAGTACACTTTGCAGATTATTGGAAGGCTACAATAAAATGTGCTTAAGAGTGGCATGAAAATCACAATGTGCTATATATATAAAGTATTATTACCATATCTATGACACTAAGAGAGGGAGTTGAAACCAGATTACTATAAAAGGAATTCATTGGACTAATAATCATAGGCAACATAAGAGTGCACATTAATTTAAGGAGTAGGAGGTGTTTCAGCTTGTTTTAATTTTTCCCTAGTGTTATGAGCAATGGATAAGACTTAATTGTAATTTTAATTAAACAACATAGCAATTTACAAGGATATTGTCAGGATTAGTGTTTGACAGTCAGAGTTGAAAAAGTGTGCCGCAAGCTCCTGTGAGAAACACAATGCACACTGATAATAATAAAAGTACACATTTTAAATATGTTTTTATTCTGTAGCTCAATGTCGAAAAGACAGGTTTTAGCTCCAACTTTTATAATAATAATGATAACCTTCAATGTGAAATAAAACTGTTAATCCAAATGATATTTTTAAACTTCAAACTCAGAAAAAATATATGCCCTGAAAGTTATAGTGTATATATGAGTTATGCACATTTAACAGAACTTTATTATGATTACCCTTCATTAAAAAATGGTAGGTAATGTATCTGTGGAGTCATTAAGTATAATCCTTTCTTTTAAAATCTTGCTTTAAATTCCGTAAATAGAATGAACAATCTATATATTTTAAGTAAATGTCCCTCAAAATCCTCTCCCAACTTAATTTTATGTGTGTTATACTTAAACTGTGTTTAAATCATGATTCTTATTCATGACTGTAATAAGTAGCCTTTACATTATTTGTTTAAAGAATGGTAGAAAGAAGAGAGAAAATTAACTGGTCTCAACAATTTCTATACATGACAAAAGAAGAGTTTTATTTATAAAAATTCTCGAGCAGATGGTGATTTTGGCAAAGCCATAGCAGATCGTTTTAAAAAACCCTGGAAAATGCATTGATATATTTAAAAATAATTTGCTGGATACTTATAAGAAGTGCTGTGTATTCTAGAAGATCTCAATTAATGGGATTCAGCCTGATGACTTGTAAGTCAAAATGATGAGGTCCCAAATGGGGGTGGATGGCCGAAATAATGATTAGCAAACTAACAACTACTCATATTCAGATATTTCCACTTCCAAAGTATAAAGGTTGATAAGTGTGTCATGTTTATATCCTACTTAAAAATACTTCCAGGAGTGACATCCGATTCATGGCAGAGTGAGTCTTTCCAGTAATATTTCTCCTCCAATATACAATGAAAAGCTCTTTCATATTCCAACAGAGGACATCCAGACACAACACAAAAAGCATCAGAGAGACCTACGCAGCTGTACAACAGAGGGCGGAGAGGGTTGAGCCCCCCTCACAGAAGGTGGAATGGCGTAAGAGAAAACTTCACTCCCTCTCCTAAAGACTGCGATCTGGGACTGTGGGAGGCCTCCAAGAGGGAAGGAACAGGGGAGGGAACATTCGTTCCCAGGAACATCACAGAATCCCAAAGGCCCTTGCAGCCCAGAGGGAAGCCCTCTACCATGGAAAAGCTTTCTTGGGGGATGACCTTATCAAGTCAACAGCCCAGGACAGCAGAGAGGGAAAACCCAAGAGCACACAGAAGAAAGCGCCCCTCCCCCACCACCCACCCAATGCTGTCTCCAGCACCTGGGATTTCACCTTAAAGCAGAGGGCTCAGAATACTCGGCTCTTGAACCTCACACAGTGGTGACAGGTGGTAACTGACCAAATAATGCCAGGATGCAAAAAACATAGCCACTCCCTTTAGCAATATCAAACATTACATTAGATCTCCAGACCAGAGAGAAAATGACAAGGACCCAGAAATCAGTCCTCAGGACACAGAAATACATAATCTAAATGACAAAGAATTCAAAACAGCTATCATCAAAAAACTTAACGAGGTAAAAGAGAATGCAGAGAAACAATTCAACAAGTTCAAGAGCTACTTCACAAAAGAGATTGAAACTATAAAAAAGAATCAATCAGAAATATTAGAGATGAAAGACACAATGGAAGAAATAAAACAAAATATGGATTCCCTGAATGCTAGAGTGGACACCAAAGAGGAGCAAAGAAGCATGATTGAGGATAAACATGTTGAAATATCTCAGATAGAGGAGGAGAGAGAACTAAGACCAAAAAGAAATGAAGAAACTCTCCAAGAAATATCTAACACAATTAGGAAACGCAACATAAGAATTATAGGTATTCAAGAGAAAGAAGCGAAGGAGAATGGAGCAGAAAGCTTGTTCAAAGAAATAACAGCAGAGAACTTCCCAAACCCAGGGAAGGAAATCCATGTGGAAGAGACTGCTAGATCTCCTAAATATGTCAATGTAAAAAGACCTACTGTAAGGCATATAGTAGTGAAACTGTCAAAACTGAATGATCAAAAAAGAACACTAAGGAAAGCAAGGAAGAAGAAAATAACCTGCAAAGGAACTCCTATCAAGCTTTCAGTGGATTTCTCTGCATAAACATTAAAGGCTTGGAGAGACTAGAATGACATTCAAATATTTGAAGGAAAAAATCGTTCAGCCAAGAATACTCTATCCAGTGAAAATATCCTTCAGATATATGGAGAAATAAAAACTTTCCCAGACAAACAAAGCTAAGGGAGTTTGTAACCATAAGACACCACCCTATGAGAAATCCTCAAGAAGGCACTCATACCTGAAAAAAAAAAAAAAAAGGAGAAAGGGGTTACAAAGCACAGAAGAAGGAGATAAATAGGTAGAAAGAATCAGAGCAGGATAGCAAATACTCAAGTGTAACATTAAAGACAAAGGGAAGGAAAACACCAAAAGCAAAGATAATCTTGTCATTTTAACCACAAGCTCATAACATAAGATGGAATAAGACGAAAGAAAAACAACTTGGGAGGGGAAGAGAAGAGCGACTGAATCTGTTTAGTCTAAGGAAATGAGAGGCCATCAGAAAAGGGACTATCTTACCTATGAGATTTTGTATACAAACCTCAGGATAACCACTAAACAAAAGGAGAAAACAAAGAAACACAACATAAAAAACTATATAACTCAATTGGTAGACCAAAATACATTGGACAAGAAACAAAGGAAATGCAGGAGAACCAGAAAATAAGGGACAAAATGGCAAAATTAAGCCCTCATATATTGATAATCACCCTAAATATAAATAGATTGAATTCTCCAATAAAAAGACCCAAATGGCAAGATGGATTAAAGAACAATACCCAACAATTTGCTGCCTTCAGGAAACATACCTAAGCTGCAACAACAAACAGACTCACCATGAAGGGATGGAAGGTTATCCAAACGAATGGCAAACAAAAGAAAGCAGATGTTACAATACTTACATCAGCAAAGTAGACTTCAAGATAAGACAAGTAACGAAAGACAAAGAGGGGCAGTATATAATGATCAAAGGGACATTCCATCAAGAAGAAATAACACTTAAAAATATCTATGCACCCAACACAGGAGCAGCAAAGTACATAAAGCAACTATTAAGACATCTAAAGGAAGACATTAATGATAACATAAAAATAGTAGAGGACCTTAACTCTCCACTCAAATCAATGGATAGATCATCCAGACAGAAAATCAACAGGGAAACAGTGGAATTAAATGAAAAGCTAGGACAGTTGGAGTTAACAGACATATATAGAATACCCCATCCAAAAACAGCAGAATACACATTCTTCTCAAGTGCACATGGAACATTCTCAAGAATAGACCGTATGTTGGGAAACAAGGCAAGCCTCAATAAATTTAAGAAGATTGAAGTAATAACAAGCATCTTTTCTGATCACAATGCTATGAAACTAGAAATTAATTACAAGAAAAAAGCTGAGAAAAAGACGATGTGGAGACTAAACAACATGATATTGAACAAGCAATGGATCATTGAAGAAATAAAAAGAGAAATCAAAAAATATCTGGAGACAAATGAAAATGAAAACATACCATACCAACTCACATGAGATGCAGCAAAAGCTGTATTAAGAGGGAAGTTCATCGGAATACAGGCACACCTTAACAAACAAGAAAAATCCCAAATAAGCAATCTGAAACTACACCTAACTCAATTAGAAAAAGAACAAAAAAAGCCCAAAGTCAGCAGGAGAGAAATAATAAAAATCAGAGCAGAAATAAATGCTATTGAAACAAAAAAGGCAGTGGAAAAGATCAATGAAAGAAAGGGCTAGTTCTTTGAGCAGATAAATAACATTGACAACCCCCAAGCCAGACTTACAAAGAAAAAAAGAAAGCTCAGATAAATAAAAGTGGAAATGAAAGAGGAGAAATAACAGTGGATACCACAGAAATACAATGGATTATAAGAGAATACTATTAAAAGCTATACGCCAACACAATGGACACTCTAGAGGAAATGGATAAATTCTTAGAGTCTTACAACCTCCCAAAGCTGAATAAAGAAGAAATACAGAATCTGAATAGACCAATCACAAGTAAAGAGATTGAGACAGTAATCAAAAGCTTCCCAAAGAATAAAAGCCCAGGACCAGACAGTTTCCCTGGGTAATTCTACCAAACATTCAGAGACAATTTAATACCTATCTTTCTCAAGCTATTCCAAGAAATTAGGGAATATGGAACGCTTCCTAACACATTCTATGAGGCCAATATCACTGTGATATCGAAGTCTGACAAGGACAACACAAAAAAAGGAAAACTGCAGGCCAATATCGCTGATGAACATAGATGCAAAATCCTCCACAAAATATTGGCAACCTGAATTCAGCAATACATCAAAAAGATCATACACTATGATCAAGTGGGATTTATACCAGGGACACAGGGATGGTTCAACATCTGCAAATCAATCAATGTGATACACCATGTTAACAAAATGAGAAATAAAAACCACATGATCATCTTAATAGATGCAGAAAAGCATGTGACAAGATCCAACAGCCATTTATGATAATAACTCTTAACAAAATAATAGATAGAAGGAATAGAAGGAAAGTACCTCGACATAATAAAGGCCATATATGACCAACCCACAGCCAACATCATACTCAATGGGGAAAAACTGAATGCCATCCCTCTGAGAACAGCAGCAAGACAAGGATGCCCACTATCACCACTCTTATTCCACACAGTACTAGAGGTTTTGACCAGAGCAACTAGGCAAGAGAAAGGAATAAAAGGAATCCAAATAGGGCATGAAGATTGTTTGAAGACCACATGATCTTATATATAGAAAACCCAAAGATTCCATCAGAAAACTATTAGAAATAATTAACAACTGCAGTAAAATTGTGGGGTACAAAGTCAAAGTACAAAAATCAGTTAAACTTCTATATTCTAACAACTAATTTACAGAAAGAGAACTCACGAATACAATTCCATTTACAATCACAACAAAAAGAATAAAGTACCTAGGAATAAATTTAACGAAGGAGGTGAAGGACTTATACAATGAAAACTATAAGACATTATTGAAAGAAATAGATAATGACATAAAGAAATGGAAAGAGATTCCATGCACATGGATTGGAAGAATAAACATAGTTAAAATGTCCATAGTACCCAAAACAATCTACAGATTCAGTGCAATCTCAATCAGATTCCTAGTGACATTCTTCACGGAAATAGAGCAAAGAATCCTAAAATTTATATGGGGCAACCAAAGATCCTGAATTGCTAAAGCGATACTGAGAAAAAAGAGCAAAGCTGGAGGCATCACAATCCCTGACTTTAAAATGTATTACAAAGCCATAGTGATCAAAAGAGCATGATACTGGTACAAAAACAGACACACAGATCAATGGAACAGAACTGAAAGCCCAGAAATAAAACCATACATCTGTGGACAGCTAATCTTTGACAAAGGTGTCAAGAACATGCAATAGAGAAAAGACAGACTTTTCAATAAATGGTGTTGGGAAAACCAGACAGCCACATGCAAAAGAATGACAGTAGACCATTATCTCACACCATACACAAAAATAAACTAAAAATGGATGAAAGACATGAAGATAAGTCCTGAAACCATAAAACGCCCGGAAGATAATATAGGTAGTTCACTCTTTGACATCAAACTTGAAAGGATGTTTTCTAATACCATGCCTGCTCAGTCAAGAGAAACAAAAAAATAAATAAATAAGTGGGACTTCATCAGCCTATAGAGCTTTTGCAAGCCAAAAGAAACTATGATCAAAAGATAACCCACCAACTGGGATAAAATTTTTGCAAATCATATATCCAATAAGGGGTTAATCTCCATAACATATAAGGAACTCACACAACTGAACAACAAAAAAACAGCCTGATCAAAAAATGGGCAGATGATATAAACAGACGTTTTTCCAAAGAAGATATACAGATGGCCAATAAACACATGAAAAGATGTTCAACATAACTACTCATCAGGGAAATGCCTGTTGAAATGGCTATAATCACTAAGACTAAAAATAACAAATGTTGGAGAGGTTGTGGAGAAAAGGGAACCCTCATTCACTGCTGGTAGGAATGCAAACTGGTGCAGCCACTATGGAAAACAGTATGGAGATTCCTCAAAAAACTAAAAATAGAACCACCATATGACCCAGCTATCCCACTGCTGGGTATCTACCCAAACAACTTGAAATCAATAATCCAAAGTAACATATGCACCCTTATGTTCATTGCAGCACTAGTCACATTAGCCAAGGCATGGAAACAATCCAAGTGCCCATCGATCAATGAATGGATAAAGAAGATGTCGTGTAATACAAACACACACACACACACACACACACACACACAATGGAATACTACTTAGCCAGAAAAAAGACAAAATCATCCCATTTGCAACAACATAGATGGAACTGGAGGGAATTATGCTAAGCAAAATAAGCCAGACTGAGAAAGACAATCACCAGATGATTTCATTCATATGTGGAATATGAACAAGCACATGGACAAAGAAAACAGTTCAGTGGTTTCCAGAGGAAAGGGGGTGTGGGTGGGCACAGAAGGTGAAGGGGAGCACTAATGTGGTGACAGACAAGAAATATACAACTGAAATCTCACAATGATGTAAACTGTCATGAACTCAAATTTAAAAAAAAAAGGCTGGCATGAACACACGATGTGCTTTTCATGTTAATTGTTGATGGCAATAACCAGAAAAACAGTCCTCATATCATGTCAGTAGAGGTAGTACTCATAGGATCTATGGTGAAAAAAAAAAGTCCTTCCAAATGAAGGAGTTGACTGGAACATGGCTTCCTAATGTCAAGTGAAAGCCTTGAGAAATAAAATGTAATGCAAGGGGCCGGCCTGGTGGCATAGTGAAGTTCGCACATTCCTCTTCAGTGGCCCAGGGTTCACTGGTTCAGATCCCAGGCGCGGACTTATGTACCAATTACCAAGCCATGCTGTGGCAGGCGTCTCTCCTATAAAGTAGAGGAAGATGGGCACCGACATTAGCTCAGGGCCAGTCTTCCTCACCAAAAAGAGGGGGATTGGCAGCAGATGTTAGCTCAGGGCTAATCTTCCTCAAAAAAAAAAAAAAAAATCCCCCAAAAGTAATGTAAACACCATTTAGCTTATTCTTGATCCTCAATAATGGTAACTTATGAATGTAAGTGATAAACCTAACAATTTTCTAGTTAATTAAAAGTGTAGAAAAAAAGCCCTTGCCTTTGGTGGCTGTTCTCTCACACTGGGTTAATTTCTGGCTTAGCAGCACACGGCAGTGGGTCATCTTCTCTCTTGCAATGCCTCACTCAGTGAAGAGGAAAGCCCTAACCTCACCACCAGTCCATGTTCATAGTCTAAACTAACTGTCTGGATTTCAACACAGATACAGTAACAGGGGGCACAGCTAGGCTTGGAGCAAATTTATAGTTCAACACCATTTTGACTGGCCCAGGAGTCATTTCCTTTCTAAAATTCTCCTTTATATAACCAAAGGTTAGTTTTGTTTACAGTTGTGGATAATTTCCAGATTAATATTTCATCCAAATATAACTGATTCTTACCAGCCAGCATTCATTAATGACTACTTTTTAAAAATGTGTGCTCAGTGGAGTAAATGAATTCCTGAGAGTTCTATGAATCATCACTTCAGCAAAATTTGACAAAGGAGTGGGAAGGTTGTGCTTTAAGCTCATGTTGCTGTAATCCTGGAGGGAATTTCACATATATATCCATATATGTGTGTGTGTGTATATATATATCAGTAGGCTTATTTATCTAGCAACCGTTTGCACCACAGTCTCCCACTGCACTTGCCAACAATTTATGCAAGTCAACCACCAAATGTCAGCTTTCTTTGAGGGTGCTAATGTATCCTCCCACAAGCCTAACATTAATACCCAAAGGCCTTACTGCCTTTCTGTTTCCCTCATTCAAATAAACCTAGCGATAAACACTCCTAAACTAGATGATCGATAAGGAGTTGGTGATAAATAATACAGAGCCTTGTATAACTTACGGTCAAAGAAAAATACTCTTGGAAATTAATAGACATAATAAGAGGTACCACATAGCCTATTTCAGCATGCTGCAAAATTTACTATTGAATGCATGTTATAAATTTGTCACTGAACAAGGAAAAATATGGAATCAAGCCTGTGGAACTATAGGCTCCAGGATTCATGGTGAAAATAAAAATTGTCAAAAACTTTTTATAACAGTCTAAATAAAGTAGGAGAAATTCTGTACTCTTATATGAAATGTATATTTCCCTACATACAAGTCAAATTCTGAGAGAAACATTTACAAAATAGGAAGGAGGTCGCGGTACCAACGGGCTCATCAAGGGGCTTCGGTTTTGTGAGGCAAAATTTCAATATAACCAGTTTTTAAACTTTTATTTTTATTTTAATTATTTTTTGCTTCAAGATAGAGGTTATTAAAACTTTCCACAAGTATAATTTTAATAACAATAATGTTCAAAGTCACTGTTATTGGTCAATGTTTCTTGAGTGGAATATAACATTAAAAGATGCGTTCAGTGCTTTGTTTCATCTGTGTTATATGTAAAGCTATTACTTGAAGAATATGTATCAAAAATCTGTCACTCCTTATATAACAGGGAAACTAAACAAAATTTTAAAGGGTCACAAAAACATTTTAAATAGATTATCCTCTGAAAGTTAATGTAGAGGTAATACATTTATCAAAGAAAGACATGGTGTTAGTTTTCTATCACTGCTGTAACCAATCACCACAAACCAACATAACTTTACCACTTGCAGTGCTATAGGTCAGAAGTCAAGACAGGTCTTACCCGGCTAAGGTCAGGTTATCTTGGCAGGGCTGCAAGGAGGTTGGGGGCGAGAATCTGTTCTCCATCTTGCATTTTCCAGCTTATAGAGACCTCTTACATTTCTTGAGTCGCGGCTCCTTCCTCCATCTTCATACCTACCAATGGCACGTCAAGTCCTCACCTGGCGTCACTCTGCCCTAACTTTTACCTCAGTCTTACACGTTAAGAATCTCGTGATTACATTGGGCCCCCACCAGATAATCCAGGACAATCTTCCTGTTTTATGGTCAGCTGATTAGCGAAGTTAATTCCATCTCCAACTCAGATTCCTCCTTGCCATGTAACATAATATATTTTTGTCTTCTGGAATTAGGATGTGGATATCTTTGAGAGGCCATTTTTCTGTCTATCACAGATATATAAAGGTTCACAATTTGCAATTAGTTTCATTTACGAACATGATGTTCTTCAAAAACATCTAAATTTGCACATTCATTTCTAACCACAAATAAAGATTAAAAGGAAATACAAAAGCTTTATTTTTATTCCATTTACAATTCTTTATTTGGGTAGTGACTTTACTTGCCATCCCTTGAAGTTTTAATTAAAAGAAACAAAAATGGGAGTGGGAGAATGCTATTATGTGAGCATATGATAGAAATATATGTGACTAAAAATTATGGAGAATGCAGAAGAAATGATATTCTACAATCTTCTTGAACTGCACATTGCTTTTACAAATCCGTAAGAACTGAGGATTTATGCACACTATCCCACCCCAGTTCTATTCCAAAATATGCACAGTGCTATCCCCTTATCATTTGCTAGCTGCTGCTTCTCTTTGCTGTGTGTGCCAGGTTGGGAGATCAGAGGTCTAGGACTTACACAAATACAGAATAAATCAGCTGCTATTCTCAGAGTGCCCTAGAGTCAAGGAAGGTTTAAAGAAATACAATTGTGAAATAGCATGCTGAATTGATGTATTTCATATATAATACCTCTTACTTCTCGTTCCAGTAATATTGTCATGTCTAAATATGTCATGGGAACATCTGATCACTCCCTTTCTCAAGTGCATTCTCCATAATCTCTTGATATTTAAGACTATGCCTATCTAGTTAAGAGGGTTAGGTCGTCGTGTTTGAGCTGTGAATATTGACGTACACCATAGATTGCTTAACACTTTTCTGTTTGCAAATATCATTTTAAAAACATCGTAAAAGGTCATCCCCATCTCCTGACACTTAGGGAGAATTACATATAACAATTTAATCTAAGTATATAAGTATCCATTTCATTCATTAAAACAGAGAGAGAGAATAGTTTCAATTTTTTCCCTTGAAGGTTTGTAATATGATGCAAAGTAAGGCAATGTGAGCTAGGATATCAAAATAGGAGTTTTGAATGGGAATCTGGAAGACAGAAGTTAGACTCAGGGTGTGGCAGTAACTGTATTTATGTAAAAGACAATTAAATAAAACCCTAGTTCTTTTAAAAAATCTCTCCCTACCATTTATCATCTATGTATCAATCATCATCTATCTACTAAGAAGTTTGTCTACATGCCCCCCAACAATTTCTATAAGATTTAGCTAATCTATAATCTCTAATCTGACTTGTAAGTATACTCTGGCAATTTTCCCATCACAAGGATTAATTTTTGTCTTCATTGTTGCATTTATTATACTAGTTTTGCTTGCTTAGCTGCCTGTCCTGCTAAGTCTTACTGTTCATCTTATTAGCCCAGGAGTAGTACCACGTGAGACAAATATGTTGGAGGAAACTGTCTCTGTTTTTACAAATTGCACTGATGATCCAAGAGTTGTAATGCCATGGACAAGGTAAAGCTCCATTTACAGTTTGCAGACAAATTTTAAGTACTGATAAGGGCAGAGAAATAACTACATAAATTGTAAGTAACCCATCATATCCTGTTTTCATGAGTTGTTGACACATGTCTGTTTAAGATTTAAAAAAATAGTTTTACTAATTTTAAGGAAAACCAAGCTGGAATCTATTCTATTCATGAAATAGTAGCAGATCAGACAGCTTTGTGCCTATTGAAGGATGAATCCTTCTTACGCCAAGACAAAAAAGATAGTTTAACTAACATTACTCGAAGGCTCAACTGTTCTTCTGGTGAGAACTATTTTTTGTTGTCTGTTGAAATGGTATTATTGTTTATGTCCATATGCTACTCCCTAAGTGAAGGGTTTGCTATCCTGACAAAGCAACATAATTGTGTTTGGGGTTTTCATCATAGAGTTTCTTGACTTCCAACCTCAGAGGTGTTCATTCAATAAATTCATTTATTTATTGAGTGTTTACTATGTGGTTGGCAATGTTCCAGGTACTTGAGAGATATCAGAGTAGAAAAAAGAAAAAAAAATTGTAGAATATGTATTCTAATGGGATAGAGGGATAATAAACATCATAAATACGTTTTAGAAGACAACATAAAGGAAAAAATACTATGAAAAAATTAGATTAAAGAGAACAGGAGGTGTTTTAATTTATGTAGCTTACCAGTGGGCCTTAGGGGGAAGGTAAAGAAGCCTTTCAGATATCTTGGTGAAGAGTGTGAAGTTAGTAAATCACGGGCTTGCCCAGAAGGTATAGGAACAGCAACGAGGTCAATGTGACTGGAAGAGAATATGCAAGGAGAGATTAGTAAAAATATGAGACCAAAGGCATATTAGGTTTTTGGCAAAAGACCACGAATATGTATTTTAAGCAATAAAGATGATTTTGAAACGCAACTAGAACTGAGAAGTACCTCCTCTTATACGTTTTATTAACCTTACCTAGTAATGATTACTAATTTCAATTTGCAAAGGGAGGACTTAATGTTATACAACAATGAAGAAAACTTATCAAATGGCACAGAAATATTATCTAAAAATTAAACATTCTTAAAGTTATATAATTAACATAGTAAGAGAGGCAACTACGGACCATCTCTGAACTATTAATCCAAAGACACTCAATGATATTGGAAAACAGTCAGACTATGAAGGAAATGAGTATAAAGGAAAAATATGGCAAGAGTGTGATGCTATCTTTAAAACTCTCTCATTTGAAAGGTCCATTTCGTAACTGCATAAATTTTCATATTTGTATTTAACCCAATGTTCACTTGGGGTTTTGATTCACTGTTTTAAACTCTAAATATTACTGCTTATGTGCTAGAGGAACGTGAATGCAGAATGTAAGTGTTTTGAAAATCATAAAATGTGCTAATTTAGGTTTCAGATATAAAATAAATATTAGTGATTTATTAAATATCTAAGTAATAGTTACTCTACACTATCAGAAGTATAACTTCATTCTCCAAAACGAGATCCACCTAAAATATTTCCCATCTTGCTTAATACTACCACAAAAAATATTTGGAATTAGCTGAGATAATCCCTAAACCTCATTCCACCCACAACTTCCAAAAGACTATTAAATTCTCTCAACTTTGATTCAATATATTGCATCTCTCTACTCCTCTCCATCTCCCTGCTCTAGAGCTGAGAGTTACCACCTCTCACCTGGACTGTAGGAACAGATTTTAAGCGGATTCCCATCTTCAAGTACCAACCATTATCAATTAATCATATACTAGAGTCTTCTCTCTAAGTGACAATCTGCTCACATTATTTCTCTCCCTCTAGTAATTTGATAAGCCCCTATCAACTGCAGAATACAACCCATACTTTTCTGCAGGGCACAAAACACTCCTACAGTTTCTAGAATCTGCTTGTCCTCTAGCTTTGCTTCCTGCAGTACTCATCTTCTTCTCACTATGTTCTTCAGCCAGCCCAAACTGGCCCTTTTCTCAATGTGCCATCTGATCTCACACTTCATGAACTTAACCTGGAAAGCCTCCTTCGCTAGAACTCCTTTCAGTCCTTTATTTCCCTGGTGAACTGTAACTTAACTTTCAAGATCAAACTCAGTCATTATATCTCCAAAGTGTTAATCACTCCCTCCTTTAGAATCATATGTTTTTTGCATATCTCTAATATAGGGCCTTATCACAAATTACTAACATTATGGTTTTCATGTCTGCATTATTAAATAACAAAGTTTTGTTTATTTTTTTAAGCATACATTGTTACTGTTTTTTCTATTCCTATACTAATTCAGTCCTAGAAAAGTTAACCTATTAACCATGAAAGGTAGATGAACGACAAGAAAGAGGGAAGAAGGGAAGATGGCAGCACATGGGCATGTATGACTCAATGTTTTTGAGGGCAGCCATCCTATCTTTCCACTTCTATTTCCATATCTCAAATGTAAAATAGAACATTTGCGTGCGAAAATATGAACTAGCTTTGTTCAACTGACAATAAATTACCTAGATTATAAAGAAAAAAGAAAGCTATTTTTCCCCCAATATGAAAGCGATCTGTTAAAGTGTCATTCAAAAAATCTGTGGAAAGACAGAGCATTCCAGGCACTTCTGAGTAGAAAAACAGATATGTTATGTTACAAAGTCTCAGTTAACCTTATTTTTCTCTTTAAATTTGAGTGTTTTATAAATTTTTTTCTGAAGAAGAAAAATTATTGCAAAATAGAAATAGAGAAAATCAATTACTTCTCTTAAAAATTTCAGGCTTAAAAAAATGAGTCCCATATACCTCAGAAATTCCACAATATTCTTGACCTAGTGACCACCTGAGACTTGTATATTTCTAGTGAAAGAATGTGTACTTTTCAAGAAACACGGTCGTGGTTTGTCGGAACTAACTATTAGGAAGTCATTTTGAAAACAGCCTCTAATTTTTCCTTCACCTTCTGAAGCAACATTGAATAAATTGAATTTTTAGAAGTAAAAGACTTTAAACAATTATACTTTTATAGTTATTCCCATTAGTCATCTTTTATCCGTAATAAATATACCAAATTCTTTTCACTACATCTCAAAAACAAGCTGTATCTTGTGTTATGAACTCAAAAAAGTTTTAATGAATTCATCCTCTGAACATCGAGCATAACAGGAACTACACAACCTACTGCAGAGGGAACCGTCCACGTCCCTCAGTGTCTCCTGACTCACACGGCTGACACCTAAGTTGTACATTCCCAGGATGCTACAGCAAAATCTGACTTTCAGACAGTCAGGAAGAAAGCATGCTTGTTTTCTAGATAGACAGTTTGTTTTCCAGATAACTGAACATGAAAGCTTAGCCTTATTTTACAGATACTTTTAAATCTGGAAAGATCTCTGAGTGGTTAGAGATCTGACAGAGATTCTTTTCTTTTGGAAGATTATTGCTTTTCCTTTTTTTATGATTGGTTGTAATACACTGTGAAGTTTTGATTTCTTACAACCTCGAATCACTTTAAATATTTTATTGACGTTGGTGGAATCTTCTTTTCTTTCAAGACATTTTGTTGTAAATTGCTATCATCATCCCTCCTTAGGCTATCTGATGTCAAGAATTTCATTTGATAACTAGTACAATGCCAAGGTGATTTGATCACTGTCTCCTAGGTCTTCAATTTTAGTGACCACTTTTTCCATCTTTGTCAGAACTCTTTTCAAAGTACCAATTGGTATTGTTTCTTCCTTTTATTCTTTAGAGAGAAGTAATTTCTTACAAGGTCATCCAGTCAATACTTCATTAGATTTGCTAATTTTAGAAAAATGAAGCTTCCAGCACTGTCCAGATATTTACAAATACATGTGCACATATGTTCATTTTGTTTATAAATGGCTTATGTGTGGGGTATTAGTAAGTAGATATCTTATAATGAAATTGTTATATACCTTACCACCCTATGTGTTATATTTTACAGAAAGTTACTGAGAGGTTATCAAATAATCTTTACTCTCTGTTATCCCTATTTTTCTTCGTAGCTTCTAATATTAAAATTTCCCCATGGTATGTTTCTCTCTCTATGAAATTTCAAATTAAAGCCCATTTAGTCATGCTTTTAATATACTCAAGCTTCTATAATTTTGTACAACATACTTAGTCCCCTTCAAAGCGCTCATTATATTAATTTCACAAATCATAATTTAGAAAAAAACTATTTTTGTTTTCAGACACCACCTATGTGTTTGTTCTTAATGCGCATCCTATTTTCTCTATCAATATTAAATTGTTTAACTAGAAGAAGAAATTGGTATATTAACTATACCTCTAAATCTTGAAGTTCCCTATCTTGGCTTCCACACCTTACTTCATTCTTACAATAAATATTTTTTTAAATGTTAGTTATATGGTAGGTAATAATCTAGCTTCTGTGAATATAATAGATAGACTTCACGAGAATAGATAGACTCTACTCACTACTTGGAAATAATCCATTTATAATATAGTGAAGGAATATGTCTATACAGAAACTGTAATGAGAAAACGCAACATTGTGCTATGCAAAATTTTTCAAGAGAAGCAAGATGAAGCTGCACCCATTCTTCCAGAGGAGTTAAGGAAAACCTTCAGAGAGGCAGTAACATTGAGCTAAGTCATCTTTGGTGAATAAGCATTCAAATGGTGGAAAAGAAGAAGTAAGTAGCTGTTCAAATAGAGGGAATCAATATATCAAAAGGCATAAGAAAACATGGCTCATTTGGAGAATCAAAATTGGCAACATAAATTTTTTCTAAAGTGTAAGGTTTATATGTGAATCGAGAAGGAGATGATATTGGAAATACTGACGGAGGTCATAATATGAAGAGTTTTTCACACTATGCTGAATTTTGACATTATCTTACAGAATGATAAAAATATTGAAATATTTTAAGCAAGGATGCAACATAAACAGATTTGCATTTATAAGAGAGTTTTTTTATAGGAAATGAGCAATGTATTAGGTGACAAGACTAAAAACAGAGTAATCTACATACAAGTTGTAAATGAAGTGAGGGTTGAAAAGATGCTAAAAACACAGCTCAAGGAAAAAAGACACAAAAAAGAGGTATCCTTAATAAAAGACAAACCAATACTTTCAAGAATAGAGTCAAGAGCAAGAACAAACATCACAGAAAGGACAGAAAAGATGAAAAAAAATAAGGACTCATAACATTACATTGGAATTGAAATAATTCCAAAAGAGTAGTAAACATATATTCCAGACTGAAGGGCTTTGAGATCTGAATGGAAAGAGGCATTTTAGACAGGTGTGTAGACTACTCTTTAAACAATGAATCAAAGAATGAATGAATGAATGAATGAATGAACTGATAGCTATTCATTCTAATAGTCTTCATTCCTATGAATATTCAACTCATTGATTCAGCAAATATCTATGCCAGGAGCTGCTTAAGACATTGATAATATAATATAAACAACAAAAAAGCCCACCCCAAGACCCTAAATAGCTTAACAGTATGGTGGGTAAAAAGCTCTTCAATATCTCTCCACTGCAGCTCCCTAAGCAAAAACAATAGTTACTTGAGTTAATGAATCTTTCTAAGAAAGAAACTAACAGGGAGTAACTTAGGTCCTAAAGTGATGCAGTCCATTATCTCTCAGCAATGTGGCAATAGCATTTTTATGCATTAGGAGTAGAAGAGGCATGTAGTTGCACTTAAACTTTTATGCATCACTATTTACAGAAGTGGAATAAATATCCATCAATGACATCATGTATACAAGAACATCCATCAAGGGTTGGAAGAAGGAAAGGAATGTCTGTGATTAATTGTTTATTCTTCAATTCATCAAGTGATAAAATAAATATGCTTCAGTTTAACTGCTGACACATTCAGAGTAAGGAGGGGGATATATGTTGGTTCAAATTGTGTATGTAACTGATTTCAGGAGTGAAATAAAAATCCATCAATGACACACCAAGTAATTGGAAATGCTTTGGAGGATTGTCCAGAGATTTTATTTGCCCAAATTGCCCTCTCAGAACTTGTCACATCAAAAAAAACTCCCCTGAATTGTTGATACATCAAGTTCTGTAAGGAAATAGTTACAGGTCAAAGATTTGCACAACTGTTTATATGATATATGACAACAAACCTAATAGAAGCCAAGTGCAAACATGTTATTTATAAGTAATTTTACAGAAAACTCTATCATCAGTAAATGCTGGTATTATATGATAGAAGGGTCCTATTAATTAGATAACAAAGTATGGCTTGATTTTTTATAGAGGGTCTTTTCACTTTACCATATATACTATGACTGGGCAATATTTTACATAGCTCTTTTGCTCACTAATTTATATAATTATATGTGAAATATGTTACCTTGAAAAGTGTACAGTTTCTCAAATATGTTCAACAGTACAGAGCTTTACAATATTTGCAGTCCACTACTGGAATGCTTGCCATCAGATCAACAATTAAAACTTTATCTTGCTTCACATGATCAATAGTGCACAAAATGGATAACTTTGAAATTCAAGTTGTTAAAGACTGAAACGAGACCAGAACATAAATATTTACCAATTGTCTAGTCTGGAATAACTGAACAACATTTTTAAAAATGGGGTTATTTAGTACTACCATAAATTGATATTGGACTAAGTAAAAGATGATTTGATGCTCGTCCCCATGTTACATTCTTTTTAAAAATTTGGATAAAAAAAGTACTTAAAATATCCATTGGATTGAGGGAGAAAATAAACTGTGCTTCACTATGTCTTTCATAGAAATAGAGAGCAAATTATTGAATAGAACTATTACTTGCTCTTCCCTTTGATAATACAACTGGGAAAATGTTGATTCTTTCTTGTTTGCAGTCTCTTAACAAGAACCATTAGAACCAAAGGACTAACTTCTTTGAGTGACTCTTTTTACCACATTTGCAGGAATTGGTAGGGAAAAGGATTTGTTTCATGAAGTAAAGCATTTCCATTTTATTCTTTATAGAAGAATTCAAGTGGAAGCCATTAATGATTGATATTGTTTTAAAAAGTTTAAGTGAAAATCTCTTCTTCCTTGATCCCCATTTCCTCAGAAATCCATCAAGTTTGCAGCTTCAAAGCTGTCTAATTAGGAGCATAACCTTCGGATCCTACTTGAGAGGCAAAAAAAAAAGTAATATATGAAAGAAGGAAAGACACTGTAATCACTGTTTTCCAATTTTTTCATTTCACAGAAGACTTACAAAGTAAATGTTTGCATGGAACACTGGATAAACTGAGACAGCACTAACAGTCAATGGCAACCAGTCAAGAGTCCAATTCTAGGGATAAACCCTCTAACTGACCTATCTTGGGTTTCCCTGAAGTTTCCAGGAGGAGAATAGAAGGTTTGATTTGAAGTCCCACCAAGATTTAACTCAATAGGAGAAGAAGAGTTCCCCCAAATAAAATTAATAACCACAAAAATATGTGAATGCCACACAAGGAATGATATTTTTAGAAATGTAACACCTATACATTATTTCCACTTTAGAAATATTCATAGTCTTATTAAGTGATTAAAAGGTATAAAGTTAGGAATTTTTTCACTATAGCTATGTAATTTCAAAAATGACCATATGCTTTCAAAAATGTATACATTTAATGTGGTTATAGAAATAGATATAAATATAGATATAGATGTACAATGCCTGTGCTCATTGGAATGATGATTATTTTCCCCACTGCTTTGAAATCTGTGTGTTTAACAGGGAGTAGGAGCTTCATTAATTTTATAGACATGCTCTTTAAAGGAAGAAAACGAGGCTGAATGCAGTCACTGCTCATCATGCCAGAAGAAAAGAACAGCAACAGCTAAGTGGCTGGTTAGATTTTATTTATATGTTTAGATATATGGTAGTGCTAACAGATATTTTCTTTTGTATAATATCTGTTATACCTATATATATATGTATACATGTATATATATATCTATATATACATATATATATATTCCTCCAGAAAATAACACGAAATCTATGTTTATATTCCCTGTTGCTAATATTCAGATTACTGTTACATGTCCAAAAATTTTGATTGCATTAAAATAGGTCTTTAGGAAGCGATTAAATAAGATGGCATCATTCCCATGTAATCAGCAGTACATTCTTACTTCAGCACTCTATTTTAAGAAAATGGCCAGGGGGGGTGGGGGGAGAAAAAACTATCAATGAGCAAATGGATTGGGAGGTATTGGTAAAAATGTTGCTTCTGCAGGCATACTCTCAAAAACCAAATTTCTTTTTTATCTGAAGAAATGTATAGCTGAGCTTTCCTACTATCTTGATCTCTTTCCGCAGGCAGAAGGAGACATGAAGTTTTTTAAAAAAATACTCATGTTGAAAACTCTACACAGGTTCATTATTCATTGATTCCCAAAGGTAGACATATTTTCATTGTGAAAGCAAGTGAATAAAAGCTTATGTTTTAACATGAAGCAGCCAAAATATTTTGTCCTTATGGTTTAGCCCTGAAAGAGGTAATCAAGGACCAGATGCCATTGTTCTGTGAAGCCATCTGAACTGAGAGAGCCAGGTAGTTGTATAAAACTGCTCAGAGATCAAGTTTATGAGGCTACAAGCACGGGTGCATGTAACTACTATTGATACTGACCCTGATATCAGTTTCCCCACGTTAAACACAGCATATATGGCGTTAAAACCAAAACACTCACTCCCAGCTTACTCCCTGGCTTCCTGGCTCCAGAATCCACTATCCTCCATGGAGACAGACACCGCCAAGGACAAGCACCTGGATTCATTATCTCCTCCCCACAAAGAGATACAGGCTGGTGGGAAAGCTGCTGACCAGCAAGGTCGTGGGCTCCGTTCTCTCAGCAAGTGGCTCAAGGTCAAAGACAGGCTGGTGGGAAAGCTCCGACCAGCAAGGCCTTATGCTCCCCTCCCCTACCTAAAACCCCAAATAAAAACCCTTCCTTTTAGCTTTTCAGGGAGTTTGGGATTTCAGCATTAGCTGCCCTCTCTCCTTGTCAGCACTGTGCAAAAATAAAATTCCTACTTTCTTCCACCACACCCGGTGTCAGAGTTTGGCTTGCTGCTCAACAGGTGAGCGAACTCACTTCAGGTTCCGTATCACGATGACGGCACATCAGAAAGAACAGACATGTCAAATGATGATTAGTGATTGTGCAAATGAAAATCATTTGGATTTATAAGTGTTTTAGATAAACTATCATCCATTTCAACTTGTAAATTGAATAGATTGATGTATATTTATTTATATATAAAATGAACACAAAGATGAACTCAGGTAAGTACTTCGTTTTACTTTTTTATCTATTATTCAGGGTCTTGGGACAGTGATCTCTATAATGATGCCACAATAATGCCTTCCATAAAGGTTATCATAATGACCCTTACTTGAGGTTGGATTTTGTTCTACACAGCATCCCTTCGGGGAGAGAAGGATATACCATGGGCCTTAATATCCCTTAACAAGTAATTTTCTAAAATTAAATGTAAGATTACTGCCATATTGATTAGGATTGTCCCAACAACTGCAGAGAGCAGCAGCGGGTGGCAGATGTTAGACTACCCACGTAGTTTAAGAATGCATATTAGATTTCTTTGTTTTTTTTTAAGAAAGGGTATTTAAAAATCTCTCCTTTAGACTCTTTTTCTACACAGGTTATATTACAGCTCAGACATTACACATATTTGTGTTCAGATGCTACTAATATTGTGTTATTTAAATAAATTTTCTGAAAGGTATTCCTTTTTTGGAGCAGAACTCTTTTCTAAACTTAATGCTAGTATTTAAAATTTATATTTTCTCTATTTAAAAACACCCATTGCTTTCTCAAATCTTGAAGTACATCTAATTTTATTGCACTATCAAAGAAAATATTTTACTATAGCAAGAGTCAACAGTCAGTATACATTTAACAGAAGGAGAGCACAAAGTCTAATCCTGATTTTATTGATGGTTTGAGAAATAAAGTGAACTCTTTTCAAAATAATATGAATTTTCTCTGACTTCTACCTTTCATTTCTTAGCTAAAATTAAATTTCTTCTTGTATAAAATAAGCAATATAAGCTTATATATATGTGAAATATAGTTAGGACAATAATACACAGTGAACAATTAATCTGTTTTTTAAATGAATTAGATCTAGCAGTCCCTCACAGAAAAACTTGGAAATAACTGCAACTTAATCCTAAGTTGAACATGACATTGCCATAGTTCAAAATAGTGAAAGGACTGAAATACTTAGAAAGAGCTTACATCTGGAAAACTTATTTCTCCACAACATATTTACTTTTTTTTTCACTTTTTATTGTCACTGACAGTCGGCTTGTTCATTACACTCATAATTTAATCTTATGGGATGTCATTCCCATTAACACTTTTATGAAACACCTGTTTAATATTATTTAGAAAAAAACATTTTGTGGGACATTTGGCTGTTTATACATCGTTGCAACAACATGCAGCATCCTCTTGCACTTGCCTTGTCACACTGCCGGTCTCCACCGCTTCTCCTTTCCTTTTCCACTCTGCACTCTATTCCTCGGCCACCTGACGTGTCCTGGAAAGTCTTTCTCATCTACACTCAATCCCATTATACATACATGCCTTTGGAACTGGGTTTTCTTTCTTTCTCCATAATGCCATCAACATTTACTTGTCCAGTCTTATATATCCTTTCAGCACTTTGGCTTGCTCCTTCTGTTGTGATAAAGGAAGGAGTTACCATAATATGCAACCTCTCTCTTTTAAAAGTAAGATATTTTAATGATGAATGACACACAAACAATGCATTAGTCTCAAACTTAAACTTTGTCCCTTTAGAAAGCGAGGCCATTTGGCTCTAAATCAGATAATATGAGTTCTTTTCCATCAATAAAGCACTTAATGGAAACTTAGAACTATTCAGGCAGTAAACATAAAGTGATGGATAGGTGTCGTGATTCGTGTGGAGATCAACATGTTTAAAAATATATAAAGCTAAATGAGATGAGTTCCTTTCTTACTTCTACTTCCCCATAGAGCTTATTTGTTAATTACACATAACCTTGTTCAGCTCTTTAATCATGCCATTATTTCTCAGATGATAGTACTTTTGTATATTCTTTTTCTATTTTTAGAATACCTGACTCCTCTTCACCTTAGTGAAACCATGTGCATCCTTCAAGACTCCTTTCAAAAGCAATCTTGAGTGTGAAATTTTTCTTTATTCTCCCCACTCCTTATATAACATGATGCTCCTTTCCTTAGCTTTATGGCACTTTTTTACTTTACCACTTATCACAGTCTCACAAATGTCTGTGTTTAATTTATATGACTCTCCTCAGGAATTGTGACCACTTTGCCGTACTGGTTTTCATATTCAAATACTTATTATCATTCACAAGTATAGGAAGCTTCCAGTCTGAGTGGTAGAGGAAATTGCCTTGGTTAATTTCATGCTCTAGAATAGGAAATAAGTTAAACATAATAAGAATTAATTTGAAAGGAAAGAATAGTAACACAATTTATCCTCAAAGATTAAATTTTTATTCATGCAGGATATTTAGCCATTTGTGTAGAAAGACAAGGGGAGCAGAAGTAGTGGTAACCTTTGGAATAACTTTCCAACCAAAAACTATGGAGAATGGTATCCTCTGGAAATGCGTAAAAGGTGGATGGGCAACCTGAGCACAAAAATAATATTAAATATGATACATTTCTAATAAAGACAATCAAAAGATATATTTTCCATAGGTGATTGGAAATTTCTTGAAAGAGTAGAAGAAAATAAACAACTGCATTGACTTAAGGATAAAGAATTAGTACAAAGAGTAGGAGAATAGTTTATGAAGTTTGGAAATCCTAAGTGCAATCCTGAAAGAATGAATACAATTAGTGTTTATTTAGTTCTGACTTGTAGGAAATGAAGTGATGCCAAAAAAAGGTCTAGAGACTGGAAGACTAGGAAGGCATCAAGTGAATATAGATAAAATAACATAGCTACATTGCAAATGGGATTGGAGATTTTGTACAGATATGGTACTATGGTCTGAAGGTTTGTGTTCACCCAAATCCACATGTTGAAATCCTAATGCCCAATGTGATGGTGTCAGGAGGTGGGGCCTTGGGAGGTGATTAGGTCAGGAGGGCAGAGCCCCCATGAATGAGATGAGGCCTGCGAGAGCTCCCTTGCCCTTTCTGCCATGTGAGACTGCAAGGAGAAGTCCTCAACCTGGAAGAGGGCCCTCATCCAATCAAGCTGGTACCCTGATTCCCGACTTCCAGCCTCCAGAACTGCGAGAAATAAATTTCTGTTATTTATAAGCCACCCAGTCTATGGTATTTTGCTATAGCAGCTTGAATGGACTAAGACATAGGTGTTTTGGGCAGAGTGAAATTTTTATCTTTTATCAGGCAGAGCAGAGCTTGCAGGGTCATGGTGGACTAGATGACCTGGAGCATCCTCCTGCAAAGTAACTAGGCCTGGATTGAAATATTTTGAATGTATTTCTGGGCACTTAGGGATATAGAGACAATCTTCAAAGATTACTAACTAACTCCTTTTTTCTCTCCACACACACCCAAAGGAAGAACACATGACCCAAAACCTGGTCTTGAAACTCAATGTTGGGACCAGAGAGAGAGCCAGTAAGAACAGGGTTTTCTTCAGAGCAAATACCAGTCAGAACTCTGGGAAAGACTGTTAGCATTGGACACACAACAGACTAGTAGGGCTAAACCTCAGATGCCCTCATTAAGCCAAGATTTTAAAGGACTCTAGGGACCAGCCCAGTGGCACAGCAGGTAAGTGCACACGTTCCACTTCGGCGGCCCGGGGTTCACCGGTTCGTATCCCGGCTGCGGACATGGCACCACTTGCCAAGCCATGCTGTGGTAAGCATTCCACATATAAAGTAGAAGAGGATGGGCATGGATGTTAGCCCAGGGCCAGTCTTTCTCAGCAAAAAGAGGAGGATTGGCAGCAGTTAGCTCAGGACTAATCTTCCTCAAATAAACAAATAAATAAACAAAGGACTCTAGAGTGGCCCAAGGTTGATAGAGTCCCTAGAATTAGGAAGAATCAGCCACAAATATCACAAATAAATATGAATTGACAATCAAAGGCCACAACCATCCAAGAAGGTAAGATACCATGAAGTGTTCAACAAGAATGACAGCCACTTTAGAGTTCCATGTTTTGCAGATGTTGGAATTGATAATGGCAACACATAGAATAACTATGTTTGAAAAGAAAAAAGAAATACAGGATGAATTCATAAACATGAGCATACTATAAGAGATTTTCATTAATTACCAGGCAGATCTTAAAATCAACCTAATACATTTATAAAACTGAAACATGATTGTTGAGACAAAACAGAAAAGAATGAGTTTAGCAAAATAGAACAAGATGAAGAATGAATTGAAGAATAGAAATATCTAGCTGAAGATGTTTTTTTAAATGTCAGCCAGAAGAGAAAGAAAGTTAAATATGTGAAAGATAATTTAAGATCTATAGTGGCTAGAATGAACATATATCTAATTACAGTTCTAGAATGAAAGACTGGAGAGAATAGAAGGAAGGCAAAACTTGAGGAACAAATAGCTGAGAATTTTCTAATACAGAAATATGACTAAATTGTCAGGAAGCACAATATATCAAATCAGGCGTGAATTTTTTTTTAAAAGTCTGTGATTAAACACACCATATGGACAATTCACAGGAAAAAGAAAGCAATTTTAAACCCAGGGAGAGACGAAAGGTTGGATGCACCTACAAAAAAATTGAATACTAAATTAACAGCAGACTTCCAAATGATAGCAATCCCATCTAAAAATAATGGAATTAATTTTCTGAACTATTCAGTTAAAATAATAATCAAACTGTAATTGTTTACTCTGTCGAGAAATAGTTTGTTTTCTCGGTGGTAATGATGAACTAACTTGTTGTAAACTAAGTTTCCACCTAGGAACAACTGGAAAAGACATTTAAACAACAAAAAAAAAGCTTTGTAAACCTTGGAAAACTGCCAAGAACACAAAGACTCATGAGAATAAGATTGAAGAAAGGGGAAGCATAAAGCATCATGTCCTACATAACAACATTTTGGTCAACAACGGACTGCATATATGATGATGGTCCTGTAAGATTAGTACCATATGACCTCAGTTGGTAGTGGGCTATACTGTCTAGGTTTGTGTAAGTGCACTCCATGATGTTCCCTAACGACGCATTTCTCAGAACACATCCCCATCATTAAGTAACACATGACTGTATTTGGAACTACTTTCCCTTGAAGAATTTGTTGATTCTCAGGCTAAAAAGCTAAGAGAATGAGCAGAAGTTTAGACTGTATAGGGCTGGGAAGGCAAAAAGATGATGATCAAAGCCTATCAAGATGCAGTCATTCTCCTCCAGAATTTTCCTGTAAAGATCTGTTAGCAGGGATATAAGATTACTACATAAAGATATTTGAGCATGTTCATACCAGCATAACCTGTAATTGTCATCTTAATTGTAAATAAAACAAGACAAAAAAACAAGGAAACAAAAAATTGGAAAAATATGAAATGTCTTTCAAGGAGAACAATTAAATTAGTCATAGCATTTGTAAACTTTGGACTGGAGTGTACCCTGAGGACCCCAACAAGTATTTCAGAGTGTTTTTATGACTGAGACATTGCGCTAATTGCTTTATACAGTAGCCATATTTTCCTCCCATTTGTATATGTGAACAATGAGGGTTAAATAGATTAGGTTATTCTTCTCAGGCAGACATTTCTGTTGACTCCAAAACTTTGCTAAAATCTACTCTACTATTCTTTCCTGCATTATTACAAGGGGAAAACAAAATATCTGGGAGGGAATATTATAGATGTTTGGATGGTACATGATTTGTACTTTTATCTTTATTGTTGTATTATTTTTTAAATCTGAAAAAAATTTTTAAGAAGTACTAGTGTTACCATGCCTCATGTTTCTTAAGAAGGGGTCTAAGCTAGAAGTGTCTCCTGCATTCCTAAGAGGAAACTGAAAATAGCATTAACTTTATATTAAGTGCTTGATAAATATTTATTGAATAGCACAACATTGAAAGGAATCTTCGTGACATGACTGGATCAACTAACTATACTAGGGCAAACAAAAACAGCCTACGGCCAGATGGTTAGGGCCGAGCTTGATTTCAAAACTAAGTGACTTGTAATGATTCTTCACTGAAAACGCAGGTGCAAATGAAAACCATTCATCAAAAAATCCTTAGAGCATCATCATCAATTTAATATAATTAAGTACAGGATATTTCCAAAAGACAACAAATATAATCAGTGTTTTCACTTATAAACTAGGCAGTTAGATGTTATATACGAACAGTTCAAGAAATAGTGTTAGGTGTGTATTGCATGTTAGGCCCTATGCTTTAACCAGAGGAGGAAAAGATGAATAAGTCATTACCTTTGTCTTTGAGGAATTTACGAGGAGTACAGGCATGTAAAATTATGTGTACATTCTGTAATTGTCATAAAAACTAAGGACTTGCAGGTGTTTGAAGATGTGGTCATTAATTCTATCTGCAGTGAAAGGCCCAGGAAGGAGAGTTCGGGAAGACTTTGCAGTGGAAGTGATGGTAAGAAGCGCAGACATACAATGACTAGCTTTGAAACAAAATATTATAAGCCTTTGGCTATTAGCGCAGAACAAAATGCTAAGAGGTGGAAGCATAAAATGACTAGGTTTGCAACAAAAAAATTTATAAAAGCATATCAAAATGATGCTATCCTCTTTTTTTAGAAATCATCAAAAAGCCAGAATGTGAAATTGACAAACTCTATCCTTTATAATGCTAAAGATATCTATATCTTTGAATAATAAAACATGAGGAAGCATTATTGCTGTAAACAGAGAGGCAGGCAGAGAATGAGAGGATGTTTGCCACTGAAGTTCTCAAACAGATCTACACAGAGCTCTCCTAGTAGAGGCCTGCCATTCTGGAAGAAGTGCAAACAGCGCCTGTGGGTTTGTGTGGGACATTCCTAGATGCCGTTCATCATCAGGGAGGACCTGGGGAGGCTGTGCGTAGATAAACAGAGATACACATCACATTTCCAGGGAACAATCAAAGTGAAGAAATTGTGGCTTTTTAAGGAGTTCTTTATCTTCAGAAATCTACTAGACAGGAAAAAAAGAAAGACAAAAAAATGAAAAATCAAAAAAACAAATCACTTGTCAAGCTTTGTGTCACAACAAAGAGATTTCCAAAAGCATTGAAATTGGCCTAGGCCTACTACCTTGCAGGAACCTCCTGTAAATAGCTGCTCCAGGAAGAAATCATCTCATTAAAAAATACACAGTAATTATAAAGAAACAGCATAGGGCCTATACAGAGATAATTCCAGATAAAAAGGAAGAGCAGACCAAGAAAGCCCCAAAGTAAAAATACTGTCTTAGAACATAAATAGATTTTTGCATAGAAATCAAGGGGGAAAAAATATCTCCTTGGTCTCAAAGCAGAGATTCAAGAATTTGGGGGTTGGGGCCAGCCCTGTGGTGTAGTGGTTAAGTTTGCATGCTCCACTTTGGCAATCTGGAGTTCACAGGTTCCGATCCTGGGTACAGACCTACGCCACTCAACAAAGCCATGCCATGGCAGTGCCCCACATAAAATAGAGGAAGACTGGCACAGATGTTAACTTAGTGACCATCTTCTTCACTAAAAAAAAAAAAGAATTTTGAGATTAAAAGGCAAGACAATAGAAAAATTAAAAACTAGTAAAATTGAAAAATAAATTCATTTAGAAATGAAGTCTGCATTGGTAGCTATACACAGGAGATAGACACTGCTAAAAAGTAATAAAGGGCATTGAGGTCAAGATTAAGAAAAGCAAACAAAATAAAATGGAAATCAAAGAATAAGATTCAGAAAAAAATCAATAGATACAGAAGGCTGATAAAGGAGATCCAAAATATGCATGCATTTTATCTTTGTAAAAAAAGTCCAACCTAATGGAACTAAATACAATTTATGAAAACTATCTGGAGACCAATAAATACTTGAATCTATAGTTTGAAATGGGAAACCATATTCTAGGGAAAAAATTATGTATAGAATTATTAACACTAATATATAAAAAAGGGATAAAGAAAGAATCCTGCAGGTACTTAAGCAAAAGACCATATTAGCTACAAGTGTGGTCTCTGGCTTCCCCGCAGAAATATCCAATAATGGACAACAGTGGGACAATGACATATAAGTACTGGAGGAAAAAGGGCACTCTATGGGAGTGGCAGACACCCAGCCAACCTTTGGTTGGAAGATAGAATTGAGAGGTCAGTGGGATTTAAGTCAGACAAGCAAGCCCTTCTCTAAATAACTCCTACAGCACTAACTTCAGTTAGCTAAAAAGCGAATTAGAAGACTACAGCAAAAGGACTACTGGTGAGCAATGATTCCATTTAACTGTTTAACACTAAAAGGAGTGTGAGTGAAACAAGTTTGAATTTCCTGCAATCACCATGTGATGAGGAACACAGGCCATACAAGAGAGGCCACGTGTGATTCTGGTCCACGGCTCCAGGTGGGGTCTCTGTGAACAGCTCAGATCAATCACCAGATGTGTGTGGACACCTTAAGACGTTTCCAGCTCCCACTTGGCAAATCAGTCCCACCATTGAGTGTTGCAGGTGGGACGTTGTATTCAAAAGCATATCACCCCTCCTCTGTCCTGTGCAAATTGCTGACCCACAGAATCTGTGAACATATGAAAATGGTTGGTTTATTCCACTAAGACTGTAGCAATTTGCTGTGAAGCAATAGTAACTGGAATAGCATTAAGCATTACGCCAAAAATCTAATCTTCGCAATCATTAGAAGTAACACACATACAGAAAATATTGAATATATTGTGAAAGATTTAGAAATATAAATAATATACATCTGTCAAAATTCATGGATAGTTTACTATATACTTAAATTATGCCTCAATAAAAAATAAAACATAACTAAAAATGGATGGCAGAATTGAGAATATATATTTGTAAATAAGCCAAATTCACCTATTTTATCAGCTGTTGTATTTGACATGATATTCAATATTCAATAGTTTTTAAAAAATAAAACCTGTCTATATGAATTATTATAAATGATTTCCAAAAATCATTTAAAGTGCAGAATAGTGGGATTTGTAGTCCACTATTTGTTTTTAAAAAAAACCCAAAACACATGGGGCTGGCCCCACGGCTGAGTGGTCAAGTTCGCGCACTCCGCTGCAGGCGGCCCAATGTTTCCTTAGTTTGAATCCTGGGCGCGGACATGGCACTGCTCATCAAACCATGCTGAGGCAGCGTCCCACATGCCACAACTAGAAAGACCCACAATGAAGAATATACAGTTATGTACCAGGGGGCTTTGGGAAGAAAAAGGAAAAAAATAAAATCTTTAAAAAAAAACGCAACAAAAATACAAAAATATGTTTACATACAAAGCATATCTTTGAAAATATACATAAATGATAACACTGGTTTCTTCCAGTGGGGGAAATAGAGTAAAGTAAATGAAAGGGAGATTTACTTCTTAATGCATATTATTTCGTACCCTTTGTGTTATTATGCCCATTTGCTTCTTGTTCAAAGAAAGAAATAAGCAAGTTAAAAAATAATTCAGACATATCTTGAGGAGGTTATTTAGTAATTCCTATAGAGGGAAATTAATTAAGGGAACAACTCAAGAAGAGGATTACCTATTTAGCAAAAATGAGTAAATTATTCATTAGAAGTGAAATTCAGTATGTAACCCATTGTATTCAATTTGATTGGTTAGTCTCTTCTAATAAGGACTTATTTAAATTTACTTCCCAGGAGAAGACCTTCACTGGTGGTTGTCTCAAAGAATGAAGCTAAAATTTTAACTCAAGAAACCTCTGAATTAATTCTATGAGTATCTCCAACAACTCAAGTTGAAAAGAAACTTAACCCTTCAAGAAATGTCCATCTTTCAAATAAATAGTTTTATGAATGAATGTCCTGCTGGACATATCACAGGTTCATATACACACTAGGGCGATGCCCTATTAATACGGGTATTTCTTAAACAATTAAAACCATGCTTTATCTTACATGATTAAGAAAGTTTTGTAATATAAAGTAATACTTAATTTGTCAAAATGCATTTTCAGGTATTTATGAATGTAAGCAAATATAACGTAACGCAATATGAATAATGAATTCATTTTGCTGGTGACCATAATCAAAGAATTCTTGAGAATCCAGAATTTTAGCTTTCCTTTAAATGCAGTAGCTCCAAGACATTTTTTGTGGTCATGTAACATTGTGTATAATTATAATCCTGCCTGCCTGTAACACACTAATCATTGCAGACTTATGATGTGCAAGATAATTTAGGTAGCTGGCTCTTCCACTCACTGGGACACAAAGACATTTTTAAAACATCAACTGGGAGATGCCATGTAAGCTACTGGTGTCAAGCACTTCACTGAATTTTTTGAATTGCAGAATGAAAAAAATGGAGATATCTACAAAGGACAAATAGATACCGACTTCATATTTACTCTGGGATTTAACAAAGCTCAAGCTGACTATTTTCCTTCAATTAAATTCATTTTATTCATATATTATCATATTTAACTAAAGCCAAATAACTAATAGATATATTTTATGATTTGTAAGGAGATAATAATTTTCTTCAGTAGGATAACAAAATCTTTCTTTTAAAAATATGAAACGCTTTCTGGTGATCAGTAAAAATATTCCCTTTCATGCAAGATCATTTCTCATAAAGGAAATTTTTCTTATTAACTATTATTTCTAACGCTTTCCCCATTATACTAACAAATATACACTAATATGAAGGAAGATGTGTTCATGGTTAATATTAATTAAATTGTGAAGCCAAATTCCTGCACAGTACATACTGACAGTCTCATCCATACAGGCCTTCCACCCTTACCTGATTAATTCAAACCAATCTTCTCTATGAAACCGAGCAGCGCCTCTCTTTTCTATGTCAAATGTGGATCTCTACTTTTAGTTTTTCTTTTCTTTTATGCGAATATTCAGAAAACGTTGCATTTTCTCCTCTTCATTCTGGAAGAGAGCTGTTTCTTCCTACATACTTGTCAGCCATTCTTTTTTTCCCCCAACTATATCAAATGTTCCCAAAATCTGATGCTATGATGGCTGTAGTTACATAGTAACTACACTAACTTCCTGCCACAATAATTTATTAGAATGGTCTGACATTTATATTTATGACTCATGACTATATTAGGCTCTTCAAGAGCATATGTTTTTTGCTTGACACATTCCGCTTTTAGTTATCCATTGTAAACTCTCAGTATGCAAAAAAATTAACAATGATTTCAAGATATTATACCAATATAAAACTGTCATTTCGGATAAGTCACTTATCTGTCATCCACTCTTTTTGTATTAAAACTTTTAATTTAAAATAATAAATGTACAAAATAATACATCATATATGTATACATAAATAAGTTGCAAAAAGACACTCCTATTCAGAAGATGGAGAAGAGGAAGTAACGCTGAGACAAGGAAACAGAAAGCTTTAAAAGATGTGCCTTTTTTGAGGCTGACATTTTAATAATACTTTTTTGGAGCTGCATTGTCTCCATTTTCTTTGCAATCCCCATAAAGAGAGATTATTATCTTAATTAGAGCTGTTAGATCTTAGAAGAGAAAAATGTGTGAGCAAGCTCTTTCTTTTTCTTCTCCCAAGGAAAATGTCTCCTAAGTTATGAAGATAAAGTCAATAAAGTTGTTCTAGAAAAGGTTATTTTACTTCCCTTAGAAACAACTTGGGTCTCTAACATGAAGCAGAATTGATAAACTTATGTAACACTTTCTATTTGAAAACTCTCTTTGGTTGAAGCTCTTGGAAATTATCTCTTATTGAGCCATTCTTTAAGAATGGATGTATTTCCTACTGTTCATTATATTTAAATATATGGTCCACAGTGAGTAGCAAACAAAATCACCAGTATTCAAACCAAAGGAGTGAACACAAAATACTTTGTTTGCCCTCTCAACTTCTACTTTAATGTTGAAACGTAATTTACTACAAACACTAGATTAACACGTTTTAACTTATGGATACCATACCTAGCTGTTGCTTTCACTAAGTCACTTCCATGATAGTACCAAAAAAGGGGTCAGAACTATTTTAGATGCCAACAAGTCATTGGTTGCCTTCTAATTAACCTAAATTTTTATTGTTTGTTCACTCTGACTGGTTGTTTTTAAAGTTACTGGGAATAGTTTATTTTTTTAATTAAATACAGAAAATATATTCGTCTATGTTACCAGACCTTAAGTAACATATTTCCTCCTTTACTTCCTCTTCAGTTCAAGCACGAGTCCAATCTCCCTTTGCCTCTCAAAATATCCAATGCAGTGTTCTCACAGTCAATCATCTGGTAGATTTCATTTATCAAATTTGATCATTTTGAAATCTTACAGATTAGATTTGTATATGATTAACACAAATTGTTTCACCAAATAATTTTACACCATTCAAATCTGATAGTCCTTGTTCTTTTGCGTAATTGATAAATAACACATTTTCTCACATTTGAAGAAAACGTTAAAGTTACAAGCTATAAACATGCATTACCTTTTTTACAATGCATTGCTTAGTAAAGAACGCCAATAGCTATTGACTTTGGCTTCTCTCACATCCTTATTATATTACCGCATTCAATATTCAACCAACACATTTTTATTAATCTCATTTTCTATTAGGCACTCATCCAGTCCATAGATGTTTATGTATGTAGTTGAAGAAAAGTTGTATATGTCTTCAAAGAGGCTCAAATTTAAACCTTAAGGGGGCTATATTTTAAGTGAAGAAACAAATATAACAAGATTACAGTAATTTGATGTGAAAATTACAATGAAAATAAATACGAAGTGTAAGACAAACTTAGAAGATATGTCCATGTAGTCCTAGGGGAGTCACAGCAGGCTTTAGAGAGTAATTGATGCTTGAGATGACTCTTGAAAGATAACATATGAGTGTACAAGTGAATAGAGCAGAGTAATCCAGGGAAAGAGATGGACACTGCTGAAGCCATGGCCTGAAGCCTTCTTCAGCACTTCCACTGATGTTGGAAACACTTATTTCCCTGCATTACATCTCTTTAAGATAGCTAGATTAGTTTCTGTTTCTTGAAACTAAAACTTATTCTGATATTCCAGTCCCAGCACAGGTCATCCATGGTTTTAGAAGTCTGGTAAAATCAGAGAAAAACATGAAGGTAATGATAATTAGAAGCCAAGGCCAGGTATGAAGAAGCAGAAGTAAGCCTTTGAATATTATATAAAATTGTGAAAGACCTCATACACCATGAATGAAAGTGTAGACTTCATCTAAGCTGATAGAATGTCATTGGTGCATTTGAAAAAATTCAGTAACATACACAAAGATGTATTTAATAAATAAGACTTTGGAAGTGGCCTTGTGGATTTCATGAAGAGAAGCAAACCTAGAAAACTGATATGAAGACCAGCTATCATGTATATTCAAATGGTCCAAAAGTGAGATGAGAAACGTCTAAGTGATGGCACTGAGGATTAGATTACAGAGAGAAGAAGGCATCTAAGACATATACCAGAATTAGAGTAAATAAAATACAGTGAATATGAGTGGTGAGAGAGAGGTATGTCTGTAAAGAACAGTTCCTATTTCTTTGCTGGCCTGGGTGAGAGTGAAGATGGGTGCACGTTATTTAGAGTAGAAGACGGCAGTGGTGATTTGCTACAAAGGACAAAGGAAGTAGTGGGTGATGGGTGTGCAACTGGGGAAGACAATGATGAGTTCAGGTTTGATAATGATTCAGTATTGATTCATGTTTCCTCTCTTATCCATGATTCACAACTATTTTTTGTCTCTCCAGTAAGGAAAAACAATGGCTCTGTTCTTCAAAAAACCATGATTATTCTAAAAAAAAAAAAACAAATCCTCAACAAGGACGTTAATGTCTATGTTTTAGATCTTCAAATTAGGAGTCACTTTCATCTTTCATCATCGTCTATTTTGCCTGCTTAACTGCATGGAATATCCTGTCTCCTATTTCTGCTACAAACTTGCAAACATTACTTTCACAGGGCACTCTGGAACTCAACGTCAGGCCTTGGTGACATTTTTACATTATGGCTTACCATCCAGATGGAAGTAAAAGTTTTGAGGGCTATTGAACAGTAAATGTTCCCCATGTATCACATTACAAAACACAGACTTGAGTTAAAGAATTTGATGTCAACTTGCTGTGAAAATGCAGTGTTCAATTGCCCAAAAATAGTCAAATTCTACACCTATAGTAAAATTTTCTAGTGCTTACACAATGAGCTACATAAAACAGGCAGTGACAGATACCAAGAAAACATTTTTTAAGGATACATTTAACACTGCTTTTGAGGTACGCACGTTCATCACTTTTTCCGACTGTCTCGACTTCTTTGTTTTTATCTTATGCTTAGACATCTCTAAGGGCAACTATGGGATATTTCAAGGTAAAAGAATGTCAAGGAAAAAAACACAGGGTCTTTCTTTACAAATGTAACCAAGCAGCCACAAATCATGTACCCATTCTATACATGAAGAATAATAAGGGGTGCTGGTAAATTTTGCCTCTAGAGCACAGGTCGCGTTAAATGAAGACAAGAGATATGGAATTCAAACTTTGCTCTGAACGATTTTCTTTTTCTTTTGCCTCTCTATCAATCTATGACCTCACTTTAAAGAGATTCACCTTGTGTTTATAGAATCTTGGTCTGCAGTATGCCTTCATTAATGCAGAATTCAACACAAATATGACAGATGCCCAGAAAGATTTTTTAGCACACAGATTATCAGAGAAAAAAGGTCATTCTAAAAGGGAACATAAAACTCAATCAATGTTCAACCGAACATGTGAAAGCAATTATGGGTAGAGGGCATCACAGAAATAGGATGTTACAGCAAAAGAAAGGTTATAGCAAAAAGGAAAGAATCAGCTTAAAATATGGAACCAAGGGTGGACTTTAAAGAATATGTGATTTGGGATAAAAGGTTTATGTTATTTCTGTAATCTCCTTCCTGCTATGTTGAAAACTGTCTATGCTGAGAAAGTATGTATTATTTTGCTAAATCAGACTATTAAAGTATCATTTTACTCAAAACAAATTTTGAGTAATCAGAAATGTTATCAAGTGACAGATATAAAATCATCGGTATCATAAACTAATGGAACCTAAATTAATGTGTATGTTTAATCAGAATATTTTAAAATAACCTACAGTTACTATAACAGGTAACTGTCTTAATTTACCTCATGATTTTATTCATATGGACAATGCAAAAACATATATTAATGGCTGCATACACTTTAGCTTTATTTTCATCACCAGAAATAATTTAGTATAAATGTCAGAATAATGATATGTCTTTACCATGAAGTAATGAAGACAATAAAGTGGAAGAATAATCTTAAATTTATCCAGTTATAAATATGTCTCTTGTCATAAATAGGTAGATTTGAGAAATGTGGATTTTTCTCCAACATACATACTTTATTTCGAAGGGAACCCTGAACAATTTATTGCATTGCAAAATAAATGGAACCAGGAGCCAAACATTATTGAAGAGGATTTGCTAAATTTTCAGGATATAGATCATGGTCTGTAAACTATTTTGTGTCTTAGAGTGGACAATAAGTAAAGCCATATGAAGAGGCCATTAGAGGCCTTTTAAAAAATAAAAAAAAAAAAAAAACTTTTTCTTGAAGGAATACACACACATAAAGTGCAAGAATCGGATGTGCACAGCTTGTCTGAAATAACCAGCGGCTCCCTAACATGCCCCTTTCCAACACTCATCCTTCTGTCCTACTCAAGGAAATCTGTTCCTAACGAATTTTAACATGATGCGTTAGGTTCAATTCTTTTGCCTTATATAAAAATAGAGCTGTACCACGTGTATTCTTTTTTCTCTTGCTACTTTTTTGCAGGCTTGTTTTTATTTGTGGAATGAATCCATCTTGTATGTAGCTGCAATTTGTTCATTTTCTTTGATGCATATTAATCCTTTGAATGACTATATAAAGATTTATTTAATTTTTCTGTTGAAGGCCATGTTGAATGTTATGGGCTGAATTGTGCCCCTCTCCTCAAATTCACATGTCAAAGTCCTAACCCCTAATGTGACTGTTTCTGAAGATAGGATCTTTAGGAGACAATTAAGGGTGGGACCCCAATCTGATAGGCTTGTTGCCTTATAAGAAGAGGAAGAGGTTGCTCTCTGTCCCCATCTCTCTCACTCTCCAACAAGCGAGGACACAGTGAGAAGAGAGCCATCTGCAAGCCAGCCAGACAACTCTTATCAGAAACCAAACCCTGCTGGAAACTTGATCTTGGACTGTCCAGCCTCCAGAACTCCAAGAAAATCTCCTCCTGTTGTTTAAGCCACCCAGTCTGTGTTATTTTGTTATGGCAGCCTGAGCCAACTCAGACAGACATATGGATTGTTTCTAATTTGGAGTTATTCAAAACAATGATGTCATGGTCATCCTTGTATATTTTTGTGCTCTGGAGAGCATATGAGTACATTTATGTGTGAATATATCGGACAGTAATAAGAAGTGTTCCCAAAAGGTTATAATTTTAAACTCTCACCATCAATGTATAATTGTTAACAGTTCGAGTTGATTGACATTCTAATCAAAACTTGTTACTTTAATTTTAGCTATTTTGGTTTGTGTGTAGTGGTGTCTTCAATGACAGAGAGTGGAGCAATTTTTCATGATATTGGCTATTTGGATATAATTTTACATGAAGTATCTACTGGATTGTTTTTTTATTAATGATTTGTAGCAGTTTTTAATATTCTTTTTATCTTTTGACAAGTGATATCTTTTTCTAAAGACCATCTGATATTATAAAGTAATGACTCTTTAAAGTAAGTACTAGTGGCTCCTGGTACACTTTTATGTGTACAGAGATGGCATGAAAAAAATAGTTTGTGTGTCCATTTAAGAAATTGCAAAAGCTAATGATACTCATAAAGTGGAGAATATTTTCTTTAATTAACCAAATGTGAGGAATAGAGTTCTGGCTCTACACACAGGTGGAATGCCTGTGATGCTTGGCTACATATCTGATATTTTATTAAAAAGGAGACACCTTTTCCCAGTTCCCATTTATTTCCACTTCAACAGTGATTGCTGTCAAAGACTCACCCAGCAATGCTTGGTAGTAGTCACTCTTACTGTCCTGAGAATTACCAGCTCCTTGAGAGAGAGATGGGTCTTAACTGAGCGTTCTTTCACATCTTTCAAAATGAAGTGGGGTAGG
This sequence comes from Equus asinus, assembly GCF_041296235.1. Lineage (NCBI taxonomy): Eukaryota > Metazoa > Chordata > Mammalia > Perissodactyla > Equidae > Equus > Equus asinus. The sequence goes on from NC_091793.1 coordinate 56,503,193, forward strand.
ACATCACATTTGATCTAGCAAAGTTTATTAATACATCAGAAGTTAAGTCTGGAAACATAAGTGAAACTTTGGGAAGAGGTTTTGCTTTTGTTTTTTGAGGGAAAAGGAAACTCTACTCTCAGAAAGAATAGACAGAGAGGAGTTCATTCATTGCCATGCTTACCTGGGCTTTAGCTATGTGATTCAATCAAAGCCTTGCCGTAATCATTACAGATATTCCTGAAAATAGGACCTATTTTTGCTGAGCTCTCGCTTTGAAAGATGAGATTATGGGTAGAAAGCTATGCAAAATTTTCAAAATTATATGAATTATTCCTGTAGGCTGGAGTTGAAAGTGACAAAGACTGTCCTGTTTCACTGAAAGCTGAAATCTTTGAAAACATTGAACACTGCAGAATTCTTTTGATGGCACTTCTATCTGATGAACTGATAATCAACATGAAGATTTTTAATTATTTTCTTTTCAAAATAGTCAATAACAGTGTCAAATACATTGTAAGGATGACTTAACTGGATTGAAGACAAAGAAAATTATTTCACTCCCCTTCAATTCGAAGAATCTTGGAGATTGTTGGTATTCCTTGACGCAAGATGTTCAATTTCTGACAATAGGAGCTGTGAGAGATCTGATTGTGTTTATCAAAACTTACCTTTGAGAATCAAAGTGTTTAGCACTAATTACAAACAAAAGAGAAAGCTGAAATGATTGGATTTTACATGATTGTTATTTATAATGTCAAGTCAAAGATCCCACCCAATTTTAGCCGTAAATTCCATCCAAATTTGGAAATTTCCTCATTTAAATTCATTTTTAACTATAGTCAACCTTACTTTTGTGTTCTAGCATAATTTTTATTTATTTTTAATGAGTTATCTACCAAGTTTTCTGTGAAAAAGTCAGTCTTCATAATGATTACTTTATACTAGAAGAAATTAATTTTTTATACAACAAAATAAACTTCATAATAGTTGACATTTATGTTTTCATGTAAACATATAGATGAGACAGTTCCATTACATTGATTACATTACATTCTTGATTACTAAAAGGAAAGAAGAAATGAAACAAAGAGAACATTTGAGATTTATAGAGTGAACGAACAAAAATTTTACTTTTTACATGGAAGAATTTAAACGACTGATAACATCTTAGATATATGTTATTGCTCAAGGTTTTTAGGATTCTGTAAGATCACTTTATAAAAAGCACTGCCTTAAAACTAGGCTGTTTGATATTTCCCTAACAGGAAAACAACGGATGAGCTTTAGAAGGGCTGTCTCATCTTGAATTATGCTACTAGAGCAAATAGTTTCACTTAGGTGTGGACTTGGGAGATCACAGCTTAGTATTATTACTATTGTTTTTGAGTGGGAAAAGAAATTGTGAGAAAAACTTTTGCATGAGTTACAACACAACACCTTTTTCAGGGTCAGTCATAAATTAGAGTTCAGATAAAGGCTGTTTTGGATATGCTTTCCTGCTCTTATTGCATTTTTCTAAGCTTTCAATGTTATCCTTGATAACTTGAGAACCTGATTTTAAGTATATGTTTTGAAATCAGTCCCTCAAGGATAAGAATAAAGGTGAAGAGGCTGCAAGTTTACCTATGGCTGGGTTTAGGGATGGTTGGGGAAAAAAAATAATAATCCACCAGACTGTTGGTTGAAACATTTGCTTTCTGTTCTCAATTTTTATTTTTTAAGCAAGAGAAGTCTAGAACTCAGACATTTTGGAACATAACAATAAATGTGTAAACCCTCCATCCTTTTTTCACCATTTTCAACATTTCTAGAGTGTTTCCCAAAGATTCATGTCCCATAAGCTCCCAAGAAAATCTTTCCTGAGTGAGAAAGTATGTATATATAGTCCACCTGAACTGCTATTGGGATTTTAAAATATTTTAGCCACAAGATCAAAGCTATGATTCCAGCATTCATTCCTGCCTAGAGTTTGCTTATCCCTGTTCTCTCCTTCCAGATGGATGGCAATTTTCAAAACTATGACCACAGGATTCAACAACCTTCCAAAATGTCTACTGTTTCCCACACATTGCTTTCTGACAGTAGCTGTCATACATTGAGGTAGAAAGGTGGTCAAAGAGGGGCACAGGATAGGGAATGCTGTTTGGAAGCATTTGGCCCTTTTTGCCCTCATGATATAGCAGCATCGTCATGCAAGATGACCCCTACCATAGTCACAAAAGTACTGTTAGCAATTGGAAGAAACTACCTTGAAGTCTCCATTCTGATTCCATTTAAAAGAATTACAAAGCATATTTTCAAACAGGATAAAAAACGTACAACCAAGTGGAGGAAAAAAATAATTCTGGGGAGGATTTATTTACATAAGGTCAGTTTTCTAAGTTTGACGTATATATTCAAAGTTTTGGAACCTAATTCAAAGGAAAATATGTAATATATATTAAATATATATCTATTTAGTTTGCTAAATCATGGTTGTTCTTATATATGTGCACATATGTTAAGTATATGTATGTACCTAGTTTGTTACATTGTGAGAGTTTCGATGGCAAACTAAAGATCAGGGAACAGAGAAGAACCTATTATTGCAATTTGCCATATCTTCGAAAGACACTTTTCAGAAAGACGGGGATCTTAGCCTCTGGTCTATTAAAAGCGCAATTCCAGAGAGGATGGAGAACAAGTCTCAGCCTGTCGGGGACCTTAGAGGCAGAGCTAATCATCTCAGGAAGTCTCAAAAGAGCCTAGATTTTTTTTGAAAAAAAAAGCAAATTAAACCACAAATTACGTACAAGAGACAAATTTCACACCTATAATGAAAAAGTTTTGTTTCAGTAGAGAGGCATTTATCCTTTTTCATTAAAATTGATTATCTTCATTTTAAGTGAATGAAAGTTTCCGGTATTTTTCTGCATTGATTGATTCCTTGGCGAAAGTACTTAGTTCTATTAGATCTACTTGAGTCTTTCATATTGCTATTGATCAATAAATACATTGGGATGAAATCAGTCATCTGAACTTCTTTAGACAAGTATTTATCTACCAAATTATATAGGACAAATAACCTTTAAATGATTTGGCAAATTGAAGTTTATCGTATTCAGTAAGATTGATTGGTCTCCTGGTAATATCAATTTTTTCCGCATTTCCTTTTAAAACTTATCATTTAACTGTAGAATTGGACTGGTCAAAATAAGTTGCATATTTTCCCTTTAAAAAAATATTATATGAGTTCTGCTCCTTTACACAGTGCTTTACTTATGATGAGGAAGTGGAATAAGAATATGGAGTGAACAATACTTCGAACATTTTTTAAAAAAAGGAATGCTGAAAGTATAATAGCTAAACGTTTTCTATTTTCATAAATGCTACTGGGGAGAAAGACATTATCTCAAAGATAATAATGGTAGCTAACACTTATTTACTGCTAATGGAACCATAGGCACTGTATTAATTTATTTATTTCTATAGGTTATATTCACCTGCAAACAAAAAAACCCAGAAATAAATAAGAAGGATTTCTGTGATTATCTCCACTTTACAGATGAGAAATTTGAAACTCAGAGAACTTAAGAAACGGGCTGATGATCACATAACCTGATACTGGCTGAATTAGCAGTTCTGGCCAATTCTGACTCAGTTCTGGCTACGAGCAGAGCAGACAGTGAGCAAGCACCCACAATTAAAAGTGAGGAGCTAAATTTTGAACCGACTACTCACCTTAAACCAACAAAGGAGAGGGATGGATAAGAGAAACGTAAAAAATTGAAAAGAGAGTCTTATTGTTGAAATGAGTGGTGGGCATATTTCCTCCTTCACACATATACAAACACACAAAGGAGGGAGTGAGCGATTTTTCCTCAAGTTCAGGAGGTTTTAAGCAGTCTACCCAAAAAGTCTTATTTATGTCCCCAGGGGCCTGAGGGACAACATAGACTAAAATCTGACACACAGGGACACATAAGAAATCTAAATGGTGAGAGGCTCTCTGAAGGTGCTGACTGCCCTACAGTAGAGGGTTGAGGTTTACGAAATAACTACATCTCCACTAATAACATGCCAAAGGGGGATGTTTCACATGCGTCAGATGCGGGGCTTGTGAAAGAGAGAACCAGTCTGGAGATATCTAAATGGAATTTTCAAGAAGACCTCCTGGAAAAGGAACAGGACCTCCAAAGGGAGTATTGAAGACGAACCCCCAAGAACCAGGAACTGAAGGTTGAGATAAAAAATATAAACAGAAAAACTATCACCCATATCACAGAACTGCAGATGACACACCCTTGTCTATAGAGAATTTCTTTGTCTCCAAAGTCTTACATCTAGGAATTAATCCACGTTAACAACTTCCAAGCCCAGAGAAGGGACTGACCACTAAGAAATGCCTGTCCAGTTGGATACCTGTAGCCCCTTATCCTCCATACTCTCCTTCTTTCAACCTTGAAAGGACCAGAAAGAATAGTTAGCAAGACAAGAAACACAAGTCAGGGACAAAGAGAAGCTAACCACACACCCCTTTTCACCCCAGGATCCCCACCACCTCACCATAGTTAAAAAAGAGAGAAATTTTAAGTGAAGTTTTTAGACTTTAATTATTATATATAACTAGATATTTTAATTTCTCAAATGAGACTGCTTTTGTTACTTGACATGACTAGAGAAATTAGAAATCTATCAGGAATGTTAGAAATTTCATTAGCTGAACATCCAGAAATTTCAGTTCTGTTCAAAAATTCATCTAAATCACAAGAGAGAACTAGCTTCACAGATTGGGTTTGGACAAACAATATGGATAGAGGATAATAAAATTGTTTTTTGTTTCAAACTGCAATCCCACTTGAACTATCCCAGCATTATATGCACATCTCAGCCATTATCTTCATCGATCGTGATGGATACATAAATATCATATATGCTAATCATTCACTCAAAATACTAAGTAACTTTCTGCTACTACCATGTAGTAAGCTAGGCCCAGGGAATATAATAATAAGAAAGAAACAGATATGAATAAAACAGGCACAAATAAAATACAAAACTATAACTGTGACCTTGACATATTTTGCCTATAATATAGAAGTTTGACCTGTTCTTGCTGATTATTCAAGGCATCCCTGAGAAAGTAACACGTAAGCTGAGAGCTGAGGTGAAGGAAGTAAAAGATGTGTATTTAGGTAGAAAGGAAAGCATTAATGTTTACGTTGTCTAAGGAAACACGGAGAACACAAGCAGCTGGAGAAAGGCTTTATTGTGGCTGGAGTAGAAAGAGTGGAGGAGGTTGGGATCAAAAGTCAGGGAGGTAGACAGGGGCTAAACCATGTAGGGGAACAGGGGTTTTCTCCTAGGAAAAGGGCACTTGGGAAGCCACTGAGATGTACATACCAAGTAGCTTAACAGAGACCATACCATGTTTCCTGTCTCACCACCGAAATGACTGTCAGGTATAGGAACTAAGAATAAAGTGAAGTCCAAAATCTTTCCTTTGTCTGAGGCTCTTTTTCTCTTTGTCTATTAATTAGATTGGGACTTTTCTAATCTCTTGACCACTTCAGCAAACACGACCCTGGACAATGGCAATTAGAAATGCAACTACCATTTCTGTTGTGAAAAAAATTATATATTGGACCCTACATTTTTTGTTATTGTCTAAATTCCATCTGTCCATTAGCATAGTAAAAAAATTAACTAATACCTGAACTGACAGTTTTGAAAAGAGGAAGAAAGGAAAAATGTGGCTACTATTTTTCCTCCGTTTTGTATCTAACTTCTTTAAAATGATGGGCCAGAATTTATTGAAATTTTAAAAGCGAAAAGGGAATGATGTTATTTGCTGAACTTCAAAGATTTATCAAATGAGGAGGGAGTTTTTGAAGAGTAGAAAGAAAAATGTTGGTTGTCTGGGGAGATGTTTCCAGAGAGGATCCTCAGACGTCAGGGGCACATGTGTCGCGTATATTGAGAGCTTGGGAGTTGCTAAAAATAGAACATTCCTACTCTGTAACCTAAGACAATAGTTTAGATACATTAATTGGTAGTAAGAAAGAACAGTCTATTGTCCCCTGATGTGATCTTAAACCTACTAATTTTTTTTTAATCTATATAATCAGGCTTTTACACTCTCACTGTTTATTTAAGGCATATCTAATCTGTACAAGTTTAGGGCATGTTAAATCATTAAGGGGCCCATTTCTCACTCCTTAGAGAAAAAAAAAACTTACAGGAAGAAGATTCCTAATGTATTGTTAGAAATAAATCAACAAATTCAATTAAATTTTCAAGACATGCAAAGCACAATCAATCCACCAGTAATGCTGTAACACCATTTCATGAGTGTGATTCATTTCTCATAATAATACAAATCCCTGTGAACATGTACATAGGACACGACCAAGTTGGTTAGAGTGCTATTTTTAAAATATCTAGTAAATTAAGATGAAGCAACATTTCAAATTCTCAAACACTTCTTATTGCAGAATAAGTTATTGGACTCTGATGACTTTGAGGATCCACTTCTCTGGATAAGCCTCCTGTTACGTAGTTAGACAAGGCCCCCCGGACTCACACAGATGTGACAAGTTTTATTGCCTCCATAGTATTATTACCCACCTCACATAAAGGCATACCTTGTAATTTACATATTGTAAAATTAACATGCAACGTATATACACATAAATTAAATAAACAATTTCATACTAATCTGAGAGTACATAATATGATAATGTTTTCAATAAGCTTTTATTAAATTAAATGGAATGCTTCATTATTAATCATAACATTGTTGGATTCCAACAAACGATTCAATAAATAGCTAAGGGAAAATGAGCCTATAAAGAGAGAATTCTGTAAGGAAGTTTGCCTATTTTTGCCCACTTAGAATAATATAATTTGATTATAGTGGCAAAGAACTCATCCTACTAAGATACTTGAATGAGGGCATTAAAATCCAAGACAATGAAAATGACAAAAAGATATATCAAATCTAAAATAAAACACTTTAAGAGAATTATTCATTGAAATTCTGATATCCACTTCAAGCTCAGCTTCATTGGAGATTTGATGGTGACCATTATCCAACACAACTAAGGATATCACTTCAGTGACCAATGTTCTTGGCTTTTCCAACTCTTTTAATACTTTTGGTCAGATGGTATTTTTCCCCATTTCCATTGGACTGGGATATCCCATTCCCACTTATAGGCCCCTTAGGCTGGCTAAGTTCACCTGCATACTAAATTTTACACCAACCAATTTATATATAGGAATTTGCTTCCCACACAGAAATTCTGTAAAATGACTATTGCCTATTTTATTTATAAACTAAAGTAGCTGCCTAATCCTGAAGTTCTTTGTATTTTTTACCTCAATGCATTGTCTGAGATTTCTCTGCTTTTATTTTCAAACAAGCTTGGTAGCATTTTCTTCATGCTCTGAATCAGAACCAAAAATACATTGAATACCACAAGGCTTCTATGTGTAGTTGAGATTGCTGATTGTCCACAAAAATCCACTCCTATTTTTTTTTGTTTGTTTTTGCAGAGGAAGATTTGCCCTGAGTTAACAACTGTGCCATTCTTCCTCTGTTTTGTAGGTGGGACACCACCTCAGCTTGGCTGCTAACAGAGTGGCATAGGTCTATGCCTGAACCAAACCCAGGCTGCCAAAGAAGAGGGAGTAGAACTTAACCACTGGGCCATGGGCTGGTCCCCACTCTTCTCTTCGTTAATGATAGATATCGTTGAGGATTAGTTCAGCACATGGCCACCTCTCTGAAGTCTATAATATTCTTCCCAATGGGAATAAAGCAGAGGCAATGCATGCCACTTCCAAATTTTGCTCCTAAAGTGGAATGCAGCATTCACTCCTCAGTCCTTTTCCCATTCTGAGTTCACTGGACAGGCCTCCATTAAAGCTAATTTTAGTTTTTTTTAGTTTATTATACCAATTGTATTCCTCCCATATCTCAACCAATGGTATCGTTTCTATATCCCAGTTTTTCTTTTTTGTTTTTTTCTCTTCTAAAAGGTCATGCTCTGTAGACTCCATTTCTTATCATTACATCTCATTAATCACTTATGGAATTGGTCTAATCTGAATTTTCTACCAGTCAGAGACTTTTAACCAAATCTTTCTTTCTGCCCTAGACTGAGACATAACCACATGCCTCAGTGAGGGTAGTGAAACATTAGGATGTTCTGTTCACAAACTCCTACCATGATTGTATTAGCCTGCTTGGGCTGCCATAACAAAATGCCACAAACTGGGTGGCTTCAACAATAGAAATTTATTTTCTCACAGTTCTGCAGGCTAGAAGCCCACGATCAAGGTGTCGGCAGGGTTGGTTTCTCCTGAGGCCTCTCCCCTTGGCTTGTAGATGGCCTTTCCTCTGTGTGCGTGCATTTGCAGTGTCTCTCTTTGGGTCAAAATTTCCTCTTCTTACAAGGACACAGTCAGATGGAATTGAAGCTCACCACACTGCCTCATTTTAACTTAATCACCTTTTTAAAGGCCCTGTCTCCAAATACAGTCACATTCTGAGGTGCTGGAGATTAGGGCTTTTGACATATGCATTTTTGGGAAGACAATTCAACCTATAGCAATAATCAATTAGGGTCATAATCAGCAGCAAGAGAAGCCATCTTAGGTAAACTTAAACAAATGTGAATTTAATAGAAAATAACAGTGAATGCAAAGTATCAGTAAGAAAGCTAGAGAACTAGTTTTGAAAATGATCATACCTGAGGGATCTCTGAAGAGCTAGAAAATAGAAAAGTATTTTAACAGAAAGACCCTAGCTAAGCACCACAGCTGGGATTAATGAACATAAATCACGTCTTTCAGTTTTGCATCAATGATGAAGAAGAAAGTGTGTTTATTTGTGTAAGCTTAGGTCACATTCTTATCTCCTGGCACCTCTGGGATGTTAAGAGAAAAAAAATCAAGCATTAATAACTCTTCAGGTATGCATTCAAGTGTCCAAGATGATAGAGCAAAGATCTGGGATATTCCTTTGGTTCAGTACATGATCTAAATTTCAAGGAAAATAAATTTTCAGTGATAGATTTAAGGAAAAGAGAGACTTATTGAGATATAATGCATTGTTGGCTATCTTCAGAAAATGGGGGTGCTGAGGAAGCAGTTTCAGGGGCTATGCAGCCAGAATTACAGCCAAAATTGCACTTTAGAATTTGTCCCGTGACTACACTGCTACTGCCACTGAGAACCCCTGGACACATCAGTTTGCACTATTGACACTACACTAAGACCCTCGCAAAATCAATCTAATCATTGCCACGGCTACTCTAAAACTGGATGCTGCCTATACAATGTTGTTGGGCACCATTAGAATGTACTTCTCTTGGTTCCTGGCTCTTGGTCTCACCAGGTCAAGAGTCAAAGTTTAGGGGCAGTATTCTGATTGGCTGAATATAAATATACTCTTGCCTGAAGTGAGTTTCTGTCATGTTTACTTTTTAAAGAGGGAGGCGAGGTGAATAGGCACTGTCTTCCCCATGACTAGTAAAGTAGAAAAATTTCCAAACTGTAAGAAAGGAAGTATATGAGGGATAGTCAAAAAATCAAGAATGATCACTATATTATTCCAGCAATATTATACCCAATGGAAGAGAGATGATTCCACAAAAGGAAACTGAGATTTCCTTAGGAAGGAGGAATAAATAACTGGCAGCTAAAATGTGTCTACAATGCATCCAAAAAAACTCAATTGTTTGCAAAAGCAGTAAATTAGAAAATAGGTCAAACTGAGAAATTCCCAGAAAGAACTTTCAATCTCTTCTAGAAAAGAGCTATAAATAAGAAAAAGAAAGAAAGAACAAACACTGTAGGTCTTAATTCATGTGTATGGAAATTCAGTTGCATTTCTTAAAGAAACAATAACTTCCACTCAAATTCCTGGGAGACATCTACTTTTAGTATTAGTAGACTATGTAATTCAGACCAAGCTATTCATTAAAAGTAATTATAAAAGTCTGACAAATTATTTCATAATTACACTTAAAGGTATCAGAGAAAAGCACCAAAAAGGCAATGAAAAAATGCAAAATAAATATCCAAGAGAAGAGAGCATTTCAGAGAGGTCAGTCTGGCATTCATAGCCATTTTTCCCCAAGAGGCATCTTCATTTCCAAAAGAGGCAGCTGAGATGCTCAGCAGAGCTGTTGACTTAACTGTGGGATAAGAGGACAAAAATAGGAGACCAAGCCCCACCCAGAAAGTAGTCTGGGTGCTTGTAAAATAAGTCCAAGGCTTTAGGTTAGAATAAAGAAAGGCTACGCTTTAAGAGTAAGGATAAACTTGAAATAGACTGCCTGTATGGTGAATGGAACCCAGCTTCAAATCATCTCAATTTATGAAAGTGGATTAAGGGAATCTGAGGTTGCTGGTAGCCAGATACCTGTGGAAGTAAACATGAGCCATCCCTCTCTGGGAGAAGATTTCCTAAGTCTCAAATAATTTAACAAATGTTTTCATATAATATCTGACATAATGAAAATAAACCAATTTGATAGAAAAGCAAGGGAAACAATATATACTACAAACGGCATTACAAAAAATAGACAATGGAATAATCAGCACAGACTTTAAGAATAACTGTACTTAAAACATTCAAGAAAATAAAATACAAGACTGAAAATTTGGGCAGAGAACTTGAAATTTTTAACAAGTATTGAATTATAATTTTAGAACTGACCAAGAAAATGACTGAAATTAAGAAGTCATTAGATGGGTTTAATAGCAGATTAGCTACAGCTGGAGTGAAATGGTTAAACTATAAAATAGGTCAGAAGAAAATATCTAGAAAAGAGCCTGGAAAGTAGAGAAAGTGAAGGACACCAAATCCAGAAGAGAATGTAAGAGGCAGGGTTGAGAATGTCTAATACCTGAGTACGAGGTGCCTGGAGGAGAGGGAGTGAGTGATGGTGCAGGAGAAATATGTGAGGAGAAAGTAACTGAAAGTTTTCTAAAACTGACAAGTCATTAAGCCACAGATTCAAGGAGTGCTAAAAAATCAAATCAGGTTTATAAAAAGAAAGAAAAACAAAAACAAAACAGCACGTAGACACATAGGATCACTGTTAAAGAAAACCAATCACAAAGAGAAAATCTTAATAGCACAGAGTGCATTTACCACCAAATCAGTGAGTACTTTCAGATGAATTATAATTTGATTTACAACTGACTTCTTAACAAAAACAATGTAAGCCCCAAACCGTAGACCGGTATTTTCAAACTGTTGAATGAAAAGAACTGCCATCTTAAATTGTACACCTAGGGAAACAGCTTTCAAAAATGGTGGTGAAATAAAAATATTTACACATAAAATTTTTAAGCATTCATCAAATCAAATGATATTCTTTTAAATCAGAGTATTTTTAAAGCAAAAGAATAACCCTAGATATAAACTTCTGGATGCAAGAAGGAATGATAAATATTAAAAATACATATCTAAAATAGAGTAAAATAATATACAGAAAAATATTATTTAAGTGGTTTAAAATATATAGAGAGAGAATTAAAATTTACCACAACACTAGCATTAATGTTCGGAGATAGTGAATAGAATTAAATTGCTCTAAATTACAGAAAGAAATAAAAGTAGTAAGACATAGTAAACTTAGATAATTAAAAGATGAAATGTTGAAATCTCTAAATCCTAAAATTTAATCAAAGTACCAAGCTTATTATGCTGTAGTTATGTGAATTGTTGCAAAGAAGGCAAAAAAGGTGAGAAAAAAAGAACATAGAACATCTACTTATGATAAAAAAAAATGAGGTCCTTACAAATTTCCACGGTCCCAGCCCAAATTCTTAGGAGAACAAGGTAAGACAATTTACAAAACTGACCCTGACAGTGAAATCCCCTAATCTACCAATTTAGCAATTAACCCAGCATCTACTTAGTCATATTTAGGAAGTAAAGTAATATTTCTGAAGTATTAAAAATACATTCATTCAAATTTATGGGAAGGAATTAAATAGAATTCACTTATAACAATTTTTCACGTGTACTAAAGCTAGCCAGTAACACCATAACATTTGCATCCATGAAAAGACCAGTTAGAGACATAGAACTAAGTTGTATCAAACTTGAAAAGAATTATCAATGATTTTATAATCCGAGGATCCACTGAATGCAGGTCAAAGTAGAAACAAGTGTGCAGATTGAAAGAGTAAGCACAGCAATTCAACTTTACCACCCAGGGTTAGTTGTACCCTGAAAGGCATAAATGCCAAAGGTGACAATGATTTTGCCCTTACCCTCTGCCATGTGGGAAGTGGATGCCTTGTTGAGTGACTACTTGACAGGTAGCTGGATTCAATGGTGCCTAGAGAAGCAGTCTGCTCCCTCCAGGGTAACTGCTGGTGAACCAGCACCGATCAATCTCCTTTTTCTATTGTCCCATAACTTTTTGTTACATGGAAGTCTTACTTTTCCTAGGGTTTTCTATTAATTTTTTTAAAATCTTTCTTCTCTGTTAAATACTTAAAGGGCACTTTTTCCTTATCTTTGCTTATTTATGTCTCTTCTATACCATATCATTTTCAACAAAGAAATAAAAAAATGCTCTTTGTACACCAAATATGATATTTAGGAACCTAAAAGAATCTAAGAATATGCCAAAATTTACTTGAAGTACTATGCTCTTTATTTGGTTCTCCTATCTTCACTTATTAACTTATTAACAGTACTCACTTTTGGTGGTAAATAATACACTGATGAATAAGACTTTAGGGGAAAACAGATGTTCAAGAGCTTATACATCCAAATATTTCATCATTCAAAGTAAAAGCATAGGAAGAGTCCATATATTTCTATTACACTGCTGTCAGTCAAAATATTATTGGAAAGTTTATTTTATATGTTTTTAAAAAGCTGCTTTGAGGAGCCAGCCCAGTGGCATAATGGTTAAGTTCACACACTCCACTTTGGCAGCCCAGGGTTCATGGATTTGGATCTGGGACTTGGACCTATGCACTGCTGATGAAGCCATGCTGTGGTGGCGTCCCACATACAATAGAGGAAGATTGGCACAGATGTTAGCTCAGTGACAAACTTACTCAAGCAAAAGGAGGAAGATTGGCACAGATTGGCTCAGGTTCAATCTTCATCATCAAAAAAAAGCTTCTTTGGTATGAGCATGTAACTCGATAGTTTTTCAGGTTACCCATTTGTGTTTTCCTCCTTCCTCTCTACCTATCTCCTCTCAAGCAGGTAGGAAGCTTCGTTTCTTAGGGGAAAGCTGTAGCAGAATCTAATTATAAGTAGTCTTCAAGACTTCATTCCCCAGAGGCTATGGAAACGGTATGGAGGTTCCTCAAAAAAATTAAAAATAAAATTATCATATGATCCTGCAATCCCACTTCTGGGTAATTTACAAAAGAGTTGAAATCAGGATCTCAACGAGATATTAGCACTCCTATCCTCAGGGCAGCACTGTTCACAACAGCAAAGATGTGGAAACAACTTAAATGTCCGTTGACAGGTGGATAGCTAAAGAAGATGTAGCAGGTACATACAGCAGAACACCATTCTGACTTAAAAAGGAGGAAACTCTGCAAGCCCAAACAACATATGTGAACCTTGAGGACATTATGCTAAGTGAAATAAGCCCATCACAGAAAGAGAAATTCTGCATGATTTCACTTATACGAGATATCTAAAACAGTCAAATTCATAAAACCAAAGAGTAGAATGACAGTTGCCAGGAGCTAAGGGAAAGGGAAATGTGGGGAATTACTAATCGATCAGCATGCAGTTTCAGTGAAGCAAGATGAATACGTTCTAGAGATCTCCTGTAATATATTGTACCTATGGTCAACTAGAATATATCGCATACTTAAAAGTTTGATAAGAGGGTGGATGTCCTGTTAAGTGTTCTTTCCACAATAAAATAAAATAAAAACAAATCATTCAGCTAACACAATTTTTTTTTTAAAAAAAGACTTCATTTCTACCTCCACCGGGTAACCCTAAGCCTACTGAAGAGCATACAGCGTGAAGAGAGAGACCTTCTGCAGACCAGAAACAGACCTGAAATTCCTCTGAGTTGGAAAGAGAAAAAGTTCAATGATTTTAGGAGAAACAGTGATTGGTTCTTCGATTCGAGCAGCTCTTCAAGGGAGGAAGCAACATCTCAGAGAGGAAACGACCAAAGAGTGCATCTGAGAGAGAAGAGGTGGAATGAGTAGACCGGAGAGAACCCACAAGGAGACATTGTCTATCTCGGGATAACCACACTGAACTAGGAGAAGACTCCCCCAAATTAACAGCTCAGGAACTTGGAACATCGTTGCAGGAAGGGGAAGTTCAAGTATCACGAGTTTTAAGTTTCTGTCAGTCTGTTAGGATGTAGGTTCTGAAACAAAACTAATCTGACATTGAAAACAAAAATATGAAATTTTTTCAACATGTTTGTTGACTATGATCTATAACTATCACAAACCTAAAACTTTTAGTTCTATTTCTAGTCAAAGGAAATGATTCATGCTTCTATTCAATTGAATAAGCTAATATTTAAGAGTGGGGGCTCTATCTTTTAATATGCCAGGTACACTTCCAGAATAGCGATTAAGGACAGCTGTGGCAGAATATTGCTGTCTGGCCCTGATTTATTCACATCTCCCTCTCTCCACTCCCTTGAGTAGTCCCTCCCATATGAACGCTGTGTTTGGCTATATGACTTGTTTTGGTCAATGATACATGCAAAATCTGGAAAACAAGCACACTTGAAAAGTGCTTTTGCTTTGGAATTTGTCCTCTCTTGCTCCTCATTTGAAGCCTGGGACTGCCATGTGAAAGTGCTGGGCCAGCCTGCTGGAGAACATGAGACCACATTGAGCAGAGGGGCTCAGCCCAGAGGAGGCCTACCCATATCCAATAGACAGGTAAATGCGGCCACCTTATCTCATCCAGCCTTGTTTTCCCAGACTAGAAAAACTGCTGAAAGTAAGAGGAACCATCTGGCGAACCCACAGAAGGTGAGATAACACATGACAGCTGTTTCAAGCCACGAGATTTTGGAGCAGTTTTTATGCAGCAAAGCTAACTCACACAATATTCTATAGTTACTGGAAAGAATGGCTAATTGTTGATAGTGCTTCTTTTCATTCTCAAACATCCAGGTTTGGATGGTAAATTATACAGCTACCATAAATAAAAAACAAGAACTGATGTCCCAAGGCACAATCAGAAGCCATTTGATGTATGTGGACTTTGAGAGGTCCCTGTATAAAACTCCTCTATGCAGAAATCAGACAGATGAAAGTAAACATGTCAACTTTGCCACTGGCAAATGCTATTTTAGAAGATGTGGCTTATGAATTTGGAAATAATGGGCTGGCTAACCCTTCAGAATTAAATTTACCCACACTGTCAGAGATGGAGTAGAAAAACTACAGAATCGCAGGGCTATAAAATAAATCAAAGTAAAATAAAAGAGGGCATATGTGGCCCGTGTTTATAATTTGCCATTAAGAAATACTGATCTAATCTGGGCTTCTGTGGTTCAATTAAAGAAAATAAGAATTACAGTAAGAAAAAGTCTTGCATATGTGCTGCTTGGCACATAGTGAACATTTGATTGAATCCCATGTTAGTTGTATTGTCTTCAAAGGACAGCTCCTTATAAGGACAGATGCACCAGAACATTCTCTAAAGTTATTAATGGAAAGCCTAAGCAGGCACCTTTGTAGCAGCAGGTCACATAGCGGCATCCTTCACGCTGCAGTCGCTGGTCTGTTCACTTTACCTTGACAACTTTTATGCTTGCATGCACAGATTGGCTAGTTTGGCCCTGCCTAGTTCATGCTACTTGCTTGAAATTTGATGACCCTGAACTTCATTGGCTTGCCATGATCCAAAATAATTTCAAAACTCTATAAGCAACAAGCCACTAGGATGCAAAGTTATCAATTTCCAAATCTTTTTTATGCAAAAAAGGAAACAAGAAAAAACTTTCATTTGGATATCAAGCCTTCAAGCTTCTTCTCTCTCTGTTTAATGTCATAGCTCATGTATTATTTCCTTATTACATATGTCAATCTATCTTCTAGCTTCATCATTCAACCAAAATTGATCTGGTAAAATTATCAGAGACTTCTGGATCAATAAAACTAATGAACTTGTGTCACTCTTCGTTTTCCTCAACTTCCGAGCAGTACTCAGTATTGCTGATATCTTCTTCCATCTTGAAGCCATCTCTGTGTTGTGACTCAATGCTCCTCTTATTTCCCTCTGACATCTGTAACATCTCATTTGCAATCTTGCAGCTTTATTCTCTTTTTCTCCTCCCTAAAGTATTAAAATTTCTCAATTTTCTGTCAGAGGCCATTTCTCCTCTCACTATGCTTGTGCAATCTTCTTCACGCTTATGACTTTATACTGAGACCCTCACATTTATACCTCTACTTTAGACCTCTCCTTTAAGCATCAAGTAGCTACTAAATTAATGCTTCTTGGACTGTGTACTTTGAAATTTCTCAAAAGCAACTCACTCAATGTATTCAAAACTGACTTTATAATGACACCCAAATCTTACCTTTTTCCATTATTTCTGACTCAGTAAATGGAACCATCACCCACCGAGGTTTTAAATCAGAAACCCAAAAGTTATCTTTGACATTTATTTATCCAGTCCCATTCTTAAACATTATTTCTATTCAGTTTATTAGTCAAAAACATTTAACTTTATCTTTTCTCTATGCTTGACTCTCACCACTGTAACGCATTCTTAGTTACCAATATATACAAACCTTACTCTTTTAAGCTCTAATGGCATTGCGTATCTCTGCCTAATTGTACTTTTTATTTATAGTTTTAAATTGGTTTAAGTGATCATGGTAAAGAGAATTCTAGGACGGTGTCCATGGTTTCTGTAACCTGTGTTCATGCTCCATATGCCTCTCCTTGAGTGTGGGGATATACTACTAGCCAACAGAATACAGCAAATGTGAAGGGATTTTGCAGATGTAATCCAGGTCTATTCTGAGTTAGTCAAGAGAAAGTCCTGCATGACCTGAGTTAATCAGGTGAAATCCCTTAAAAGAGAGACTTGATCAGGTGAAAGCCCTTAAAAGAAGTCAGAGACTCTCCTTGTCAGTTTGATGAACTTCGGGGCTGTGTTGGAGAAGTCTAACTGGCAAGGAACCATGTGCAACCTCTAGGACCCAAAGAAGGCCTTCAGGATACAGCCAGCAGAAAGCCAGCTGGAGAGGCATTTAGGGAGGCAACTGCAAGGAAATAAACTCTGTCAACAAGCTGAAGAAGCTTGCAGGTGGATTCTTCCCTGGCCAAGCCTCCAAATGAGAGAATAGACTGAAAACACCTCAATTACAGCCTTTGGGAGACACTGAGCAGAGGACCCCGCGAAGCTGTGCCTGAACACCTGAGCCACAGAAACCAGGAGGCAAGAACGGTGTGTTGGTTTAAGCTGCTGAATTTGTGGTAATTTCTCAAGTAGCAATAGAAAAATAATATAATGATTATTTTCATATTTGTGAATTAGTCTGAATAGCTCAGGTTTTGTCACAGGCACAAACAAACTTCAAGAGCTAGCAAATTCAGTTTATTTCTTTCTTAAATTCAGGAGGCTACAGGCTCTGGTACACACATGGTGATTTAGGCTTTAGATATGAGTCGAGGGAATCCATCCATTACCATAAGATAAAAGCAAGGACCTATGGATACAGAAATAGGCAGGATGGTAGTTATAGTTGTTGAGAATAAGTTCTTTTCAGATCACTTACACTTCTCAGGGGAATTAGAAGCAAGCAAAATAAGAATAGAGTGACGAGTAGGTCTAAAATAGACCTCATCGGAGGTTTAGGATAATACATTTAAAGTGAGGTCAATCTGCATGTTTTTTGTTTACTTTCCTCCAGCTGTGCTCAGCTACTTGGGGGAAAACATGGCATAAACAAATCATTTATTTAACCATACCTGAGGTTGTTCCTGGAAAGAATGATGCAGGAAGAGAAGAACAATGGAATTGAGATGCATGCGATGGAGTAATTTTAATGATGCAATCAGTTTACCCTGAAATCAGTTGGGTAAAAAGGAAGATGAGAACGTGAAGAGGAAAAGGGATGTGAAAATGTGGGGATCAATGGATAGGAGGTACTGGTAGGGTTGAGGAAATGTTGGACTCCAGGCATAAGAATTATTAAACTGGAATTATAAGAAGCAGTACCCAGAGAATGGGATGCTTGAAATTGAGACTCGTAGAAGTAATATAGTTATAGATAATGACAAATTTGACAGCATGGGTGTGGTAGCCGAGAGAATGGAGTGAAAGACAATGTTATCTGAAGCAAGCAAGTCAACAGGATCAGGATGCATCATCCAGAACGCAAGGAATCATCGAGGACACTGGCAGCAGCCGCTGAGAGAGGCTGACACAAGTGCTGAAACTGTAAGGAGACGTGGGCAGTGACTGCCAGGGTGGTAAAGAACTGTGGCACAGAGGGCTTGTATGACACAACCTGAGGACACACACTTTGGAGACTCTAGAGGTTTTTTTCTTCTTTTGATTTTAATTAAAAAAAAAAGTTTTGGTTTTATTTTGCCTGGTCTGAAAATGGCAATGAAGTCACAGAACATACGCTATCTCATGGTTCAGTTTCCTATGTGGTATCCAGTAACACTGCCCCCGTTCAGGGCCATGACTTTTTCTTTCATGTTTCAACAGGTTCCTAATGACGCCCTGCCTCCACTCTTACTCTCTACCATTCTATCCCCGGCACTGTGGCCAGAGAGACATTTCCACGTTGAAAATCTCAGTTAATCACTCTTGTATAAAAGTACTCAATTATTCCCCTAAAGAAAATAGAATTGATTTTCAGCTGCTTACATTAGCATTGATTCGAGTTCCAAGCTTTTGAGCTCTGGTATGACTTCCTGTTCTCTTTTCACTCTACTCACTCATCACTTTTCTCTAACATCAGTTTTCTGAATGGGTCATAGTCTTTAATGCCGAGTGCCTTTTTATTGTTATTCTTCCTGCCTAGAATGCTGGGTCACCTCAAACTCATAAGACAATTTTGTGCAATTAAAAAAGCAGTGGCACCTTTACACTGATGCAGCCCTTTGGAAACATGATTGGCCAAGCAACATTCTGAGACTTAAGAAAAGGTATCCCTCACTCTGAGTAGACCCGACTGCGGGGGTCCCGTGAGTGCCACAGTGGAGTGACTGCTCTGGTATATGAGGTCAGTGGAGCCCACTCACTGTAGAGAACTCAACAACAGCATTAAGATTAACAAATTTAGTCTGCTTATTATCACCATTCACTAGCAATTCTAAACACCTTAGCAGTGAAAAAGGACTCTTCCCTAGGGGCCAGCCTGGTGGCGTAGCAGTTAGGTTCACACGTTCTGCTTCGGTGGCCCCGGGTTGGCTGGCTCAGATCCCAGGTGCAGACCTACACACTGCTTGTCAAGTCATGCTTTGGTGGGCATCCCACATATAAAGTAGAGGAAGATGGGCACGGATGTTAGCTCAGGGCCAGTCTTCCTCAGCGAAAAGAGGAGGATTGGCAGCAATTAGCTCAGGACTAATCTTCCTCAAAAAAAAACCCCAAGTATTCTTCCCTAAAAATTGTTTTTGATGTTTTAAACAATCATTGCAATTACTCTTTAGTTTTAATTTTACAGAAATCTAAATTATATATTTAATTATATATAATCCTTAAATATATATTTTACATATTATATATTTATGCATGTTATATATATGTGTGTACACACACATATGCACACACATCCGTACACAGATGTCTAACAGCCAGAGTTTAAAACATAAAACTCACTATGGTATCCTAAGCAAGTGACCTAACCTAAGTCCCTTTTTTCATCTATAAAATGAGGTTAATCATATTCCTCATAACATTTTGTGAGTCTTAAATGAGGCAAAATGTGCAAAACATTTAGTAAGGCATTAGCACATCGTAAGTGATATTAATGTTTGCTAATACCATGATAACCTAGATTCCAAGAGTATCACTAGGACTTACAGGTACAGAAATAAAAGAAGGAATCTTTCTCCTATAAAAAAGTTGGTCTTCCTGGAATAGGTGACTTAAACAATTAACAACACAGTATGACTGAGGGTTTGGATAAGAGACAGCACATGCAAGCAAAGCAGTAGCTGTAAAGAAACAATCATGATTTCTGTCCGAGATGTGAGGTGGGGGAAACTTTTCAAAGAGGGTAACTCATACAAGTTGTGCAGAGTAACTGTGAATTCACAATCAGCATCAGGAGAACAGAGCTGTCCTCCATGTTTGTTGATTCAGGTTGATCATGACACAAGGGTATCTGACTGTGGTGACGTGTTACCCTATGGGTTGAAATCAGCACATGCGCCAGCAAGACTTGTGTCCTCAAGTTGGGTTTTTCCACCAAAAAGGAAGAGATAACCATTATATAATTTGTTAAAAAAAAAGTCTTTATAGATGTCTGATGGTCTGATGGTGCTACAAGAAATGAAGACGCTATGGAATTACGGTCCCGAAAAAAAGAATTGAAGTGGTATCTAAGTCAATATGACACATTTAGGGAACTGTGATCAAAACAGGCTGTGTGTGATTAGACGTCAAGAATACAGACAGATGGCAGCACGAAGACACACCATACTTTGTGTGGTAAGCAATGAGAGCTCAGAAATTTGACATTTATTTCAAAAATTTTGGAGAGCATTGAATAGTTTTAAACAATGAATGATGAGACAATATTTTCAATTTGAAAGATTTATCTGTCAACAACATGTAGTATAAAAGCAAAAGAAAAAATTGTTAGAAGCAAGGAAATCCATTATGGAGCTATTAAGCTAATGAAAAAAAATAAAGAAAGCCTAAAGAAAGGGAATGTTACTGGTCAACCCACTTCTCCCTCAGCCTCAAGACCCCCACAGGCAAATTGAGGGGAAGTCCATAGAGCTCTGAATGCCTCTAGTGGGAGCACCTGTCTCCCAAGAAACACCAGAAATTTCCCTATATGCCACTGCTCTGGCCTGGGACTACCTTGAACCAATACAACATGGTAAAGGTAATGGCCCTGTCCTTTAAAGGGACCAACAGTTTCCATTCTGCTACTCTTAGAATGCTACCTTGGGGTAAACAAACTGTCATAGATGAAGTCTGACTGCCTCGAGGCTACTTTGCTCTGAGATAGCTGAAGCTGGCCATGTGAACAGGCTACATGGGGAGAGAATGATGCTGGCCAGCCCAGGTACCAGTGAAAAGAACATTTTAGACATTTCAGGACCAACAAATGCCAAGTACTTATGCCATGAAATTCTATGTCTTTGTTTTATCCTAGATTCTTTAATTCATGAATGATATCATGACTGATAGTGACATCTATGTGGGCGCATTAGTGGGAAGTGATGGCATGTGCCACATGTGCAGAACTTGCAGTTCACTTTGGGACCATGATCTTCAAAAAACATACATAATGCTCTCTCCGTGCCTTGATTTTAATACATATACCATCAGAGCAATGATATCAGGCCTATATAACCCAAAGGGTTTTGTGAGAATTCAATAAAACAAAAAGTGTTTAAAAAATCTCATTTGTATGATTAATATTAATAAAATGAGGAAAGGAAAGAGAAGGGAAATGTTCTTTGCTATTCAGAATTTAAAATTTCTGGCTGCCTTCCACCTCTAGGGTATTGCCAGTTACATCCTATGGCTGCATACACAAGTCACCTGAGGAAAAGAAGATGGCTCGGGCCAGTCTCAATCGGATTTGCCATCATTTGCCACTACACTTAGTGTCACCTCTTTGAACTCTGCTGGAGCCACACTTGTCTTGGCCAAATAAAGTAAGTTCAGTGTTCAGTAAGGGAATTGATGTCTGAATTGGAGCTATTCTTTTCACTAGAATCAATGCACATCACACTTCATTGGCCAGTGATTGGTTATGACAGATAATAAGAATGAAATTTCAAACTTTTCGGGAAGAAGAAAAAGGTGTGTAAACCACATAATGCACAGATGGTGGTGAAATGAGGCTTTCAAAGTGCTAGAATCCAGAGTACCTCTGACAGCACCCAGGAGGCTGAGCTGTTCACCACTCATTCTCATGTGTGACATCCAACTCCACATGCACACCCGGGTAACATGGGTAGGATTCACAGGGTATATCCTCTCTTGTTAATTAGAATGACATAAGTTACAGTTGATGAAAAGCGCATGGATTAAAACTTACCCAACAAAAACTGTGTATAAACAATTTAATAAGAAATCACACAAATCATCAAATTACATTTTGAGTTAGTAATTTAAATTGATTATTAAATGTAACTCGGTTTATAAAGTTTCATCAAGTTAGTTACAGTTTTCTTTTTCCTATGATTATGATGACTATGTTTTTCTAAACCCGTCTCAAAAAAATATGAAATGACCAGAAAAGTGGTCAAACAATTGTTCATCAAAATATCTATCAGAAAATCTTTGACTATAACTTAATGACATGCAAATTAAATATTGTTTAAGCATTTGGAGGATACTAATTCACTGCCGTTATTTTACTGTCATAGAATAAAGAGAAAAAGAAAATGCTTTATTTTCTCTTCTATTCTGTCATAACTTTTCTCTATTTATATTGAAAAAAATATTGTGGAACGTAGAGAAATGCAAAAGTCACTTCAAGTGATAAAACAAATTTTTCCCCTAATAAATATTAGCTAAAATATCAGACACACTTCTATGTAGAAAGCACACACAATATTCTGGTAATTGTAAACAAAGAAATGCCAAGTTTGTTTTTTAAATTGAGATATAATTGGCATATTATATAATATAACGTTATATAATATTATATTAATTTCAGATGTACGTCATAATGACTCAATACATATATAGTGAAATGATCACAAGTCTGTTAACATCTATCACTACACATAGTTAGAATTTTATTCTTGTGATGAAACTTTCAAAACTACTCTTTTAGCAACTTTCAAACATGTAGTACAGTACTATTAACTATAGTCACCATGTTGTACATTACATCCCCAGGACTTATTTATTTTGGCCACGTTTACCCACTTCACCATGGGTGAAAGTGGCCAAATTTTTCATTTGCTGACACTGAACTTTAGGGTTACTCAAAATAGCTTTCCAAAATTAAATAAGATATTTTAAAATCCATGGATGTTTTGTTTGTATGACTCGGTTTATTGCTCATAGATATAAAAATTTTTTGAAAAAGCAGAAAGCATTGGATCAAAATTGGATATGTTAAAAATAATATGTTCTTTAAAATAAACCTCCTCAATTGTAATCAGAAAACTCATAGATGAAATGTAAAACATATTAGACAATAAAACTAATAATTTAAAGACAAGTCACAACATTAAGGTAGAAAACAAGCAGAACCCAAGATACCCAAAACTCATAGTCAATTTAATACATGTATTCTGAAGTATTTATTGACTTGCCCCTAAAAGGTAAACAGCAAATAAAATAATATTGATGTAAGAGTGACAAAAAACTAGCACCATAAATTGTTTCTATTTTGATTATATACTATTTTTTTCTGAAAAGCTTTTGTATTTACTCCTTCCTTTCCATTACAATCCTAGGTCTGAATTATCTCTCGCATATACTGTTGCAACAATTTTTAAAAGAATATTTATGTTTAAAAAAATAGTTGCAGTAAAAATTGCTGCAATTGTATATGGGAGAAATAATGTGTAATTCCACAACACCAATATCCATACCTACAAGATTTAAAAATACAGAGTATTTATAAATTACTAACTTTTATTTCAGCTTACGTTGCTTTTGATACCTTTGATGTTTCTGTATAGATTTTTAATGGCTTCCTGTGGTTTGCAAATTGAGATTCAGTCCCCTACTTTCTCCCTCCTAATAGTTATTTAACAATCTTTCTTTAAACACATATTTCCCAACTTTAATGTTACTCAACGTTTATAAGAGTCCTTGGAATAAACCTGTTGAAAGCCCTTCTCAATCTGTCTTCATCTTACTTTAACGTGATGATCATCAGCTCTAGCCAAAAAAACTTCTATAAACAGAATCTTTTACTATTTAAGATAATTTTGTCTTTAAACTTTTACATTGTAACCTGACAATGCGCTTCTTTCCAGCTATTCAAGGCATATCTTTCAAGGCCAAGTCTAAAACACATTCCTCTATTGAAATTTTGCATCAGCATGTACTCACTGGACTCACTTCTTTCTGATCTCTCTTAGATTTATAGTGGTACTTTATATTTTCTCATTTAATTATACTTTGTTTTAAATTCTTGGATTGTTCCATTGTATGTGTATGTCATCTCCTCAAAAAAATGTTCTAAATCTTTAAATCAAAAGCCGTTAATACCCAAGAGGACTCAAGAAAGATGGCAGAGCAGGAATCTGTTTCCTCACTCAGACAAGAACTACACTCACAGAATCAGTCTGATCCAACTTTGTGGAACTGTGGAGTCTATTGAAGGCTTGCAATTTCCAGGGGAAGGACTGGATGCTAAATTATGGTTAATTTGGTGAATTTAATCTCTTAGCTGCTCAGAAGTTACCCATCTCCATCTCTCACTCCTCAACTCCATGATAGGAGCTATGTGTGTGTTCTGGAGCAGCTTACGCACATCTTGCCACAGTCAGGGTGAGCAAGAAGGATCCTATCTCCCACATATTGAGGACCTGTGCTCCAGTTTCCTATTTCTGCTTCTGATCACAGGGATGCAGACACAGAGGTAGGCCACCATTGTTGTCACACCTCCTTTCATTGTTGTGAGCCCCTCCTCTGGCTGAAGTGATGTGCAGAGGGTTTAAAGGGTAGGTGCCTTTCTCCTTACCCCTCTCCATTTTTCTCTTTTTCCCACTTTGGGAGCCAGATATTAAAGACTAAGACATTTAAAAGCAACTGCATACATAAGGAAACTAGAAAGCTACTGCATGCATCCAGGGGAAGGTGCAGGCTCCAAAAGGACATAAAAAGACCTTATTCATACCTTGGGGTGGTACTTGGCACAGAGATAGCCTACAGCAATCAAAAGACTAAACAAAACCAAAAAACTCTGCAGACCCTGGGGAAAGCGGTAGAATCTGATTTCTAGAATGACCACATTATTAGATTCAAATACCCCATTTTCAACCAAAAAATAAAAAGGCACAAAAGGAAACAGGAATGCATGGCCCATTCAAAGGGAAAAAAAACACCCCCAAACAGAAATATCCCTGAAAACAACCTGATGGCAGATACACTGGACAAAGAGTTTAATGCAACAGTCTTAAAGATGTTCAAAGAGCTAAGGGGAAATGTGGACAAAGTCAGGAAAGCAAAATGCAAACATCAATAAAGACATTTTAAAAATCCCTAAAAAGTAAAAAGGAACCAAGATTCTGAAGCTGAAAAGTATAATAATAGAAATTAAAATTTCACTGAATGGATTCAAAGCGAGATTGGAGCAGGCAGAAGAAACAGTGAACTTGAGGATAAGACAATTAAAATTATCAAGTTGAGGAAGAGAAAGATAAAAGATTAAATAAAAGTGAACAGAGCCTTAGGGAGCTGGGGAACACCATCCAGTGGACCAACATATGCATCTTGTCAGTCTCAGAAGAGCAAGAGAAAGGGGCAGAGACAATATTTGAAGAAATAATGTCAAAACCTTCCCAAATTTGATGAAAGACATGAATATAAACATCCAGTAACCTTAACAAACTCCAAATAGGATGAACTACACTGACATACATTATACTCAAACTATTGAAAGCCAAATACAAAGAGTCTTGAAAGCAGCAGGAGAGAAGTGACTCATCACTTACATGGGATCCTCAGTGAGATTATCAGCAGATTTCTCATCAGTAACTTGGAGGCCAGAAGATAGTGCACTGGTAAACTCAAAGTCCTAAAAGGAAAAACCTGTCAAACAGGAATCCTGTATCCTGAAAAACTGTCCTTTAAAAGTGAAAGAGAGGGGCTAGCTCCATGGCCTAGTGGTTAAGTTTGGTGCACTCTGCTTCAGCAGCCCAGGTTTAGATCCCAGGTATGGACCTACACTACTCCTTGGAGGCCATGCTGTGGCAGCACCCCATATAAAAACAGGAGAAGATTGGCAACAGATGTTAGCTCAGGGCCAGTCTTCCTCAGCACAAAAAATGGGAGGCAGAAATTAAAACATAGCCAGATAAACAAAATCTGAGGGAGATCATTACTACTAGACCTGCCCTGCAAGAAATGTTAGAGACAGTCTTGCAGGTTGGAATGAAAGGATAGTAGTCAGTAACTTGAAGCTGTTTGAAGAAATAAAGATGGCTGTAAAGTTAAATACATGGGCTATTTTATTTTATTTTATTTTATTTTATTATTATTTTTTAAAGATTGGCACCTGGGCTAACAACTGTTGCCAATCTTTTTTTTTTTTTTCTGCTTTATCTCCCCAACACCCCCCCCCCCATACACAGTTGTGTATCTTAGTTGCATGTCCTTCCAGTTGTGGGATGTCGGACGCTGCCTCAACTTGGCCTGATGAGCGGTAACATGTCCGCGCCCAGGATCTGAACCCTGGGCCATCACAGCGGAGCACACGAACTTAACCACTCTGCCATGGAGCCTGCCCCACATGGGCAATTTTAAAAGCTAGTATTCTTGTAGCTTTTGTCTGTAACTCATTTGTTTTTCTGAAGAACTTAATAGACTAGTACATTAACAAACAAGTATTAGTTTATGTTTATGGGCATACAATGTATAAAGATGTAATTTTGCAGCATCAACAACTGAAAAGAATACAGATAGAGCTGTAAAGTAGCAGAGTTTTTGTAAGTTGTTGAAGCTAGTGGTATTCAAATTAGAGTGTTATAACTTTACAATGTTAAATATAATCCCCATAGTAACCACAAAGAAAATAGCAATAGAACATACACAAAAAGAAATGGGAAAGGATTAAAATATTTCACTATGAAAAGTCAACTAAACAAAAAAAAAACAGTAATGCAGGAAATGAGGGACAAAAAAGCAATAAAGTATATAAAAAACAAATAGCAAAATGATAGGAGTAAGTTCCTCCTTATCAGTCATCATTTCAAATGTTAATGGATTAAACTCTCCAATCAAAAGACAGAGATTGACAGGATGAATAAAATATATATAGATGAACCAACTACATACTATCTGAAAGAGATTTACTTTAGATCCAAAGGCATTAGTAGGTTCAAAATGAAAGAATGGAAAAAGATATTCCATGCAAATGGTAACCAAAAGTGAGCAGGAGTGGCTATACTAATACCAGACAAAAGAGACTTTAAATTAAAAATGTTACAAGAGACAAAGGACATTATGTATTAATTAAAGGTTCAATACAGCAAGAAGTTATAACAATTATGAACATTTACAAACCTAATAGACTAGCAAAATATATGAAGCAAAAACTGACGGAATTGAAGGGAGAAATAGACAATTCTACAAGAATAGTTGGTGACGTCAATATAATAGATAGAGCGCCCAGGCAGAAGGTAAGTAAAAAAACAGAGGACTTAAACAGCATAATAAACTAATTAGATCTAACAGACATATACAGAACACTCAGCCCAATAACAGCAGCATACACATTCTTCTCAAGTGCACATGGGATATTTTCCAGGATAGACTGTATGTTAGGTCACGAATTAAATCTCAATAGATTTAAAAGATAGATATCACACAAAGTATCTTCTCCAATTTTAACAAGAAAAGGGTAGAAATCAACAGCAGAAGTAAAATTGAAAAAATGGCAAATATGTGAGAATTAACAACACACTCTTAAATAACCAGTGAATCAAAGAAGAAATCACAAGGGAAATTAGAAAATGCTTAGACATGAATAAAAACAAAAACAGAACATAGCAAAATCTATGAGATATAATAAAAGATGTGTTAAGGGGCAAATTTATAGCTATAAATGTTTACATCAAAAACAAGAGGAGGGAGTGGCCCGGTGGAGCAGCAGTTAAGTGGACACGTTCCACTTTGGCGGCCCGGGGTTCGCCAGTTCGGATCCCGGGTGCAGACATGGCACCGCTGGGCATGCCGTGCTGGGGTAGGCGTCCCACATATAAATTAGAGGAAGATGGGCATGGATGTTAGCTCAGGACCAGTCTTCCTCAGCAAAAAGAGGAGAGTTGGCAGCAATTAGCTCAGGGCTAATCTTCCTCAAAAACAAAGAAACAAACAAACAAGAGGAGAGCTTGTCAAGATGGCACTGTAGTCAGACTCTGATCTCACCTCCTCCCATGAAAACAACTAGGTTAGCAGTATTTTTGGAAAAACTACCCTGGGAAGAGAACTGAAAACTGTATAAAAAGAACCTCCACAACAAGGGACAGTGCTGACTGAGGCAGCAGATGGAGAAATTCCTTCTGGAGAGAAAAAGCCACCTTTGCAAATGGCAGACCTTCACAGCTGGCCAGGCGGGAGCCACCCTAAGATATTCAGCCTTGCCTGGAGAATCAGGGACTATTCACGTTACCACTATGAGCATCCTTCAGACTCAACACAACTGAGACGAGTGTCCTACTATCTGGCTTTTTTGGCTATTAACTGCAGTGGGGAATATCCCCAGAAAAGCTATGGGAGGAAAGCTAAAATAACCCAGCTCTTAAATGGCCCATGCACAAATTCACCCATCTCAAAGAGCTACCTAAAATCTACAAAAAGAAAGCTGCATGGTCCTTTGGTGAAAAGAGACTCACCTGACAGGCTCTGAGTGCATCTCAGTGAGTGGTGAGACCTCTCTGGAGACTGAGAGATTGGCAGCAGCCATTGTTGTCATCTAGTACAGGTACACTGACACAGATACTGGCAGACACCACTGGAGCACTTCCCCTGGCCTGTTAGCTCAAGGGCCTGCCACACCCTCTAGAGCACAGATTTAATCCAGTTCAGCCAGGGCAGGTAGCCCACCCTAGAGAACAGCCCCACCCAACAGCAAGCCCTCGGGCTACTTATCAGCCTGAATAGACTGGATGCCTTGATCCTCTACAGGCAGGCAAGTGTGTCCGCCTCTGTGTGGCAGGGCCTGTGTGAGGACAAGGTGAACTGTGGGGGGAGTTGGTGTAGAGGTGGTGGCCTCTGCAGTGGGGTGACAGGGTATGCTCCAGGGGGTTGCGAAGTGTGCATGGGCAAGGACTTCTGTTGATGGTGTGTATGGACCTGTGAAGGGTAGGGCTTATCAGTGTCAGAAGACCTGTGTTTCACAAATAGCTACAAAAAGTATTGGCATTGCCTTCCAAAGACTGAAATAATTGGGTGCTCCTGTGCCTAGGGCCAGTCCCACTCAGCTGCAATCCTAAGAGAGCTGACAAGAGCTTTGCAGGCCTGAGGCTTACAGCAATTGTAAGCACCTAGCAACCAGCTACACTGGGTGCCTAATCATTTAACAGGAAAACTGAAACAGGAGTGTGGTATTAGAGCTTGTAGCCAGTGTTGCTGGGGCTCCCCAAACCGGATTTACAAACAGCCAGCCAGGGAAGGAAGACGTGGACGTCTTGGATACCTGCAGTGAGAGCAAGCCTGCCACAGCAGAAGGACACAAGTGGCCTACATGGGGGTCACTGTTTGAACATTTGGACTGGTGACAAGAGGGGAGGACACTGCTGGGCCTCAAAAGGTGTCTCATGCATAAGGCCACTTCTCCAAGATCAGGAGTCATAGTTGACTCACCTAACACACAGATATAAGCACAGAAAAAGAGGCATAATGAGGAGGCAAAGGAATACGTTCAAAGTAAGGGACCAGAAAAAAAAAACCCAGATAAAGATTTAAATGAAGCAGAAATAAGCGATCTACCTGACAAATTTCAAACAAAAAGTCAAAAGGATGCTCAATGATCTTGGGAGAATACTGGATGATCACAGTGAGAACATCAACAAAGAAATGGAAAATATAAAAAAAAAAACAATGAAAAATGAAGAATACCATACTGGAAATAAAAAATTCATTAGAGGGATTCAATAGCAGAGTAGATGCTACAGAAGAATGGATCAGTAAGCTAGACAAAAGACTAGAGAAAATCACCTAAGCTGACAGGTAAAAGAAAAAGGAATTAAAAAGAATGAGAACAGCCTAACGGAACTCTGGAAAAATATCAAATGCAGTAACATTCATATTATAAGTGTCCCAGAAGGAGAAGAGAGAGACAAAGGGGCAGACAATCTATGAAAAATAATAGCTGAAAACTTTGCTAACCTAAGAAAGGAAAGAGACATCCAAGTACAGGAAGTATAGAAAGCACCAAACAAGATAAACCCAAAGAGGCCCACACCAAGACACATTATAATTAAAATGTCCAAAATTAAAGATAATGAGAGAATCCAAAAGTGCCAAGAGAAAGGCAACAAGTGACATACAAAGGAAAAGCCATAAGGCTATCAGCAAACTTCTCAGCCGAAACCCTATAGTCTAGATAAGAGTGGCATGACTTATTGAAAGTACTGAAAGGCAAAAACCTACAGCCAAGAATATTGTATCCAGCAAGGTTATCATTCAGAATGAAAGAAGAGATACAGAACTTCCCAGGCAAGCCAAAATTAAAGGAGTTTATCAACAAGAAACCAGTTCTGAAAGAAATGCAGGTGGGACTTATTTAAGTGGGAAAGAGGAGACCACAAATAGAGATAATAAAATTATCAAAAAAAAACCCACAGGCAATAAAATCACTGGTAAAGGCAAAAATGCAGAAAGGTAGCAGATCAACCACCTGTGAAGATAATATGAAGGTTAAAAGACAAAAGTACTACAATTACCTATTTTACTGATAAGAGGCTAATGGATAGAAACACACAAAATAATAGATCAAATATGATTTCAAAAACATAAAATGTGGAAGTAAGGGAGTAAAAGAGTAGACCTTTTAGAAACAGGTCAAGCTAAAGAGACTATCAACTCAATACTGATTGCTATATATGTAGAATATTTTATAGAAATCTCATGGTAATCAGAAATCAGAAACTTATAATAAATAAAAAGATAAGTAAGATGAAAGAAATCAAACATATTACTAAAAAGAGGCATCAAGTCACAAGGGAAGAGAGCAAGAGAAGAAGAAAGGAACGGAGAAGAACTACTAAAACACCCAGAAAAAAAGTAACAAAATTGCAATAGATACATCTTTGTCAATAGCTACATTAAATGTCAAGAGACTAAATGCTCAAATCAAAAGGCATAGGATGGCCAACTGGATAAAAAAAAAGGCCCATATATATGCTGCATACAAGAGACATACTTCAGACCTAAAGTCACTCGCAAACTGAAAGTGAAACAATGGAAAAGCTACTCCATGAAAATGGCAAAGAAAATAAAGTGGGAGTAGCAAAACCTGTATCAAACAAAATAGACTTTAAAACAAAAACTGTAAGAAGAGACAAAGAAGGGCACTACATAATGATAAAGGGAACAATCCAACAAAAGGACATAACACTTATAAATATCTATGCCCCCAACATTGGAGCATCGAAACATATAAAGCACTTAATGACAAACCTAAAAGGAGAAATAGACAGTAACACAAGAATAGTAGGGGACTTTAACACTCCACTTACACCAATGGATAGATCATCCAAATAGAATATCAATAAGGAAACATTGACCTTAAATGACACATTAGACAAGATGAATTTAGTAGATATATACAGAACATTCCTTCCAAAACCCACAGAATACACATGCTTTTCAAAAGCACATGGAACATTCTCCAGGATTGATCACATATTAGGCTACAAAACAAGTCTCAAGAAATTTAAGAAGACTGAAATAATACCAAGCAACTTTTCTGACCACAAAGCTATGAAAGTAGAAATCAACTACAGGAAGAAAATCAGAAAAGCCACAAAAATGTAGACATTAAAAAAAATGCTACTGAAAAGTGATTGGGTCAATGAAAAAATCAAAGGAGAAATCAAAAAATACCTAGAGATAAATGAAAATGGAAACGTGACATGCCAAAATCTATGGAGTAGGGCAAAAGCAGTCCTAAGAGGGAACGTTATACCAATTCAGGCCTACCTCAACAAACAAGAAAAATCTCTAATAAACAATCTAACAGTGCATTAAAGGAACTGGACAAAGAAGAGCAAACAAAGCCCAAAATCAGTAAATGGAAGGAAATAATAAACATCATGGCAGAAATAAAAGAAATAGAGACTTTAAAACAATATAAAAAAATCAATGAAACCAAAAGCTGGTTCTTCAAAAAGATAAACAAAATTGACAAACCTTTAGCTAGACTCACTAAAAAAATGAGAGATGGCTCAAATAAATGAAATCAGAAATGAATGAGGAGAAATTTCAATGGACACCTCAGAAATACAAAAGATTACAAGAGAATAATATGAAAAGTAATACACAAACAAATTGGATAATATAGGAGACACAGATAAATTCTTAGAATCATTCAACCTTCAAAAACTGAATCAAGAGAACTAGAGAATTTGAATAGACCAATCACCAGTAACAAGATTGAAACAGTAATCCAAAACCTCTCAAAAAAGAAAACTCCAGGACCAGACGGCTTCCCTAGTAACTTCTACCAAACATTCAACGGCTTAATACCTCTCCTCAAACTGTTCCAAAAGATGAAGAGGAGATGAAGCTTCCTAACTCATTCTATGAAGCCAAAATTCTCCTGACACCAAAACCAGACAAGGACAACACAAATAAAGAAAATTACAGGCTAATATCACTGATGAACATCAATGCAAAAATCCTCAACAAAATACTAGCAAATCGAATACAACAATACATTAAAAAGATCACACATCATGATCAAGTGGGTTTTATTCTGGGGACAGAGGCATAGTTCAACATCCACAAATCAACCAACATGATACACCACATTAACAAAATGAAGAATAAAAATCACCTGATCATCTCAATAGATGCATAGAAAGCATTTGACAAGATACAGCATCCATTTATGATAAAAACTCTCAATAAAATGGGTCTAGAAGGAAAATATCCCAACATATTAAGTCCATATATGGCAAATCCACAGCTAATATCATTCTCAATGGAGAAAAACTGAAAGCTATCCCTCTAAGAAAAGGAACCAGAAAAGGACTCCCACTTTCACCACTCTTATTTAACACAGTATCGGAAGTCCTAGTCAGAGCAATCAGGCAAGAAAAAGAAATGAAAGGGATCCACATTGGAAAAGAAGAAGTGAAACTGTCACTCTTTGTAGATGACATGATTTTATATATAGAAAATCCTAAAGAATCCACTAGAAGCTTTAAAATAATGAATGAATATAATCAAGTCGCAGGACATAAAATCAACATACAAGAATCAGTTATGTTTCTCTATACTAAGAATGAAGTAGCAGACAGAGAAATTAATAATACAATCCCAATTACAATTGCAACAAAAAGAATAAAATGCCTAGGAATAAACTTAACCAAAGAGGTGAATGATCTGTACATCGAAAACTGTAAAACGTTGCAAGAAATTGAAGAAGACACAAAGAAATGGAAAGATATTCTGTGCTCTTGGATTGGAAGAATTAACATAGTTAAAATGTCCATACTTCCTAAAGCAATCTACAGATTCGATGCAATCCATATCAAAGTTCCAATAACATTTTTCACAGAAATAGAGCAAAGAATCCTAAAATTTATATGGATCAACAAAAGACCCCCAATAGCCAAAGGAATCCTGAGGAAAAGGAACAAAGCGGGAAGTATCAAACTCCCTGATTTCAAAGTATACTACAAAGCCATAGTAATCAAACAAGCATAGCACTGGCACAAAAACAGGCACACAGATCAATGGAACAGAATCAAGACCCCAGAAATAAACCCACACATCTTGGACCCCTAATTTTTGACAAGGGAGCCAAGAACATAAAATGGGGAAATGAGAGTCTCTTCAATAAACGGTTTTAGGAAAACTGGACAGCCACACGCAAAAAATGAAAGTAGACCATTATCTTACACCATGCACAAAAATCAACTCAAAATGGATTAAAGACTTGAATGTAAGACCTGAAACCATGAAAATCCTAGAAGAAAACATAAGCAGTGCACTCTTTGACATCAGTCTTAGCAGCATTTATTCAAATACCATGTCTGATCAGGCAAGGGAAACAACAGAAAAGATACACAAATGGAACAACACCAAACTGAAATGCTTCTGCACAGCAAAAGAAATCATCAACAAAATGAAAAGACAACCTAACAATTGGGAGAAGATATTTGCAGACCATATATCAGATAAGGGGTTAATATCCAAAATATACAAAGAAATCATACATCTCAACAACAACAAAAACAACAACCCAATTAAAACATGGGCAAAAGATATGAACAGAGATTTCTCCAAAGAAAATATACACGTGGCCAACAGGCACATGAAAAGATGCTCAACGTCATTAACTATCAGGGAAATGCAAATCAAAACTACAATGAGACATCACCTCACTCCAGTCAGAATGGCTGTCATTAACAAGACAGGAAACAAGTGTTGGGAGGATGTGGTGAGAAGAGAACCCTTGTATACTGCTGTGGGAGTACAAACTGGTGCAGCCACTAAGGAAAATAGTACGGAGTTTCCTCAGAAAATTAAGGATAGATCTACCGTATTATCCAGCTATTCCACTGCTAGTTATCTATCCAAAGAACTTGAAAACACAAATTTATAAAGATACATCACCCCTATGTTCATTGTAGCACTATAAACAATATCCAAAACTTGGAAGCAACCTAGGTGCCATGAAGGGATGAATGCATAAAGAAGATGTTGTATAGTTACACAATGGAATAGTACTCAGCCATAAGAAATGATGAAATCCTGCCATTTGTGACAACATGGGTAGAACCTGAGGGTATTAAGCTAAGTGAAATAAGTCAGAGGGCAAAAGTCAAATATTGTATGATCTCACTCATAAGTAGAAGACAAAACCAAAGACAAACAAACACATAGCGACAGAGATTGGCTTAGTGATTACCAGAGGGGAAGAGGGGAGAGAGGTGGGTGAAAGAGGTGACTAGGCACAGGTGTGTGGTGAATGGATTGCAATTAGTCTTTGGGTAGCGACCATGACGTAATAAACACACAATTCAAAATATATTATGATGTATACCTGAAAGTTATATGATGTTATAATCCAATGTTACTGTAATAAAAATTAATAAGAATAGTCTGTGTAAGTTATTCAATAAAAATCTAAAAACTCAGAGTCAGGAGCCTGACCCCATGGCTGAGGGGTTAAGTTCAGGTGTTCTGCTTCAGCGGCCGGGGGTTCGCTGGTTTGGATCCTGGACACTGACCTACACACCGCTCATCAAGCCATGCTACAGCGGCATCTCACGTAGAAGAACTAGAATGACTTACAACTAGGATATACAACTATGTGCTGGAGCTTTGGGGACGAAAAAAAAAAAGAGAGGAAGATTGTCAACAGATGTTACCTCAGGAACAATCTTCCTCACCAAAAAGCATTAAAAAAAAAAGAAGAAGAAAAGCTGAGGTTAAAAACTCAGGGTCATCAAATGAAAGAATATACAAGACCTTGCTACCATTTAACGGCTCTCATTTTCAGCATAATCATGATTTTAAAGTTCAAATTTGATAATATGCCCAAGGTTTTAGAAGTATCTGCTGCAAGTTCACGTGTAAAATTCTTAACTTTGGGAGTATTGTCCAAAACATTTCAGGTCTGGAAAAACAGATTGAAACCATTCATAAAAGATTGCCTATTACAGAAGACAAGTCCAGATGGATAGCTTAGGAGATAGCTATGGGTCCAATGTTAACAGTGTATTAATTTTATCATGAGTAGGTTGGCTGAAAAAGTAATAGAAACTGAAAAAGCCTTACGGACATCTGGGAAAATTAGGGCAACTCTCACAAAGGTGAATGGTGTATCGCTGAAAGATGATTGCATTGCTATTTCCAATAACCTTCGCCAGAAAGTATTAAACTGAATTCATCATGACTATTTGAGCTCATGAAATGGTGCAAAAGAGCACGGGCTACAGCATTTTGACGAGCATCCAACAAAGAAATGGAGGAAAAGGAGCTTCTTGTCTGACATGCCAGCTCTTACAGCATGAAAATATCAAAGAGATACTGAGAGACCAGCAGCTGTTAGACTTGGGAACAAGTTGGCACACGAAAAAAAACAGTTATTACTACTATTAGAGACTGGAAATTGTTATTTCATGGTCTGGAACCACAAACATAAAGAGAAGTGAGAATGAAATGTAACAAAGTCAATATTCATATAGTTAGTATTGACAAGTATAACAAATTAGGAGCATGATTTCTAACAAAATATACTGTTTAGGTGTATAAAAATAACTTTTAAATTTGCCTAATTTATAGAGAAAATTTAGATAATTAACTTACTCAAAGAGGACCAATGGGGAGGAAATGTTTGCTAACTTTGAGTTCTTCAAGTTAATTAATCACATGTGTATTCATTACGTCAAATGATCTGCCAATGACAAGCTGGATCCTGGTAAACTACTGAAGATCACATAAAATTTATTCAAAATTAACTGAAATAATTGCTGTACTTTTAAAAACAGCATCATGTACAAATTTTAAATGTCTTAAAGCAGAATAAATCAAATAATGAACGCTTGAAAATAGCTATGATAAATTTAGGCTGTGATTATTTTAACAAGATGTCTGGAAAAGGAATTTGTTCATTTTGCTTACCTTGTGAAAAGCTAACAGCCGTGTGGTTTTGAAGGGTGTACATCTTTCCTCTTGGGTAAGTAGTTCACATCTGAGCTTTTACACACATCTGTGAACAGGCTGGTTTATCTGCCCATGAATTACAAGAAGCACTGTACATGCTACATACCGATGTTTGCATCACATTTGTGGGATTCATTTGCTCCTCAACATAAGATCAATGTTTACTGTTTACTGATGTTATCAGTAATAGATTATTTTAAATTTTTAAGGAAGCACATAAATGGTTTTAAAACCCACTGTCATCACAATTTGGACCATATAGACCATAGAATTTGGGACAATTTTCTTAACTCTTGAGACACGGTGACTCACTGTGCTCATCATACATTTTGAGATATAAATACTATCATTAAAATAAATAATACTTATATACTTGAGTTTATAAACCAATGAAGCAAGCAATTTAAAATAAGTATGATCTAAACTTTAAAAAATACTATGCAATTCATTTGTGATTTGTGATTTTTTTCGTTACATAAAAGTTTTCATAGAGGTATTATATTAGTTGCAAACTCTCTTAAAATCAACTGGCACCAAGGATAGTTATGTTACACATATCACACAACAGACTCCATTATAACAGAAATTAAATTGATCTTGATTTGAGTACCACATCTTACTTCTGCTTCTGGACAAGTCACACAATTTCTGTTTTCTCAGTGATAAGATGTGAAATTATGTCCTGTTGTATTGTCTCTCATAAGGCTGTCATAAACATAAATGTTTAAAGTACTATGAATATAAAGTGTTTTTTAGCTTTGCTAAGAATCCTCAAATTTTAGGGAGCAGTGTCAGCTCAACATTCTCAATAGTAGACTAGTCACAATATTGTATCCCTGATGCCATAGAATCAATTTCTCTATGTCTCTTCCAAAACTCAGGGTGAAAAACCAAGATGATGGACAAGCTCAGCCTCTATGTTTCCCTCCCTCTTATTAACCTTTGTCTCCTGGAGGAGAGCTGCTCTTTGGAACATGAAACAGATGCCTTATTTCTAGTCATCTTTCCAATTCTAGTATGTTCTCTTTAGAAATCATGTATCACTAAAATCTTGGTCAAAAAAAGAATAAGACAGGAAAAATCGATCACCTAAGCTACCACAAGAAGAATGTAAACTCCATGAGGGCAAAGGTGTTTAAATATTTTCCTCATTTCTATCATCACAAGAATGTAAAAAAAGCTGGCATTTGTAGGATCTAAAAAGAACGTTTGTTGCATAAGTGAATCATTTGTTTATATTTGAATTATATTTAGGAAGTATCTAGTATAGTCAAATTATAGAGATGGAAAGTATATTAGAATTACCAGAAGTTAAAAGGAGAAAGGAATGGGAAGTTAGTGCTTAATTGGCACAGACTTTCTGTTTGGAGCGATGAAAAAGTTTTGGAAATAGATCGTGGTGGTGGTTGTACAACACTGTGAATATGACTAATGCCCTATAATTGTACATGTAAAACTGGTTAAAAAGGCAAATTTTGTTATATATTTTACATAATAAAAATGTTTTTCAAAATGATAGCTCTAATCCAGAAAAATTTGTCAACTAAGAAATAAGCAGATAAAATCACTCAAGAGACCCAAGAAAAAAAAAAGCATTTATGACCCTAAAGTATCTATATCTTAAAATACACTGAATACATGCTTTTCAAGTAAAATTTGCAAAATGTAAATTGAACAGACTTAAGTGGAGAATTGATGAGCCGTGATGAATACATACATCCACGAAACTATCAGCCCGCCAAGATAGAGGACATTAGCATCGCCTCAGCAAAGTTCCCTCTTCCAAGGGTGTGCTGAAGATGGCTTATAAAAATTGGAAGTGGAGATTATTTCAAGAATTTTGCGAGCTAGTTGTTAAACACAGGCATTATTAAAAATCAAAAGCAAATTGTATAAACTTACTACTAATAAGTTATGTTAAAAACAAAGTTAATATATAAAAAAATCAGATCTTAATTATTTTACTACATCTTACTGTTATCTTGTGCTCTTGAAATTACTTGTCCATCTGTTGCTTCTGTATAGTAGAAATACTATATTGTGTGTTACTGCATATTCTTGCCTCTGTGTTTAATGACTTCGTGATGGTAGCTTTAAATAAGTAAGCTCAGTATTTACAACATGAAAATCACAAATTCTGAAGATTACGACTTTTTCCCCCACAAAGAGGTTCTTAAACATATACCTGCACATCACTGCTCACCTATCCAGTCACTCACTGCCCAGAGACAACCACCGTTTTCCATTTCTAAACATAATTTAATTTTGCTATTCTTGAATTTTACATGAATAGAATCATAGACGATATTCTATGTTACAGCTGGCTTCTTATGTTCAACATAATATTTTTGAGATTTTTTCCATATTCCCATATATACCAGTAGCCTGTTCTTTTTCATTGCTGAGTAGTGTGCTGTTGTAGGGATATACTATAATTTGCTTATTCAGACTGCTTATGACAATATTTGAGTTATTTATAATTTTGGGTTATTTTGAATTAAGCTGCTACAAACATTCTTGTACAATCTTTAGTGGACATTCAGGCGTGTGTCGCTTAACAACTGAGATACGTTCCAAGCAATGTGCCATTAGGCGGTCTTGTCGTTGTGCAGACATTATAGAACGTACTTACACAAACTGAGATGGTATAGCCTACTACATACCAAGGCTGTATGATACTAATCTTATGGGACCACCGTCGTATATGTGGTCTGTCCTTGACGAAAGTGTTGTTAAGTGGGGCATGACTATAATGATGTTGAGCATCTTTTCATGCATTTATTAGCCATCTGTTTATTTTCATTCTGAAGTGTCTCTTATTTTTAAATTAAATTGCCTTTTTATTACTGCTTTGTGTGAGTTCTTTATATTGTTGATACAAGTACTTTATCAAATGCATGTATTGTAAATATTTTCTCTGTGGCCTTTTTTTTTAAGATGTGTTTTGATGAGCAGAATTTCTAATTTTGATGAATTCTATTTTTTTCTTTCACAGTTATCATGTTCTATGAAAGTTAGTGTTTGTTGGTTCTAAGAAATCTTCTCTTACCTTAAGGTTGTTAAGATGAATTTCTGTGTTTTCTTCTAGAAACTTTCTTGTTTTACCTTTTACATTGTC
Source organism: Equus asinus (assembly GCF_041296235.1). Lineage (NCBI taxonomy): Eukaryota > Metazoa > Chordata > Mammalia > Perissodactyla > Equidae > Equus > Equus asinus. Next base: position 56,543,015 of record NC_091793.1, read on the forward strand.
TATATTTCATCTACATAAATTTTGGGGTAAAACTTGATGTAGGTGTTGAGGTTAGTTTTTTTCTCCGTGTAGATATCCAGCAGGTCTAAAACTACCTTTTGGAAAGTATTCTTCCTTCTCTACTGATTTGGCTTGGTGTCTTTGTAAAAACAGTTGACCTCATATGTGTGCCTGTACCTTTTTGTTGTTACATTGATTTCTTTTTCTGCCCACACTCCAAGAACACACTGTCTTGATCCCTATAACTTCATAGTAAGGAATATTAAGATTTGAAATCACGTGGTGTGATCTTTCAACTTTTTTTACTCAAAATCATTTCTGGCTATTCAAGACATTTTAAATATCCATCTACATTTTAGTCTCAAGTGATCATTTATTACAAGAAATCCTGTTGGAATTTTAACTTGAAATGCATTTAATCTTTTTAGGTCAATTGAAATCTTAGCAACATTAAATTGTTTAATTGATGAACATGATTTATAATTTATTATGTTGTAATCGGAAAATATATTTTGTAATACTTTAATCTTTTGAATTCATTGACTTTTTTTATGAACAAGCATTGCTGGAGGTAATATTCTGTAAATGCTGATTAGGTAAATGTTGTTGATAATGTTGTTATTGACTTTTTGTCTTGGATTTCTATAAATTGATAGAGGAGATGTATTACAATTTTCAGTGCATATTTGAATACCTGTACTTCTAAATTTCTTTCAGATTTTGCTTTATGTGTCATAAAACTCTGTTACTAAACAGAGACAAAGAAATTCAGCCTTTATTCACTACATCATTCTTCTGTTAGTAATGTGTTATTTTTCTCCCATTTCTTTTAAGATTTCTTTTTAGTTTTACATCTCAGCTGTTTTAATAGGTGTGGCTTTTTTGAAATTTATCTTCTTTTGGGTGTGCAGAGTTTTTAATATTAATATTTAATATTGTAATTTGATGGTTTTCATCACATGTGGTAAAGTCTGTCCTCCTCTCTTTCCTGGACTCATTCCTGCCTATCTTAGAACATTTGACATTGCTGTATAAGAACTGGGATGCTCTTCATCTTTTAGCCATTTTCCTCCAGTTCTTGACTAATGTACTCTTGTAGTTCTTGGTAGTTTCTATTAATTCTGGTATTCTGGTAGTTTCTATTAATCTACTTCCAAAGCCAACTCATTTTTCTGCCCTCTCTTATTTCTGCTATTAAGCCTATCCAGTAATTTTATGTAGCATGTCAGATATTGCAATTTTCAATTCTAGATTTTCCATTGGGTTTGCTGCTATTGATTTTTTCCATTTCCATTAAGTTAATGTAATCAAATTTTCATTTAAATCCTTGAATGTTTTTGTTATATCTTCTTTGAAGACCTTGTCTGTTGTTTTTACATATGGGTTGTCTCTTAGTCTGTTTCTAGAGTCTTTTCTTTCTGAACAGTTGGCAGCATTATTGTACTTACTCAGCACAAGTTCTAAATTTCTATTGCATACAGACGTTGTCAATAACACTTTGTAGAGTTCCTAGATTCTATTATCTTCCAATAAGTGTTCATTTTTGTTTAAGCAGATAGTTAAGTTACTGGCAATTCACCTTGAATTTGTGGAGGCTTGGTTTTATACTATATTAGTGGAAACACTGAAAAACTCAAGATTTTTAGCAAGCACCTCTAACTTGACAGGACTCACACTTAAAACTCTACTCCCCTTCCTTTGGACAGAAGCTGAAATCTCTTCTTAGTCTTTCAGCATTCCAGTTTCTATTTGATTTTTTTTCCACATGACTCTTTGGAATGTCCCTCATGCATGTACAGTTCAGAGATAAGCCATAGCTTTAAAGGAGTTTGTAGATACATTTCAGGTCAGGCTCTGCTTTGAATTCATTCTTTCTGAGATTTATCTCCTTAATTTCCAGTTACTCCAATTGCCTAAAATCCTGTGTTGTGAAACCTTAAGCTGATAAGACTTCAACTTTCTGCTCTGAGTTCTAGCCTCCATACTCACATGGACTGGGGAATATCTTCAGAGGACAGATATCTATACTTGGATCTCACTCAGTTGACTTACGTTGTGGAGGATTGAATCCTTGATGTTTTTTCCTGATTTGAATCACTCTCTAGTGCCTTCTTACAATTGTTCTCCCCACCACCAGTTTATAATTTTTATCTTTGGGCTGGTTATTCCGCTTTAAGCTCCTTTGCCATTTCTGGAGTTGAGATCTACTAATTTATTTCAGAAGTATGTGTATAGGTATTGTTATGTCATTCACTTAACATGTTTCTAACTCAGATTTTTACTAGACCTTTAGACGTTGATAACCACAGGGAATGTATATTAAGGATTAAATTTCAAGAAAATACTCAAGAAGAGTTTAGCATTAATTGCATTCAAATATTATATGACATATAGTAGCTGAATTCACTGTCAATTCCTCTAAAAAACTCGTTAAAAATGACAAATTTACACTTTAACGCTGCTCAATCTTTCAAATTTAGTGGCCTGAGCTCTAAAATTTTAAAGATTACAAAAATATGACAGCTGGTTTTTCAACTTACAGGATATTTGTTATATCCTATGTACTTGGTTCTTTATGTTCATAACACATCCAGAAATGATCTTACGGGAATAGGTTAGTATTTAAAAAACAAAACAATAGAAACAACAAAACTCCACCAGAAATAGGTCTGCTAACCACAATGGGATTGCTAAACTTCAGTAATATCTATAAGTAGACTTATCATACATGTTTGCCTTTCAATAACAAAGAAAAATATGTCTTACCACTTAGCATCCCCAAAGTGAGGACAAGTAACTTTTCTCTTTTAATCTTAAGGAAATGAGTGATTGAAAAGAGTTACATTTTTTCATGAGTAAATATTTTGTCAAATAGCATTCTTCCTCTTGGAAAGTCTCAAAAGAAGTACGAAAGGTGGTAAACTTAGTTCAGGAAACTTTCTTCTTAGCATCCCTCCAAGTTGACTTAATACTCATGTAGGCTCTGTTCTCATTGTTGTAAGATGGCTGCAGAAGCTCCAGACTTCAAAACCTCTGACATCTTTTCCAGTAGTAAGAGAAAACACTCCTTCCCTAGATTTCAAGCAAAAGTCACTGTTTCTAATTAACTTTTCTTGATGATCTGAGCATCTTTCTAGTGACAGAAGTCAGAATTATATAATGGTTTGATTCTAAGAGACATTGCTCATATAAGTCCTTTCCTGTCAAAAGGCATGTGGAACTGCACCCAGAATACATGACTGAGAATGGCACAAATATGATTTTCTTGGACAAAAATGGTGAGGAAAATAATTATGAGACCACACCATAACTAATAACCACTGAATAATCAATTTAGTCTAGTGTTTCTCACCTTTGGACCCCATCTAGGAAGATTTATCGTCAGCGTATTAAGATGTGATTTTAATTGAAATGCATTTCCACATCACAGACTGTACAAGGAAAAGTCTACCAGATTCAGGCTTCTGTTGAAAAAAAAAGACAGAAAGAAAAAGAAAAAGAAAGGAAAAGAACAATAGCATTACCTCAGCTCTCACAACCCATGAGGTAAGACAGACATTCTGCTAATAATAAGCCTCACATTTCATTGCTCAAACTATTTGCCTTCTTTCATACATATTAAGCTTCTCAAACTGTGTACAACAAAAGGTCCTCACAACAACAACACAGGTAATAATCAGCATGCAATTCTGCTTTGTGTTCTTTCTCTTTGATGTGTGCAGGCTGGATTGGGGGATGGAGAAGCTCATGGCAGGGTTATTTTGAGGTCCCCTTGAGCTGCTTATTAACGGGTCCTTATTAACAGCTTCTTAATACCAGCTTTCCCAGGCAGTTGTGACATGTTTTGAAGATAATTCTTTTGTTCCGTCAAAACCATAATGCCTACTTTAATCTGAAATGAGTTCAAAAAAAAGAGAAGAAAAGGCCAATTAAATTATAAAATACCTTCAAAGTCACTGCTATAAACCACTAGCTTTTATACCTTAGAAAATATTAAATTATAGAGCCTTTAGTGAAAAATTATATTTTGCTTTGAAACTAGTCTGGTAGCGGTAATATGTGCTTCCATACAATGATAGGTGCCAGAAGTGTAAGCAATGCCAAAGAACTAAAAGGAACCCATAAATGAAATACGTTTAGAGAAGCCAGTATTTACTATAAGTACCTTAACCAAAAGAAAGATCAAATATTGATGTGTCAAACAATGTAATGACAACTTATCGTGTGCAATCAGTTCACCAGGCATTAAGGAGCTCAGATTTCCTTCCTATTCATTAAAATAAGCTGTTACATGATGCTAACTATGCTCTAGTCCTTGCTTTATAAGCATTTATGGAATGACACCTTTAATTCTTAAATGAAGAAAACTATTACTACTCTCATTTTACTGTACAGAAACTGAACATGGAGAAGTAACAAAATTGTCCAGTTACATCAACAGTTATTACAAAATATGACCTGTATACAGTTTAGCTCCAGTATCTATGCTATTCACTATAGGCTACACTTACTCCATTTAAACAGTAATACACACATTTCTGAACTTTCTTTTGTAAACTTCCCCCCGTCTCCTTTCCCCAGATCTCTGAGGTGGTGTCTACTGTCCCCATTTAGCAGCTCTCTGTAATTTTGCCAGGCTTATTACTAGCAGCTCCACAGAAATTTTAAATATTCTTCCTCCCCATCCTATGACTTTGCTCATAGAATTCTCAGACTACTGAATTATCTTCAATTTGACACATATTTAATGAGATCCTATTTAATGATCCAGACACTGTGCAACTCCTGTTAACAAATTTATGCTAGCGTATTTCTTCAAGATTTGGTTCAACACTCACTTTCTCTAGGAAGCAATATGTAACATCCTTTTATCCTTTTCTCACACTGACCATTCCTCACTTAGTGTTTTATTACTAGAATTTTCACTGAGTACTATGGCTGTCTATTGTTCTTAATGCATACACAGAATTTTATAGTGAAATGAGCATGAGATTTAGAATAAGAAGATAAAAACCAAATGTAGGTAATACTGACCAAGTCATTTATTGTAAAAGACATGTCTTCCTGCTACCAAAATGTTAATAACAGCAATTAAAATGTGATTTTATTTCATAGGATATTTAGCAGGATGAAATATGATGATACAAATGGAGATGCTTTATTAATCCATATGACATAAATATTTTACTTTCTAGCCTTACCCTGGACCCAAACCACACCTCCATTACCCTTAATATTTAAACGATCGCTTTCAATCAACCATGCCCTGTCCATAAATCAGTGCAATATTTCAGCCTGATGGACATTTTAGGAGCATTTTATTAACTTTACCTCATGTGGTTTGTGAATAAGTCTCAGGCTATCTGTGCCGGCAAGCTTACATGGAGGAAGTTTTTTCTTTTTTGAATGGATAAAGCCAGTGATTCAGTGATTACTGCCGCTGCCACAGTTCCTCATCTTTCTCCTCATCCTCTTCATCCTTCTCATCCTTGTTGTCTTCCTTCTTCCTGACAGGTTTATTACGTTATAATTGCTATAGGTTAAACTGCACATATTTAACATATACAATTTTCAGTTTTTACATACATATACATCCAACAAATCATCACCACAATCAAGGTAATGAATATAGACACCACCCTCAAGTTTCCTTGTGCGTCTTTGCTCTCCAGTCCTCCTCCCCAATTCCTCTGTCTCTAGGCAAGAATTCGTCTGATTTCTGATACAGTAAATTTGTCTGCATTTTCTAGAATTTCATATAAATTAAATCCAATCTAGACATACTCTTTATCTCTGGTATTGAACCAGGAAACGGAGGATTACTGTGGATATTCAAAAAGAACATGACTGCCTTTTGACCTTGTGTTCTCAACACAGACATAGATGAGTTTGTCAATTTACTGTTTTGTTGTTTAACTTGACGGGTGACTGGGGTCTCGAGGGTTTGTGACCTTGTTTTGCAGAAGAAAGAGAATGACTTTGGGGAGGTTCTGATCAACAGATGGCTGGCCCCCAACAGCTGTTAACACCCAAAAGTCAGATTGCCCAGGTGCTTATCGGGAGTGACCCCTTTGTTTCTCCAAAGCTCCTCCCGTCAAGCCCCTTAACTCTCTAAAACTCCCTGTTTTCTGCTCTTGTTAAGGCAGATTTAAGAGAACCTGTGTTACTAGAAGGACCCACAACTGAAATATACAACTCTGTACTAGGGGAATTTGGGGAGAAAAAGCAGAAAAAAAAAGATTGACAACAGTTGTTAGCTCAGGTGCCAACCTAAAAAGAAAAAAAAAAAGAACTGCTTCTGAGGCAGATTATATTAAGAGAACCTGTGTTCCCATCTTTTTGTCCTAGCCAATTTGAATAAAATCTTTCTCCATGTCCAAGCACTAATGTCTCAATGTTTAGCTTACTGTACAGCAGGCACACAAACTTGAAATTAAGAGGTTTGGTATCAGTATCTTTCACTTAAAATTATTTTGAAATTTTTCCGTATTGTTGTAAGTACTGTTAATTCCTTTTTACTGTTGACTAGAATTCTATTATATGAATATACCACACTTTGTTTATCCATTCACTTGTTCGTGTCCATAGGGATGTTTCCAGTTTTAGCTATTACAGTTAAAGCTCCTATGAACATTTGTGCAATTCTTTGTATGAGCACATGCTTTCAATTCTTTTGGATGAATATATAGAAACGGAATGTCTCCGTGATAAGATAGGTATAAAAAATTAGTTTTTTTTTTTTTTAAAACCCTGCCAAACTGTTTCACAAAGTAGTTATGACATTTTACATTCTCACCAGCATGGTATCAGAGTTCAAATTGCTCTGTGTCCTCGCCCACACTTGGTCTCATAGTCTTTCTAATTTTACCAGTTTAGTCAGTTTAATGCTACCTAATTGTGGTTTCTATTTTTCATTTCCCTAATGATGAATGATATTGAGCATAATTTCATATGCTTATTTGTCATTCTTACAGCTTCTTTATTGAAGTGCTAATCGAATTCTTTGTTTTGTTATTTTTTAATTCTTATTAATGAGATTTAAGAATTCTATATATATTCTAAATTTAATAATTCATAAGATATTTATTTTGCAAACATCTTCTCCCATTTACTGACGTCCTTTCTTATTTTTAAAGAGTAAACATTTTTAATTTTGGTAACATGTCATTTACCATTTTTCTCTTGTGGTATTTTGTCCTATTTAAGATATCTTTGGGGGCTGGCCCCATGGCTGAGTGGTTAAGTTCGCGCCCTCTGCTGCAGGTGGCCCAGTGTTTCGTTGGTTCAAATCCTGGGCGCGGACATGGCACTGCTCATCAAACCACGTTCAGGCAGCGTACCACATGCCACAACTAGAAGGACCCACAACTGAAATATATACAACTATGTACCAGGGGGCTTTGGGGAGAAAAAAGAAAAAATAAAATCTTTAAAAAAAAAAGATATCTTTGCTGCGCTCAAGTTTACCAAGAGTTTCTGCCTGTATTTTCTTCTAGAAGTTTTATAATTTTAGCAATTACATTTAGGTACATGCTTCATTTCAAGTTAACTTTTTGTCTGGTGAGAGTTAATGCTTGACATTCTCATCTTTGCTGAAAGCTATCCAATTATCGCAGCATCTTTTTTTTAAAAAGAAGATAATTTCCTCAGTCGTTTTGAAAATTTAATTGACCATACACATCTGGGTTTATTTCTGGTCTCTCTGTTCTACATAATCTATATGACTATCTTTACACCAATCTGACACTGTCTTGATTGCAGTAACTTTACTATAAATGTGAACATAATATGGTGTAAGTCCCTCAGTCTTTTCTTTTTTTTCAAACTTGTTTTGATCATTTTTGTTTCTTTACATTTCCATATAAAATTTAGAATTAGCCTACAAAATTCTCAAGAAAAAAAAGTTTTTCTGGGATAATGATTGGGATTGTGTTGAACTTAAAGATCAATTTGGGAAAAAAATGAAACCTTAATATTGATTTTTCATATCCATGAACGTAGTATAACTGTACATTTATCTATATGTTGTTTGCTCTCAGCAATGTTTGTTGTTTTTGTTAGATATGTCATGCATATGTTCATCAAATATTACCTAAGTATTTCATATTTTTTTATGTTATTGCAGATGGTATTTTGATATATTTTATAATTTTAAATTCTGATTGTTTCTTGGTCACATATAAAAATATAATTTATTTTTGTGTATTCATATTTTATCCTGAAAATTTCCTAAAAGTATTCGTTGGTTCTACTAAAACATTTTGTAGATTTTTAAGGATTTTTTTATGTAGATAGTCATGTTGAATGAAGAGGATTTTCTTCTTCCATTCCAATCTGGATACCACACATTGTTTTTTCTTGTCTTATTGCACTCTCTAGAAACTCCAGCAAGTTGTTGAATAGAAGTGACAAGAGTGGACCTCCTAACTTTCTTTTGATCATAGGGGGAAATTCTTCCCTCCTTTACCATTCAGTATCACGTGAGCTGTATGCTTTTTGTAGATGTCCTTTATCAGGTTGAGGAAGTTCCTTATATTCCCAGGTAGCTGAGAGTTTTTGTCATGAACAAATGCTGACTTTTTTAAATACTTATCCTTCTCTTGTTGAGATGACTGCATATGTTTTGCTTTATAATGATGTGAATTGTTTTTTAAAGAATTTTAGAATATTAAGCAAATATCTCAGATATTTTATACTGTACCTGACACAAATCAAATATGACACTTTCTTCTCTTATTTCTTCATAGTTAGATCTCCTGTTGACCTTGACTTGCGTCTAGAATCAGGCAGGTCTTCCCCCTCAACGTGAGTTGCAAGAACACAGTTGTGGTTTGTTCTCTGTTGAGAAAAGAACTACAGACATCATTTTATTTTTCATTTGCTGGTTTTCTTAGAATGGCTAATTCTTGAGCATTTTGAGGTCAATTAATGTTAATTAATATTATTTTCTCAGTAAATAAATTTTAAGTGTGGTGATTAAAAGGATGGACTCTGTGGCCAAGCCAGCTAGGTATGAAGCCTGAGCTTATCACTTAGTTGCTACGTGACTGTGGCCGAGTTACTTAACCTCTCTTTGCTACTGTTTCTTCATCCAGGAAACAAAAATAATAGTTACTTACCTTCCAGTCTTATTATAATAATTAAACATATTAATATGTAAATCACTTATATCACTGTCTAGCATATACTAAGCATGATATAAGTGTTAGGAATTTTATATTTTTATTTGTATGAATTTGAATAAGTTATTTAATCTCAAAAAGATGTTGTTTCTTCATCTGTTAAAATGGGAGTAAATGATACTAACTACCTTAGAGTTTTATCCAATATTATATGTTAAGTATTTATCACATAAGTGATCAATATGTTAAATCTATTTTTATTACTCATATTATAGTTTTTATTCTTATCATGCTATTTGCAGTAGGAATAGTTCATCTAATTTTCCATAATTTACAGGAGCCTATACTGGGGTGTATAGTAAAAAATAATCCCAAGAAACGATTTTTAAATGAAAGATTGCATGAGTAATCGAGAAGTAGTATTTCCTTGGGCTATGACTATAATATGAGAAGCAAAGAGTAACAGGAAAGGTACTCTATAAAAACTGCACACTACCCTTCCCTTATCTGAATATCCTGGGAGAATCATGTATGGTAAAGTGACTAAATGAACAATGTGCATGGGCAACATTCTTGTGCCACATAAAATCACAGGAAGTGTTCTTCCTAAGTAACAACATGTTTACTTTCTAATAGATAATATGTGTTAGAGAGAGACAGAGAGAAAAGCCACGGTTAAATTGCAGCAATTGGCTAATAACTTTGTGGGCAAGAGATTAAAAGATTATTGACTGCTATATTCTCAAAACTATTTGTCTATGTAAGTCAACACTACAAGGATAAAAAGCACTTCTGGCAACTGAGTCATTACACATTAACACCCGTTGCCAGGATTTGAAGATAGTATGCGTTTAAGATGCAGAGATGAGCCCCACCAGGCCTCTCTGCTGATCTGCTCTACCAGCTGGCTTTCATGCTACTGGACTCCACTGCCAGGGAGCACTCTCAGCAGCAGAGCCAGCAATAGAAGGAACTTTGCTTGGAAATTCTGGTTTGAGTTAGTCTAACCTCCTGCTCCTTTCATCCATGTTATTTAAAAATTACCACAACAAGCACAAATTCCTTCTTGCTGCCATGTTTCCATATGTCCTTTTCTGTACTGCTCCTCAAATAACTCACTACTATCCAATTCTGCTGTGTCCTGTTACAGGCCCTGTGCAATTGTGAATAATTCTCCCCTTCCTGTCACCCACTCCGGTCTCATGACTTCCTCTCTAACCTCCAGCTGCATACCATCTCCACGTATCTTTAGGCTTAGAAGTGTCTTTCACACCGCCTATAGATTCATAGAAGATGCTCTCTGAAGCTCATGAAGATAAGCTTGGGGCCCCTCACTTGCATGGGTTCCTTTCAAAGGCTCTAAAAAATGCTCATTGTTTTTTGTAAACTTTGCAGCAGTCAGTATTTGACTACAACCAGTTAAGACCATTTTCAGTTAATATTTGCTTTTGCACGTAATTTTATATTTGTAAATTTGCTTTCTTTTACTTTAAATATTCTCCAAAATTATACAAATCTCAGGTACTACAAAACCTGAACCTCCCATTGTTTTTATATAAGTCAAAAACTTTTCTGTTTTAAAGATTAACAGTAACAATTTTTGATCCAAGAATATTTCCCAACTTGTTACCTAGGCCATTCTGACCCAACTCAGAAAGTGTGTACAAAATCCTGTCAATTAATTTCAGAATTCACCTTAGTAAACCATGATCAATGAGAAAAGATAGGGGAAAAGCCATCTAGTGCACTGGAAAACTAAATATGCTGTGTTCTGGATTAATTATGGTTTTGTATTATCCACTGTTTTGTTCCCCTCCATTGATACGGACAAGAAAATGTGGGCAACTGGTTTCATTCTGCTCTTTGTGGATAGAGGTGGGTATGCATTTGTCAGCTTGTGAGGTTTTGCTCGTACACTAAGAACAGGCTGTACTCCTGAGGTGGGGATGCAGGTCTGATATCTGACAAGATTTACAGAACTTCACCAGAATTTGGGGCTCTGAAGGTAGATTTTTATTCTGAGAGTTGAGTTGGGAGTATGATTTGATATATAGCAAAGGATTTCATGCAATAATGCACTTGTGTTTTTAAAAGTACATTTTTTTTTGCATTCTAATCTGAAGAGAGATGTGTATTTTCCATTTGAACATCCCACTGACAGCTTATGTCAGAGTATATTGTAAGTAGGCACATAAAGGGATACGAGATAAATGCTCGAATAATTTTCCATTATTTTGCTTTTAAAATATTGTTCTACATCTACATAATTTTCATATCACAGTTATTTTTAAATAAGCATGTACGTTAAATATTCATTCATTAGGAATATTATAAATGTTTTTGACTGGTTATTACACTTTAAACTTAATACATATAGAAGAAAAACTGTGATAAACTGAGATGATACCAAAGAGTTATAGCATAATGAAAAACACCTGCTCTGTAGTACCACGTAATATGTATATAGCAGATTTGGGATAATTCATTTATATGTTCTTTTCTTCAGCTTTCATATAAATTCCTTTGGGATAGTTTATCTTACATACTCTGTCTTAATACTTTCCTGATCTTAACTTTCCAAAATGATGGTCCTATTTTAAAACCTACTATTGTCTTTCACATAAAAAAAAAAAAAAGATTGCTAAGTATTTCTATGTTATATTTAAGACTTTGGCAATTTTTCCTAAGCATTTAACAATGATTAGTAGGAGAATATAACATCAGCAGTATGCAAGTGATGGGGTTTATTTATTGTAAATAGATGTTGATTATTAGCAAAAGGGTAAAAATGAAGACTTGGGAGTCAGTGCAACTAAGATTAGTCTTTTACATGATTCATAAAAATTAACATTAATTATTATCACATTATTTTTCTTTTTCATCATGGTAATGTTCTGAAATTATTTTTCATTTTCTCCTGCCTCTTTATTTCTGAATAGGTGCCAAGAGCTATGCAGCAAAAGACCCAGGAATTTCTTGAGACTCTATTATCTCCAGTTTATTCAGTTTGTTTCAGCCAATCTACTCCATCCTGTTCTGAGCAATATTATAAATTCTAAAAGATGAGCTATAACTTACAAATAAGCACCTTAAATTTTTCTTTAGCCCTCTGTAAGCTTCGGGGTCTTCTAAAGTAGAAGTATGTGTGTATAAGTTTACATTATGTTCAGAAGACAAGAATAAAGGAAATATTCAAATTTACTTTTAAATTGTGAACCCAAGCAATCAATGTAGTAAAAGCTTGGAATTATAGTATCTTTTTTACACATCTTGCCCATATATCTTGTATGACAATGTTGATTCCGATCAACAATGATTATGTTTGTAAAAAGAAAAATCATCTTTTAAAACCAACTCTTCCAAAGTATTGGACCTGAATTACCGTTTGCAGGCCTCCTGAACAATGTGAGATCAGAGCTCCACCTCAGAGTGACTTTCAAAGTGACCACTCAGAAGCCGCACAATGAGCAGACCATCAAAAGCTAGAAATGTCAAGAGCTGGCTGGAGCAGTAACTCTATTAGGCAACATCTCAAAGCCTTACTCTAGGCTCTACATTGCTCTAACTAGACTTATTCACTTCTGAGATTAGGTAAGTACAGATCACTCTGTAAATTAAGTAAATTCATTGTATTGTTTATTGGTATCTGAATGTTGAAAGTAATACCGTAGGAAAATCACGTTGTAATTTTTTTGTTGAAAAAATAATATCCCTACATGAATAGATGCTTTCCAGTTTGTTTTCTTAATCTATCTTGCTGTGCTCTTGACTTCCTTAAAAGGAAGTACACTTCCCAATAATTTTACCTAATTTAATTATATTTCCTTGTTTTCCTCTTATTTACATGACTGTAACTTTCCATTGCAAAAGTCACTGATATTAGGGATTCTTGGATAAAATCATACATCATCTAAAAATATGATTACAAGTGCTTGGTTGGGAGATTTAAAAAGATATTTAACACACACGAGAGGTTATAAACAAGATCAGAGTAATTCAACTGTTGACATTGTAACTTTAATGTAAATTTATATTGCCCATTTATTTTAACAAAAAAGGCTGCTAATATATACTTTTTAATAAGATTGTTTTTAAAAGAAAATTGCAGGCTCTTATTTAACTGTAAAAACATTCCTATTATTTTTGGTGGCCACTTGATGTGACATGCTGAGCACCTACCTAGCTTCCTCCTCCTGGAATGTCTTTTCCACAACTCTGCATTTTTAAATCCTATAAATTTTTTCAGCAACCAGTGTAAGCACACTCTTCTTTTTGAAATGTTCTTTAGAACCCTCAATTAAAATCAATTAACTTTTTATATTCATAGAAATTCATACCTCAATTTTAACTTTTTCTCTCATTTTTTTCTCAGTTATTCAGTTGTCTATCACAAGTCATTATTGTGACTTGAGAACAGAGACTTTTTTTATGTCCCCAAGGAACCTAGAACATTGTAGACAATCAATACATGTTGAATGATATGTACATAAATCATTTTAATATGATGCAGTCATCAGACCCCTAAACCTTATTTCTTTCTCTTTTTCTTTTCTTGTTTTCTTAAAGATTTGCCCTGAGCTAACATCTGTTGTCTGTCTTCCTGTTTTTTTCCCTTCCTCCCCAAAGCTCCAGCACAGAGTGTATATTCTAGTTGTAAGTCCTTCTAGGTCTTCTATGTGAGACGCCACCTCAGCACAGCTACTGACAGATGAGTGGTGTGTTTTGCACCCAGGAACAGAACCTGGACAGCCTAAGCAGAGTGCACCAAACTCTAACTACCAAGTCATCAGAGCTGGCTCTCTTTCTCTTTTTCTGTGTAGAGAATTTTTAGCAGCTTTGTTAAGATATAATTTACATGCCATAAAATTCTACTATTTTAAGAGTACAGTTTAATGATTGCAGTAAATTTCTCCTATTGTGCAGCCATTGCTGCAGTGCAGTTTTAGAATATTATCATACCCCCAAGATCCATCCCCTTGTGCTCTTTGCAATAAATCTCCACTCCTATGCCCAGTCCCAAGCAACTAGATATTGAATCCTGTCTCTGTAACTTTGCCTTTCCCAGAGAATTCATATAAACAGAATCATATAATATGTAGTCTTTTGTATCTGGCTTCTTTCACATAGCATGATATTTTTAAGCTTGATCTATGTTATTGCATGCACTGGTAGTTCTTTGTGCTTTTTGCTGAATAGTTCTCCATTATGTTAATATACCACATATTGCTTATCCATTTACCAGCTAGTGGATGTTTGATTTGTTTCCAGAATTTTTGTTACTATAAGTTTGCTATTAATTTTGTATAAAAAATATAGTGGATATATATTTTCATTTCTCTAGAGCAGACTCTGAAAAGTGGAGTTGCTAGATTATATGGTGAATGTATGCTTAACTTTAAAAAATTGGCAAATTGTTTTTCCAAGTGGCTATGCTGTTTTACGTTCCCACCAGCAAATCATTAGTGTTCCAATTTCTCCACATTCTTATCGAGAGTTAGTGTGCTGGTTTTTTTTCTTTATGAATTCTAGTGAGTGTACTATGGTATCTATTGTGACTATAATTTCTCTTTCCTTAATGATTAATTATCTTAAATGTCTTTTCGGTGCTTCTTGCCATTGTCATCTTTTTTTTGGGGAAATTGTCAATTAAAATATTTTGTTCATTTTAATGAGAATTTTTAAATTCTTATTTTTGAGTTCTATATATGTTTTAGATACATAAGATACAGGTTTTGCAAATATTTTCTTCCAGTTTATTACTTATCTTTTCATATTTAAGAACATCTTTCGATAAGCAACATTTTTAATTTTGGTAAAATCTTTTTAGTCATTTTTCTTTTCTGTGTTTTTTGTGCTACACCTAAGAAATTTTTGTCTATGGCAAGGTCACAAATATTTTTCTCCTGTTTCCTTCTAGAAACTTCATAATTCTAGTTCTTACATTGAAGTCTATGATTCATTTTAACTTGATGTTTTTGTATGGTGTGAGAGAAGGATTGAAGTTTATTTTTTGTTTGCGTATGGATGTACCGATATTACTGTTGAAAAGAATGTTCTTTCCTAATTTGATTATCATGGCACTTTTGTCCAAAACCACTTCACAATTGGCTCTTTATTCTGTTCCATTATACTATATGTATATCCTTTTGCCAGTACTAAACTCTTTTGATTCCTTTAGCTTTTATAGGAAACTGGGAAATCAGGGACTGTATGTCCTCCAACAATGATTTGTTTCTTTCTCCAAATTGGTTGTTTTAGGTTCTTTATATTTCTGTATAAGCTTTAAGCTCAGCTTGTAAATTTCTACCAAAAAAGGGGGAGTATTCAATTTTGTTAGGGTTTGTATTAAATCTATAAATCAATTTGAGAAGAACTTACTTTTTAGCGTAATGAATCTTTTCATGAATTCATGAAACAATTCATGAATATGGTGCATGCATCCAATCATTTGCCTACTTTACATTCTGTCAGCAAGGTTTTATATTTCTCAGTGTATATGGGTCTTGCTCTGCTTTTTTAAAATATATTTCTAAATATTTTATTATCTTTTGTTACTATTTTAAATGAAATTATTTTTAAGTTCATTATCAGATTTATTTCACTAATATATAGAAATATAATTCATGTAGGGGTATTGTATTTTGCAACCTTGCTAAACTAGTTTATTTATTCCAATAACTTTTTTGGTGGAATTATTATGATTTTCTACATACAGGATTATTTTGTCTGCCAAGGAGGATGGTTTTATTTCTCCCTTAACAGTCAGCACATTGAATATTTCATTCCAGTACCTACCAGCCTCTATGGTCTCTGATGAGAAATCAGACATTATCTCATTTTTTTTCTGTATGCTATGTCATTTTTTTCTTAGATTTGGAGGGCTTTTTCATTGTCTTTGAATTTAAGCAGTTTGAATATTATGCGTCTGAGTGTGGGTATGTAAGTTAGAGTTTTTCATCAAATATGGAAATGATTTTGGGCCATTATTTCTTCATTGTTTCTTCCTCTCTCTTTCCTTTCTTTCGGAGACTCCCATTGCATGCATGTTGAAATGCATGACATTGTTCCAAAGATCTCTGAGGCACTATTCATTTTCTTGCAACCTTTGTCTTCTCTACGCTTTGGATTGGATAATTTCCATTAGTCTATCTTCAAGTTCATATGTGTCTATTTCCATCTCAGATCTATGGATGAAGTCATCTACTGACTTTTCATTTTGGTTATTACAATTTCCATCTCTAAAACTTCCACTTGGCCTTTTTTATACTTTCTATCTCTCTTGAGAGTTCCCATTTGTAGTCTCATCCTTATATTTTCCTTTACATATTTGAACATATTTTCTTTAACTATTTGACTTATTTATCATAGTTGCTTTGAAGACTTCATTTACTAATTCCAATATACGGACAGATGGGATCATTTTGAGTTATATTTTAAGGCTATTTTTGTTTTTGTTGTTTCCTCCTGAGTGAGTGAACACTTCACTTTGTCTGTCCAGGAATTTTGCATCAACATAGACATTTTAGACGATATATTATGGGAACTCTGGATTATGTTTTATTTTTGAGAGCATTCTTGCTCTTTGTTTTAATATCTTGCTAGGAATTACATTATGTAACCAGACTCCCTCATGGTGTGCAGCTGTAGTTATCCATGCTCATATTTTGTTTTTCTTTTCTCTTTCAGGGGGTAGGGGGACTTATACATATGTCTTCAGAGTTGAGTAATCAGCCAATGATTCAGGTGGATATTGTGCTCATAAACCTCAAGACTGTAATGCTTCTCCCTTTAGCAAACTATGCTATGTGTGACTTGAGAAATACCTTTAAAGTGAAAGCCAGTTCTCAAACTTCCCTTGGCTTCTATTTTCTCAGGTACCTTCCACATTTCTTCAACCTCGTATAGTTTAGAAATCATCCAGAAATATTTAGAGACCTCATATCAGCATTTCTATCTCCATCTCACTCTAGAATCTCCCTGTTAAGTTCTGGCTGCTCTTCCTCTCCCCACACAATTGGCCTGTAACCTCAGGATTGGGAAACTTTAAATATTCCTAGTAGTTGCTAACCAAGTCAGTAACATTTGGCCAAAAAAAACCACAGGTTTTTGTGATTCTCTATTGCCCTTCAGCCTTCAATTGACTCTTCCATCTCTTATTTCAAAGTTGCTTAGATTTGCTTTCAGCCACCTTTCAACTTTGGCTTTCCCCTGATTGAGCCAGAGGGAAGGCCTGGCTAGAAGCCTGCATGTTGTCATCATTCACACCAATAATGTTGGAGTTTTGAAGAGCAATTGACTCTCAGTTTGTTACCTGTTTGGTTAGGTTTTAGTACTCTGAAATAATTATGATTTTCTTGACAATTTTTCCAGTTTTATACTTGTTTTCTGCAGAGGAGGATCCTCTGGCCTCCTCATATCACAATTACCAGAACTTCTGATGAAGTTCTATTTTTATGGAAATTCTACAAGAAATAAGTGCAATCATGTAGAAAATATAACGATATGCATGCTCTCATTCCTTAGCAGGGTACCACTGCAACAGAGTAGTAACTTTGATGGATAAACATCTAAATGAAATAATACCTAATAAATCCATGGACATCATTGAATACCTGGATACCTGGATTTTGTAGGCATAAGGAAGCATGAGTAGTTTTTGGCAGACTAAATAACATAAAGGTATTTTACTTGAGGTAAAATAATTTACATGTATGATAAGATAATATAAAGAAACGTCTATGCTGAAACAACATACAGACAACTCCAGAACAAGTGATGACACAAATCTGACCACAAATAAGAGCAAAGTTGAAAGTAGAAATTCTATCTTGAAATCAAACTGCTTGTCACCTTGTGAACAAAAACAAAAAAAGTTATTTTCCTACTCATGCTAAAAAAAAATCATCAAATTAAGACAAGTGCTGTATAAATTGACACATACTGAAAAATTTATAAACCCAGTTTCTCATACAAAAGAATTTTTAATCTTGGACGATGTCAAAAGTACCTTCTACTTAACTAGCTAATGATGTTGTACCCGATGCTAGGTCATGACATAAGCAATGTTATTCGAACAAGATATACAAAATTTTATCTAGGTGCATATAGTGTTGTAATTTAACATCCCTATAGTATTAATATGATTCTCAGATTTAATACTTCTAATAGAACTAATATATTTAATATTAGTATTTGTATCTCATCTCTTCCATGACTGAGAACACAATAACCTATTAACTTCTCCAAGCCAGTGCCTGAATGGGCCAATATAACTTTAGTTTTGCCCGTGCACTCTCTCTCTCTATTAGCTCAGGCCGCAGAGTTCCCTCTGCAACGTAAGCATGTGGACTTTGCAGTTAGACAATTGCAATTAACCTATATTTAAAGGCCTTATTGCAAAACTTTGTTTTCTCAGCTTTGAGAACTTGCCAAGTTATTTAAACATTTTGGCCTTAATACTAAGAAATATGAGATTAATAATATATACCTAACAAGGTTTTTTTCAATAGAAGTAAAACAATTTTTTAAAGCTGGCTTATGCATAGGCTCCTGGACTGGGAAACAGGAAGCTACATGTATGTGGTGATGCCTAGCGAACAAGTCCAATCAATCGTTCAACATAAGATGACATTTTGCCTGACTAGAATGGAAGAGGAGGTCTTAGAAACTTCCTCTCACTTTAAATACTGCATCACAGAACCCAAAACCCAAATACATAGGGAGGGATCTGAACATATTATGTTTATCTATTATTTTTTTTTACCTAGAAGAAAATAAATTGATATTTGAGTCCACGTATTTTTAAGGCACCAGGAAAAAACAACAAAAAGGAAAAAGTAGTTTCACATCTCTTCCAGATGTATTACTGCATAAATCTTTAATATCTGATTATCAGGAAAAGGGAGAATGAGATAGAGCTTAAAATACTTAAAAGACTATTTTTGTTCCCATTGGAAACTGTCTGATGTAATAAAGCCCCTCAGAGAAAAGGTCTGCCAATGAAAAAGACCGACCTTGGAAGAAGAATGGATTATTTGTTAGGAAGAGTGTTCCTTCGAACTCATTCTGTTCGAGTATCATTGTTGAACCTCTACACTGCGTTTGACCAGTCACACAGAACTTGACTCTCATCAGCTAGAATTTGTATAAAGAAATTGACTTTGATATGAGGCCATACTTCACAAATATCACTTTCAAATCTATTCTTCGGGTAGACATGATTTTAAAGATATGGCTGGGGGAAAATTTGATCAATTGAGTAGGAATAAACATAATGTCTGCTTAAACTGTCTAGTAAGGGATTTGGAAAGGTTGTGCGTGTGCCAAATGGAAGGGAAACTCGAAGAGAAACGCCTCCCAGGAGATGTAAGATGAAAATTGCTTGGCGAAAATAAGCAGGTTTAACAATATGTGAGTCACTTTTAAAGAAATAACATCTAGAAAGTTTAAGATCTTGATTTTTGTTTTTTGCACCCTTTTGCTAGAGCATCAAATAATTCATCAGAGTACTAAATTTCGTTATTTCTTAATATATCTATGCCATAGATGTTCTGTATAGAGAATTCACAAAGGAGAAAGGTGAGGAGAGTTGACTTATGGTCTTGTAAATGACAGAGATCAAAGAAAAGTGTGTAACTGAAAAGAGGAAACCACACTGTGAAAATAAGTGCAATTTCATGGAAATTTTCCCCATAATTTAACTTGTGGAAAAACTCATTAAAAGTTTTTGCTTGCATATCAGTGATCATATTTCTAACTATTTTTAAATGAATTTTGTCAGTTTTTATCAACAAAAGCAATGAGTGGAAAAATCAACTTTAAAAAATACGCATCTTGTACATCCCCATCTTGAACAATGAATCAGAATGAAGATGCTAGGTAAGCAAAGTGTCCATTATATAACTTCAAAACATAATGTGGAAGGATCCCAAGGGCATACATTTGCTGTATTTCTGTATATATTTTGCATCTACGATGGTTACAGCAGGTATTGACAGCTGGCTGGGGTAATGTAACACCTGCTAATAAGCTGCAGTGCCTAGGAAGATTCTGGAATAGTTATCGAAGAATTACAAAAATTGGTTTTTGATTTAGCGTTCCTCAGTCAAGTTCAGGGTGTTCTGTAAATCTGCAGTTGGCACACTGACATTTTGAAGGGTGCGCCTTTGTTCTACCCCAGTACAGGTTTGCATGTGGGCAAGGAAATTGGCGTTGAGACTTGGATTTTAGGCTTGCAAAATCTCAATATTACAAATTACAGTTAAAATGCATGTTTTATGAAAACAAAATTGACTAAGTGAGCATGTTCTTAATTTAACTCATTGGTCTGCAATATCTGGATATTTTCACGCATGTATTTGCAGCCCACAATTATCACTGTGGAAAGAGAGGAGGCAAGAAAAAAGAAAAATAGAATAGAATTTATCACTTTTCCTATTATATCCAATCTGAGCCAGAGGAAGTAAAAGTTTTCTAAATAACAAAGTCATTTACGTGATTATAAATCAGATACTCGTCACAATATTCCCTTTTCCCACAAGTGTCTTCATGTTTGAGCTGAACTCCACCTGACGCAGTGGAGGGGCCCTCAGCGGGAAACCCTGCCTCTCAATTCCACGTATCCACAAACAAGGCCTGTGAGGCCCTGACTTCCTTCTCCATACCGGAGTATAAGTTTGCATCTTTAGCAGAGTAGATACTTTTTAATATCTGACAAAGTGAATTTTTTGTTCTATGCTGTTTTTTCAAATAACTATTTTGACAAAATTTGAAGCACTATTTTACAAATTCAATAGTTTTTGAGTACTTTCAATTTGAAAGGTACTCTGACAGAGGAGACAGAAATACAAATAAGAAAACACCCGATTTCAGGAGGGTGATCTTGTATGGAACAAAGAGACAGGTTTGCAATCAATCTGAATGAAATACACAATGACTTGACAAATGTAGCACAAATGCGAACAGATTGCTATGAGAGTGCTTTAAGGGTCATAATTGAACATTTTTAAATAAAAATCAAACAAGAATCATAACATCAATATTTTTTATTAATCTTTTACACATTTCCTGCAAATATAGAGACAATACACTCTGTTAATTGCAAGGGATTACAACTGCAGCCTTCAGATGCCCTGGTTTGTATCTACAAAGATTGTTTTATAATATTTTAAGATTGGATTTATCAAAATTTGGGGGTTGTGTGTGTGTATTCTCAAAACTGTAGGAGCAGCAGGTAGGGATATTTTAAGATCATAGTTTTTGTAGATTTGGGTTTAAAGAAGAATCCAGAGTATTGTAAAAATGTTAGTTTTTTGAAAGATGGATATTCCTTATGAGCCTATGGTGACAAGAAATCATCACCTTTCTTGTTCTCTGCTCCAATAGGGAATAAGACAGTTTTAGTCTCACATTTCCAGGTAGTAAAGGGAGGGAACCAGACGTTCTGACTACTCAAAACCCTTTCTAACCTTAAAACTATAACGGTTTTAAATATCTGCTCCATGGACCCTGTCACAATCCTATGCAACCTAGGGACTGTTTCCACATAGGGAAAATGGTAAACTCAAACACAGGCTTTTGTCTATCATTTTAGAGGACTCAGAGATCTCCAATCCCACTCTCAGAGCCCACATTCAGAAGACCCAGCCTAGAGCCTTTCCACGTTCAAACGCATTCTACCACAAACAGCACTAGTTGTTGCATGTTTACTACGAAATGCCTTATAATCCTTCCTGAGATTAAATCTCAGAAAAATAAAGATGTTTGGCATTTAACTAGGAAATCAAATGTATAAGTTAGAACTAGAGCTTTGCTCTGATTACCATTTAGTTTAAAAACTAATGCAAAGTGCAATTCAACAGTAAAAATTATTTTTCTTATGAAAAAGCTAGAAGCATTTTTATCAATAGTCTTTATTTTTTGAGAAATCATGTGATGATTTTTTCCAGAGCTATGGGGACAACCATTATTATTGTTATATCCTATCATGGTACTGTGAGCTAGAAGCAAGAATGCCTTACAACAATGCAATTCATTGGGATTTTTGATACTTAAATTTTCATTGGAAAACATGTGGAGAAGTAATATCCAAAGAACATCTCTATGTGCCACTCTCTTTGCCTTTTATCTTATACTTAATTTGTATTTAAAATACATTTCTGAGAGAACTACATAGACGTTGTTCTATAATATAATTTTGAATAATTTACATAACATAGCTATACACTTACAGTTTCTCTTTTATTTGTCTAAGCTGAATTATATAAGATTTGGAATTTTTATTGCCCACGGTACTCAAGCTCTCATAAAAAAGCCAGTGTTCAGTAACCTACCCAGGATTTCCAATAATCCAAACTCCCTGACTGTTCCTCTTGGAGATAATTGCCTTGTGCAGTCACAAAAATACAGGAGCACAAGCTGTCACCATACCAACAGCTTCTGTCCCTTCTCAATAGATTGTTACTTTCAGGCTTTATGCCTTCACGGATGAAATTGTTCCAAATAAATCTCTATTCATGAGTCAATGTTTGTCAACTTTGACACTATTGGCATTTGGGGC
This sequence comes from Equus asinus, assembly GCF_041296235.1. NCBI lineage: Eukaryota > Metazoa > Chordata > Mammalia > Perissodactyla > Equidae > Equus > Equus asinus. The sequence goes on from NC_091793.1 coordinate 56,565,695, forward strand.
CAGATAATTCTTTATTGTTCAGGGGCTGTTCCATGCATTGTAGGATCTTTGAAGCATCACTGACCTCTCTCCGGTAGATGCCAGTAGCATCTCCTTCTGTTGTGACATCCAAAAATGTTGCCAGATAATGCCAAATGTCTCTCCAGGGGCAAAATGGACACCCCCTTTGAGAACCACTGCCCTAGGTGACTTTTCACCTGGGAATTTTGGCCTTTTCTGGCACATAAGTTTCATTTTCTGATTTACATAATCTGAGACCTAAAATTAGTCTTGCCTGATAAGACAATGAGATAAAACTCACTGTTATGATGCTTTGATAGTGAGCCATTTTTCTGAGATATACCTGAGAGTCTCATCATCACTTCCTGTTGAAGCCCTTGGTTGTGACTGCATAGGTATCTCTCACTGTATCAAGGGATCTAGAATCTCCCAATACTCAGTCAGAAGTCATATCATTACCTTAAAATATATTCTTCTGAAGACCAACAACAATCTTTCTCTCAACAATATTAGTCTCTTTATGATAAATATCTAATGACAAACTCTTGGAGAGCTCTGCAAGTGATGGTGTTTGTTTGGTCTCCACTTTTTTATGCTGTCACTCTATCACTCATTTCCCCAAAATTATAGACCAAACTGTGAGTAGATGAGATGAACTGCAAAACATTGTAATATTACTTATTTCTTAGGAAGTTGAGCACATCCTAGGGCAGTCTTTTCCATTCCCTTCTATCTGGCCAATTAGTAAGAAGTTACCGAGGTGACCACTATGACTATATAAACACTGTCACTTCAATTTCTCAAGCCTTACAGGTTTCCAGTCACAAACTCAATAATGTAAATAAAATCCTTATCACCTAGTGATGACTTCTCAATGTCCCAGAGTGGGTGTTTCACTCAGCTCTACTAGAAGCCTTAATTACACTTTTGGGGCACGTGAAGCTTGAGATACCAATGATATATCTAAAGGTGCTTCCTAGTTTCTTCTCCTCTTGAAATTATACACAGAATTTTACTAAGAGTATGATCTTTGGAGTCTGACCTACTTAGTTTGAGTCCTGGCTGGACACTTATTAGCTGTGTGACCTTTGACAAGTTACTTAAGTTTTCAAATCTTACCCTCTTAAAATGTGGATGATGATAATATATCTATGCTTAGCTTGCTGCTATGATTTAATGAGAAAATTAAAGTAAAATGCTTACAACAGCACCTATTAAATATCTATGACAGCAAGTGTTGGCCATTATTATTCTCTCTTTGCTAACTCCTTGCTTACTAAATCTAAAGTTCAAAATGACTAGAAAACAGGGTCTGGAAATCATATGAAGGGACCATTTTCTGACAATTTCCTTCTTTATACATAACCTCAGCTTAGAAGCTCTACTATCCCAAATCTATAAATTCTTTCCCTTTGCATTAACAAAGAGTTCATGCCTCTCTCATCAACTTGCAGGCTTGACAAATTTCAAGTACTGTGACTTAGAGACTTACCTTACTCTTGTAGGACATGGGAGAAGAGGAAGCTGAAGAGAGATCATCACTTCTTCCCTAGGAGTAAAGCAACTCTCCTCAAAGACATTTCCTTCATCTTCCCCATCTCTAGATAGATAGATCAATTGACAGACAGATAGATAGATGACAGATAGATAGGTAGATAGATAAATAGATAGATAGATAGATAGACGGACATGTGTATACTCAAGCACACAAACACACACAGTTTTCTCTAAGGATTTAGATGTATTTGCTGTAAGTGTAAATGAATACTTTTGGACATCTTAGAATGTGCCCTTATTCAAAAGAAAGTTAAAATTCTTTAGTGCTCCATATCTAGATGGCAGCTGTGAGGTCGACACAACCAAACATTTTGTTTTGGAATATAAGCCATTGCACAAAGGAGAGCATAAAGCTTAAGAATAAGAACAACTAAAGAAATAAAACTATCAAAAAGATGCTATATAAACCTCAATTAATTTTAAAATGTTTTATTATTTGTGTAAAAATGTACATATTGACAGCAAGAATCATAAAGTTGGTGGAAGAGTCGCTTACTCCTGCAGAGCTGTGCTGGCCAGCACTTCTACTGAAAGCATGCTCTTACATCACTCTCAAATTGGCAGGAACACTTCCTGTTCATTTAAAATCTCATTGACAATCTATTGTTCCCTTCTCTTTGTGGAGCCAACTTCTTGGATTTCAATGCATTCCTGTAAAGTGCATTTACCTGGAAATGCGTGTTTATTCATGAAATTGCACTACCTCACTTTTGGTGTTGAATGTACTTAGCCTCCAAATCTGGGTAAGCCAAGACATGTGCATGGCATTTCATTTCCTTCACTCAGACTTCTAATTAAATGGTAAGGGGGTGGGACAGCTGAGTGACTGAAAAAGTACTTCTAAACACAGGTCGCTATCAAGGGTTTTAACATATTCTAGTAATCTTACTTGTAAATCAGAACTATGCAAGTGGTCTAGACTAGCGTGAGGTAAGTAGGAAAAAAACAATAATAGAAGATTGTAAAAGGCAATTCTTGATTCTGAGGACATTCTTCTTTTATTTATTCAAGAAATATTTATTGAGCACCCAGTAGGCAGTGCACTGGAGTTTCACTGGTGAACAATATGAGGTATACAAATAAACAAACAATTACAATGTAATGAGATAATTAATGAAAAAGGAAGTGCGATATGCAAGCATCAAGAAGAACAGCTAGAATTAGAACAGCTTTTATTTGAAAGACACACAGGAGGCCATTTGTAACAAGTGCTTGCATCACTTTGACATTACCACTTCAATGCCTGCTGTCCAACTTGCATCATATAACAGTATCTAAGTCTCTTTTCCAGAAGGCTTTCTCACGAGAGGAAGAAAACCATTGTGACAAGACTCTGGCAGGCCAGGAATATCAAGGAATTACCCACACTCTCCCTCATTCCCCAGGAAGTAGCCCTCAATCACTGACAAGGAGGAGTTAGGGGTTAAAGAGCCCAGCTCACTGGCTTCTCCTGTGGAACAACTCTGAGATGTGTTTCATACTTGCCCAAAGTTTGCTGCAGACCTAAGCTCTAGTCACTCATAGGGCTGCTTGCTTGACAGTACCAGTACCTTCTCCATTGGCTTCCTTCCCTTCCTTGTCTCACGTATCACATTTCTTCAGTGTTTCTTGCACTTCTTAAATAAGGCATTCTCCTTCAAATCTTCATTTCATGATCTGCTTCTGGGGAACACAAACCAAAACACAGTTTAGTCTAACAATTTCGAAAAGTGAAGGAATCCCTACTGTAATGAGCAGTTACACATGAAAAATCCTGCTAACCGTTTACAAGATATAAAGCTAACCTCTTTGTCTTGTTTCATGAGTTTCTTGTCATTTCCTCTAACTACTTTGTGATAATGAAACTCTAAACCAAGAAGATATCATTCCTTTGGAAGGTGAAACAGCAAGACAAAAAGAGTGTGTCTGGGTCATATTGGGTCATTTTTAGGAATAATTTTAAAACTAATTATAATTTTACTCCAATTCTCAAGCCTCCTCCTTAAAACAAAAGGAGAGATTTTCTTGATTTGGAGATTTTTAAAATAAGGACCTTAATTTCCTTCCTTAGCTAAATCACCATCACCCGGTGATTTTCAACAATAGCTAAGAAACTCCAAGCTTATCTCTGGTTATCTCAAAGAATGTCTCAAATCATTTGGTGGAGGGAAAACAAAATATATTCAAGGAGATTTCTAAATATTTGGTTGCAATAGGGACATTTGAGTAAGAAAAGGGAGAGGAAACTTAGAAATTATGTACTCCTGTCCTTTACTTCCTCTGCACGTCTCTGGCAAATGTTTGAAAAGCTCAGAGACTTGGCTTATATTGTCTTGTGGTCTATTTTATTACCAGATGGACAACGTTAATATGTCCTCCAACTTCTCCCCAATGAGGCATATTAAACTGTGTATCATTTTCCTGGCATTACAAGCCCCCTAACCCTGAAGTAAGCTATTTAAATCCCATCTAAGTCTTTTTGAGGAGATTAAATATTATAAGAATTTGAAATTAGAAAATACTGGGGATTATAGACGTTAGTACCAAACACATAATATTTTTATCCCATCTTATTAAGGAGAAAATATACTCTTTATCTCTAATGAAAATCTTCCTTTTTCAAGATCTTCAAGTCCCGGTTGAGCCAAGGATTGTGAAATTTGCCAAAATATGATTTTGAAATTTTTCTCAAGTATATTTTGAAAAGCTAAAATGTACATAGTAAAATCTTATACACACGTTGCCCCAGTACTTCTTTGTATTCATTTAAAGAAAACTGTAAAGATAGGAATTACATTACCACTTGAAAATTCATGAGTAGAGTGGAAAAAGAACTTAGCTGCGAAGATCTGCTCTAGCTCTACAGGGGGATGGTGAATCTTTTTCTAGATGACGCATATGATTTTATACACAGTTTTAAGGAATTCCTCTTATTAAACCATGGCACAGGGGGCCGGCCCTGTGACTGAGTGGTTAAGTTCACACACTCCGCTTTGGCAGCCCAGGGTTCACCGGTTCGGATCCTGGGTGCAGATATGGCACCGCCCATTAAGCCATGCTGAGGCAGCATCCCACATGCCACAACTAGAAGGACCCACAACTAAAATATACAACTATATATCCGGGGGCTTTGGGGAGAAGAAGAAGAAGGAAAAAAGATAAAGATTGGCAACAAATGTTAGCTCAGGTGCTAATCTTTAAAAATAAAAACCTCAGCACATGGATGCTGAGTGTCCAAATAATAACAAGAGCAGCAGCAACAATAATAGTAACAAGAATGGCTGACATTTATTAAACTCTAAATATGTGCCCAAGCGTCTTCTAAGCCCTATACCACTGTATATGCATTAACACATTTCATCCTTGCAACAGAGATAGATACACCCAATATGTATAAGAAAACTCAGGCACAGAAGGATTGCTTGTCTTGCTCAAGGTCATACAGCTGTAAGTGGCAAAGTTAAGATTAGAACCCAGGCAGGATGAATTATGACCTATGCTACTCTAAATGCAGTCACATTAAAACAGTTATTTCAATAGTATAAAAATTATAACAAAAAGTTTTCGCAATAAGGCTTAAAATTGAGCAGTGTTCTGAAACCATTATCCATTTTCTCTGGACTGACTTGATAGAAAAATGTGAAAGGCAAAACACAAACATTTACAGTGACTTTGGAAGAAAAGAAATTAGGTTTGCTTGAGAGATTATTACCTTGTCAGCATGCTATAGACATAGACAGAACCTCCAGAGGCCTAGGATGTGTAGAAATATTCCACCTTTGGCTTTAAAAGATGAGATTTTCAAATAGATGCTCAAACACATAGTAAATGCATGTTCCTCAGATTTGATGTTATTTGCTAATGATGAAACAAAGACTGGTAGAAAAAATGTTCTTATATGAATTATCAGAGGTAAGAAACCTAAGATCACAAATCTGACTGGATTCAAATTATGACAGAAGCTGGAAACATTTCTTGAGGTGAAGAAAAGGATTTTAATTAAAATTAAGTCACTTGCCAATGTTGGAAGAATCAAAGGTGTGTCTATTAGAGTTGCAGTTAAGTTGATCTATTGTTTTCCAACTCTTGAAATCCTATCAGTCACCTTGGCTAAACCAGTGGTACAGTTACTAACGTGGAAATGTATCTCCCAACACATCCCTGTTGATGTTTTGGACCAGCTGTGCCACACAGTTCATGTACATGACTCTGAAGTTGTCTAAATGGCAAACCTGTAATCAAAGGGAAACAAAAATTTTAAAAATATTGACAATGTTGCCGGTGTTCCCACCCTAAACTTTTTCCTTAAGGAGAAAAAATATATGCCGTAAAACTCTTCTTATTCATCTTCAAAGGACAGACACGTTGAAATAAAACTTCCACTGAGGCAAAGATGAGAACAAAGCAAGAGAACAAATGAAAGGGGGGCACCAAGAGCGCTGTATTCAGTAATCACACTGTCAGTCAAGATGGACTTGTTACTTTAATGAATTCTCAAATGTCATTATTAAGAGAAACAAGTGTCTGCTATTTCAGAATGTAAACTGAATTAATTCCCTGCCAATGCAGGAGACCTCTGGCAGCCTCACTTTTAGCTCTATCATGATTATGTACATTGATGTCAGCATAGGGTATCTTTTCACTTCGGGCAACGTGCAAATGCAGACACATATAGTAAGCAGCTCTGGGGCTGGCCAGATGCTGTCCATATTTACTATATATTTTTCTTGATTTCTGATCCATGCATTACATACCTCTTGGTGAGTGAGCTCACCTAACCTGACTAAAAATAAATCCAAAGGTTCTTGGGTGAAATTAGTCACTTCTGGGTAGGGAATGCAGAAGCACAATGTAGCAGAAAGTACATGGGTTTTGCTGTCAGAGAATATGGAATTTCTCTGTGATATTCAGCTAGTTATTTAACCATGGGCTTAAGTTAACTCAAGCAGAAAATAGAGGTAATATTATCTATCTCATGGATAGATATTGTGAAGATTAGACGACATTCATATATCACAGCTTTACGTGTTCAACACTGCTTTTTAGCACATTCACAGTTTGCTTTCACCTTAAAAAGACTTAGGATGATCCAATAATCAAATGAAAGTATAGAGCTTTTTATTGTCTCTATGGAATGAATATTTTAACTCATTAGTCTAACATCTTTTGAATTTTGGGAAATTCAGTACTATCTTTTCCACCAACCTAAGAGGGCAATATACCCAGCAGACTTCATCATTCTAGAACAAAGGCTTATACACTAGTGCTTATTCAAACAAATCCATGTTGATTCAAATACATGGATAACAAATGACTGACAATCTGCAAATGAGCCTTCAGAATTGTTAAACTCCTCACCTCATTCTAAATGGAAAGAATTCTTTATGAAGAATCATACTAATTGAAGAACCCCCATTTCAGTAGTCAAGATTTGACAAGTGAATAGAATGAAAAGAAATTGACGTTTTAACTTGCACCCATATAAACAAAGCCACATCTTAACATTCCCTAGAAATTGGTATTTTAATTTTCGAAATGAAAAAAAGAAGGCTCAGTAAAGAAAAAGACAATCTGATCTAATGAACTCTAACTCTATTGAAAACTCAAAACACTGAAAGACTAGCTTTGTTTGCATACAAAGTTCAAATGGAAGGTAGAATACTTTATCCTGTATTAACCTGCATAGAAATGCATAGTATAATTTCAAGTTCATGACAGTGCTCAGAAATTATTTTTTTAATGAATGGTTATTTTTATCAAGATAATTCATAAACATAATGTAAAAATAAAATAACACTATACCTTTTATAAGGAAAATTCTACAGAGGAAAAAAATAGCTTTGATTCTCATGTCCCAACATTACTATCATGCCAACAGCTATCTTGCATTTAGAAAGTGCCCAGAATTTCTTAGAGTGATTTTCTCTCAGTTTTCCTACCTTGTTTCCTCCCCCTACTTTCAGCATATTATTCCCAAGTAGTTAGTGAAGTCCTGAGCATGAGAAATGGCAGTTAATGTAATCTTGCTCTGTGGTTAGAGGTCCTTGGAATTTCAAGATATGAACAACGAGGCTACACTCACAGAGTAAACGTTAATGTTTTGCTTGTTTTTTCCCTACCCCATTCTATGGTAAATGTTTTCTCTTCCTGTTGCTTCACCAATAATGCAGGCGGTCATGATTTCTCACTCCTGAAAAGAGTTTGTACATTCTGCATTTTAGTTCGTATGGGTTTCCTGTTGTCCTCAGCTTTCTGCCATAGTGAACAGAACCGCGATGTTGTAGCTCCCCAGCTTGGCCTCTCTGTTAGAGTTGATCGGTTTCTTGCAACTCTCTACATCCTAGTCAGAAACGGAAGCCTTGTCTTCGCTCTTGAAGATCATTTTCACTGAGAGTAGAATTCAAATGTAACAGATAATTTCCTTCAAACTTTAACAATATAGTCCCTCCGTTTTCGAGCTTTCGTCATTTATTTGACACATCATCTGTGTTACTTTTGGTCCTTTGAAAGTAATATCTCTTTTGTCCTCTGGCTGCTTATAAGATTTTCTCTTTTTCTTTGTTTCTTTTGGGGGGCAGTTTTATTATGATGTGTGTAAGTATGATTTTCTCATCTTTTTTTCATGCCGCACATGGTTTATAGGTCTTCTTGAATCTGAAAGTTTATGTCTTTCAGCTGTTTTGGACAATTTTCAGCACTTCTGCTTTTCAAATATTGCATTTGCCCTATGTTCACTCTTCCTTTCTTTCAGGATTCTTTTCAGCATGAGATGAAGGATGTATTATGTATTTTCGCATGACTCAAACTGTTTAATGTATTTATATATTTCCTAAATTTTCAGATTTAACACATGTATTGCTATCTTTCATTGTTCCAATCTAGTCTTGCCCGGCATATACTTTGCTTTTAGTAATTGTATTGTTCAGATCTAGAATTTCCATTTGATTTTTTAGATTCAAGTTTTCCAGTGATATTTTCCATTTTCCAACTTCCTACATTTATTTCTCTAGTTTCTTAAACATATCAGTCATAGGCATTTTAAGGAACTTGTCTGCTAACCATCTCATCAGAATTAACTTACAGTGTGTTTTTATTGTCATATGTTCATGTACTTCTGTCTCTATGTGGCGCAAGTCACCAGTATTAAAATGAAAAATGAGAAGTCTTCTTAAAATTTTATCTTCCCCTAGAGAGTGTTTCCGCTATTCTAGCCCACATTGGGGCCTCATTTCTTTAGTCAGTCTAGAACTAAAATAAATTAAACCTTGGTAGAAGTTTCAAAACTATTCATTTGCCTTTGAATTGCCTACTACTTTGTTCTAGGGCTTCCCCATCTATTTTTTAATCCTCCTATTTGAAAGTTATAAAAATATTCTTGGATTAGTTTGCATTCTTTCATTACAGGTCACAAAATCCAATTCTGACAACTTAAAAAACATATGGAATTTCTTGGAGGCCAAAAGACAGATGAAGGACCAAGCTTGCAATAAAGGATGGGCACTTTTCCACAAACTAGGTTACTGCTGGTGGATGAATATTAGCAACTGCTTTACCATCTGATTCAGCTGTCATGACATGAATCAACTGAAATACAGTTCTTTATTGTTTCATCTTTGCTTCACTTTGTACAAGATAATAATAGCTACTATGTTTTTTTTAAAAGCCCACTTTTATTATTTGAATCCTTTATACTCAGCCCAACTGAGATGGGGGTCTTACAGTCTGGCTTTGCTGGCTATTAGATGCAGCAAGGACACCCCCAGAAAAGCTATGGGCAGAAAACAGAAAAGACCCTGGTCTTAAAGGGCCCACACACAAACTCACTCATTGCAGCAACCTAAAACCACCAGAGAGAAGGCTGACAGTCCTTTGGTGAAATGAGACTCACCAGATGGGCTCTGGGGGAATCTTGGTGAGAGGAGGGACCTCTCTGGAGACTGAAACATTGGTGAGGGCCATTGTTCTGAGCTGGACCAGGCATGCTGACATGGACCCCAATGGGAGCCATTGAGGTTCATCCCTTGGCCTCTTAGCCCAGGGGTCTGCCATGCCCACTAGAGCACAGATTTAGTCCAGTTCAGCCAGGACAGGCAACCCACCCTAGGGATGGGCCCCACCTAAGAGCAAGCCCTCAAGCTACTTTTCAGACTGCATTTACTGGGTGCCTTGATCTTCTACAGGCAGGCAAGGGTGTCCGCCTCTGTGGGGCAAGGCCTGTGTGAGGACCAGGTGAACTATGGGGGGCATTGATGGAGAGGTGGGGGCCTCTGCAGTGTGGCATTGGGGTGAGCTCCAGGAGTTGAGAGGTGTGCACGACGAGGACTGTGTTGAAGGTGTGTGTGGTCCTGGGGGGATGAGGCTTAACAGCGGCAGAAGACCTGAGCTTCACAAATAGCCATAAAAAGGATAAGCCCCACCTTTCAAAGCCTGAAACAATTGAGTGCTCCCTGTGCCTAGGGCAAGCTCCATTCAGCTGCACTCCTAAGAGAACTGACAACAGCCTTGTAGGTCTGAGGCCTATCAGAACTGTAAGCCCCTGACCCTAGCAACCAGCTACACTTGGTACCTACCCAATTAAGAGGAAAACTATAAGAGGAGTGTGCTGATAGACTTTGTAGCCAACTGTGCTAAGGCTCCCCAAATCGGATTCACAAACAGCTGGCCAGGGAAGGAAAGACTAGACTCCCTGGGTACCTGCAGTGGGAGCAACCCTGCCACAGCAGGACACAAGCAGCCCACAAGGGGTCACTCCTGGATCTCCTGGACTGGTGACAAGAGGCAAGCATGCTGAGGGGCCTCATAAGGCATCTCATACATAAGGCCACTTCTCCAGGATCAGGAGACGTAGTTGACTCACCTAATACATAGAAATAAGCACAGAGAAAGAGGCATAATGAGGAGACAAAGGAATACTTTCCAAGCAAGGGAACTGGACAAAACCCCAGAAAAAGGACTAAATGAAACAGAAATAAGCAACCTACTTGACAAAGTATTCAAAGTTCAAACAAAATATCATGAGGATGCTCACAGATATTGAGAAAAGACTAGATGAACACAGTGAGCTCATCAGAAAAGAACTGGAAGATATAAAAAAAAAAAACTAATCATAAATGAAGAACACAATACTGGAAGTGAAAAATTCACTAGAGAGAGTCAATAGCAGAGTAGAGGATGCAGAAGAATGGATCAGTGAGCTAGACAAAAGACTAGAGGAAATCACCTGAGCAGAACAGAAAAAATGAAAGATGAATTAGACAGAATGAGAACAGTCTAAGGGAACTCTGGGACAATATCAAGCATGCTAACATTTGGATTCTAAGTGTCCCAGAAGGAGAAGAGAGAGACAAAGGGGCAGAAAATTTATTTGTAGAAATAATAGAGGAAAATTTGCCTAAGCTGAGGAAGGAAACAGCGATCCAAGTTCAGGAAGCAGAAAGAGCTCCAAATAAGATAAGCCCAAAGAGGCCCACACCAAGACATATTGTAATTAAAATGTCCAAAATTAGACATAAAGAGAGAATCCTAAAAGCAGCAAGAGAAAGGTCACAAGTGACATACAAAGGGAAGCCCATCAGGCTATCAGTGGACTTCTCAGCTGAGACCCTACAAGTGAGAAGAGAATGGCACGACATATTTAAAGTACTAAAAGGAAACAACCTACAGCCAAGAATACTCTATCCATTAAGGTTGTCATTCAGAATGGAAGGAAAGATAAAGAGCTTCTCAGACAAGCTAAAATTAAAGGAGTTTATCACCAGGAAACCAGTTCTACAAGAAATGCTGAAGGGAGTTATTTAAGTGGGAAAGGAATGACCACAAATAGGGATAAAAAAAATTATCAGATAAACAAAACAACAACAAAAAAACAGACAATAAAATCACTTGTAAAGGTAAAAATATAGTAAAGGTAGCTCAACTACCTGTGAAGATAATATGAAGGTTAAAAGACAAATGTACTAAAATCACCTATTTCAATGATAAGAGGGTGATGGATAGACACACACTAAATAAGAGACTATATATCATTTGAAAAATGTAAAATGTGGGAGGAAGGGAGTGAAAAAGCAGAGCTTTTAGAAAGAGGTCAAGCTCAAGAGTCTATCAACTTGATATAGACTGTTATATATATACAATATTAAATAGGATCCTCATGGTAATCACAAATTAGAAACCTATGATAAGCAAGAAAAAAAGTAAGACAAAAGAAATCAAATATATTACTAAAGAAAGCCGTAAAACCACAACGGAAGAGAGCAAGAGAGAAAGAAAGGAACAGAGAAGAAGTACTAAAACACCCAGAAAAAAAGTGACAAAATGGCAATAAATACATATTTATTAGTAGCTACTTTAAATGTCAATGGACTAAATGTTCCAATCAAATGCCATTGGGTGGCCAATTGGATAAAAACACAAGACCCAGGTATATGCTGCATACCAGAAACACACTTCAGAACTAAAGACACTCACAAACTGAAAGTGAAAGGATGGAAAAAGTTATTCAATGCAAATGGCAAAGAAAAGAAAGCGGGAATAGCAATACATATATCAGACAAAACAGACTTTAAAACAAAAACTGTAACAAGAGACAAAAACAGGCACTACATAATGATAAAAGGAACAACCCAACAAGAAAATATAACACTTGTAAATATCTATGCACCCATCATAGGAGCACCTAAACATACAAAGCAATTATTAACAGACATAAAAGGAGAAATAGACAGTAACAGAATACTAGTATGGGACTTTAACACTGCACTTACACCAATGGATAGATCATCCAAAAAGAAGATCAGTAAGGAAACATTGGCCTTAAATGACACAATAGACCAGATGGACTTAGTAGATATATACAGAACATTCCATCCAAAAACCACAGAATACACATTCTTTTCAAATGCCCATGGACTATTCTCCAGGATTGATCACGTATTAGGCCACAAAACAAGTCTCAATAAATTTAAAAAGATCAAAATAATACCATGCATCTTTTCCGACCACAAAGGTATGAAACTAGAAATCAACTACAGAAAGAAAACCAGAAAAGCCACAAAAATGTGGAGATTAAACAAATTGTTACTGAACAACGATTGGGTCAATGAAGAAATCAAAGGTGAAATCAAAAAATTCCCAGAGACAAATGAAAATGAAAACACAACATGCCAAAATCTGTGGGATACAGCAAAAGTGGTTCTAACAGGGAATTTTATAGCAATGCAGGCCTACCTCAACAAAGAAGAAAAATTCGAAATAGACAATCTAAAAGCGCATATAAAGGTACTGGGAAAAGAACAAGCAAAGACCAAAATCAGCAGAAGGAAGGAAATAATAAAACTCAGAGCAGAAATAAATGAAATAGAGACTAAAAAGAAAACAGAAAAAAATTAATGAAACCAAGAGCTGGTTCTTTGAAAAGATAAACAAAATTGACAAACCGTTAGCTAAACTCACCTAGAAAAAAAAGAGAGAAGGCTCAAATATTAAGATCAGAAATGAAAGGGCTGGCCCCGTAGCCGAGTGGTTAAGTTTGCGCGCTCCGCTGCAGGCGGCCCAGTGTTTCGTTGGTTCGAATCCTGGGCGCGGACATGGCACTGCTCATCAGACCACGCTGAGGCAGCGTCCCACATGCCACAACTAGAAGAACCCACAACGAAGAATATACAACTATGTACTGGGGGGCTTTGGGGAGAAAAAGGAAAAGAATAAAATCTTAAAAAAAAAATAAACAGAAATGAAAGAGGAGAGATTACAATGGACACCTCAGAAATACAAAAGATAAGAGAATACTATGAAAAGCTGTATGCCAACAAATTGGATAATCTAGAAGAAATGCATAAATTCTTAGAAACATACAACTTTCCAAAACTGGACTCAGAAGAAGTAGAAAATTTGAATAGACCGATCATCAGTAAGGAGATCGAAACAGAAATAAAAAGCTCCCAAAAAATAAAAGTGCAGACCAGATGGCTTCCCTGGTGAATTCTACCAAACATTCAAAGAAGACTTAAAACCTATCCTTCTCAAACTCTTTCGAAATATTGAAGAGGAGGGGAGCCTTCCTAACTCATTCTACTTAGCCAACATTATCCTGATACCAAAACCAGATGAGGACAACACAAAAAAAGAAAAGTACAGGCCAATATCACTGATGAACATCAATGCAAAAATCCTCAACAAAATACTAGCAATTCGAATACAACAATACATTAAAAAGATCATACATCATGATCAAGTGGGTTTCATTCCAGGGATGCAGGATAGTTCAACACCTGCAAATCTATCAATGTGATACACCACATTAACAAAATGAAGAATAAAAATCACCTGGTCATCTCAATAGATGCAGAGAAATCATTTAACAAGATACAGCATCCATTTATGATAAAAGCTCTAAATAAAATGAGCATAGAAGGAAAATACCTCAACATAATAAAGGCCATATATGACAAACCCACAGCAATTATCATTCTCAATGGAGAAAAACTAAAAGCTATCCCCCTAAGAACAGGAACCAGACAAGGATGTCCACCATCACCACTCTTATTTCACATAGTATTAGAAGTCCTAGACAGAGCAGTCAGGCAAGAAAAAGAAATAAAAAGGGTCCACATTGGAAAGGAAGAAGTGAAACTGTCACTCTTTGCAGAAGACATGATTTTATGTCCAGAAAACCCTAATGATTCCACTAAAATATTTTTAGAAACAATAAACGAACACAGTCAAGTTCTGGGATACAAAATCAACATACAAATATTGGTTGCATTTCTATACAGTAACAATGAAGTAGCAGAAAGAGAAATTAAGAAGACAATCCAATTTACAATTGCAACAAAAAGAATAAAATACATAGGAATAAACTCCACCAAAGAGGTGAAAGATCTGTACACCAAAAACTACAAAACTTTGTTCAAAGAAGTCAAAAAAGACACAAAGAAATGGAAAGATATTCCATGCTCTTGGCTTGGAAGAATTAACATTGTTAAAATGTTCATACTTCCTAAAGCAATCTATAGATTCAACACAATCTCTATCAAAGTTCCAACAACATTTTCACAGAAATACAACAAAGAATTCTAAAATTTATGTGGAACAACAAAAGACCCTGAATAGCTAAAGGATTCCTGAGAAAAAAGAACAAAGCTGGAGGGATCACACTCCCTGATTTCAAAATACACTACAAAGCCATAGTAACCAAAACAGCATGGTACTGGCACAAACACAGACACACAGATCAATGGAACAGAATCGAGAGTCCAGAAATAAACCCACACATTTGTGGACAGCTAATATTCGACAAGGGAGCCAAGAGCATACGATGGAGAAAGGAGAGTCTCTTCAATAAATGGTGTTGGGAAAACTGGACAGCCACATGGAAAAGAGTGCACGTAGACCATTCCCTTACACCATGCACAAAAATCAACTCAAAATGGATTAAAGGCTTGAATGTAAGACCCGAAACCATGAAACTTCTAGAAGAAAACTTAGGCAGTACACTCTTTGACATCGGTCTTAGTAGCCTATTTCAAGTACCATGTCTGACCAGGCAAGGGAAACAAAAGAAAAAATGAACAAATAGGACTATATCAAACTAAAAACTTCTGCACAGCAAAGGAAACCATCAACAAAATGAAAAGACAGCCTAACAATTCGGAGAAGATATTTGCAAACCATATATCAGATAAGGGGTTAATATTCAAAATATGCAAAGAACTCATACAGCTCAACAACAAAAAAAAACCCAACATCCCAATTAGAAAATGGGCAAAAGATCTGAACAGAGATTTCTCCAAAGAAGACATACAGATGGCCAACAGGCATATGAAAAGATGCTCAACATCATTAGCTATCAGGGAAATGCAAATCAAAACTACAATGAGGTATCACCTCACTCTGGTCAGAATGGCTATAATTAACAAGACAGGAAACAACAAGTGTTGGAGAGGATGTGGGGAGAAGGGAACCCTCATACACTGCTGGTGGGAGTGCAAACTGGTGCAGCCACTCTGAAAAGCAGTATGGAGTATCCTCAGAAAATTAAGAATAGATCTTCCATAGGATCCAGCTATCCCACTGCTGGGTATTTATCCAAAGAACTTGAAAACACAAAGGCAGAAAGATACTTGCGTCCCTATGTTCATTGCAGCATTATACACAATAGCGAAGATGTGGAAGCAACCTAGGTGCCCACCAAGCGATGAATGGATAAAGAAGATGTGGTATTTATACACGATTGACTACTACTCAGCCATAAGAAATGATGAAATCTGGCCATTTGTGACAACACGGATGGACCTTGAGGGTATTATGTTGAGTGAAATAAGTCAGAGGGAGAAAGTCAAATACCACATGATCTCACTCATAAGTAGAAGATAAAAACAATGACAAACAAACACATAGCACTGGAGATTGGATTGGTGGTTACCATGGGAGAAGGGGGGAGGGCAAAAGGGGTGATTAAGCTCACGTGTGAGCAGATGGACTATAATTAGTTTTGGGTTGGTAAACATGATGTACTATACACAGAATTAGAAATATATTATGATGTATGCCCAAAAGCTATATAATGTTATAATGCAATGTTACTGCAATTAAAAGAAAAAGAAGACGAATTTTCTTAGTTGGGATCAGTCAACAAGTTTAGTAGGAGGATGTAGAACCTCTGAGACTATATATGAAAGACACATAAATTTGGTTTCTGATTGACTAAGTAAGACTCCTTATAAATAAGTAGAAGGTAAAAGCACAAATATTTATATTTCCTGTTATTATCGCATTATACAAATGTCACTTTCCATAAAAAATCATTGTGCATTCAGGGTATTAAGAAGGAAAATAAAATACCTATTAAGTGAAGCCAACATAAGTGTCCAGTCTTATTTTAGGATGGCTAGTTATTTTTGGTATTTCTAGATGACTCACCAGGATCCAGAATTTTATGGCTTTGATATATGTGAGAAGTTTTATTTGTAACATAAGAGATATTGAATTCAAGAGATATATAGTTCTTTATATGATAGATTTAAGTTAATCTACTAGAAAAAATGACAATATGAATATGTCAGGCTAATATTTAGAAATATAAAGAAACTGTAACTTTTTGCAGTGCAGATCACGGAATGTTATTGCTGGAAGGGATATTAGAGATCAAATAACCCTAACATATCATTTTACACTAATCATTCTGCATTAAAGTGCTGAGTCAGTATGAACTGTGTGTAGAATTGGTTCACTTTTGGTTTTACAGATTCTGAGATTATTGGGCCTTAGCTCACAGTATATGATCTATTTTTTAATCAGATTATCTCTCATTTAGTAGAATAAATAGTACATTTATTTTTTTAATAAGCCTAATATGCGAACTTCCTTTTTTTAATATGGCCTCGAGGTCCATAGAGAAAGCAGTTGAACATTAACGTTAGAAGTCAGTGTACTGATAGTAGTATTCACTGATATTCACACAAATGCTGCCTGATATCGTGACAGACAAA
This sequence comes from Equus asinus, assembly GCF_041296235.1. Classification (NCBI taxonomy): domain Eukaryota; kingdom Metazoa; phylum Chordata; class Mammalia; order Perissodactyla; family Equidae; genus Equus; species Equus asinus. Next base: position 56,582,719 of record NC_091793.1, read on the forward strand.
AATAAGGAAAATAGTTATAAGTGTGAATTTTACATAGGAAAAGGACATTATTAAGCATTCTAATTGGTAAAACTGAATAAGCAGTATGCCATAGTCACCAAACTTAGTCCTGAAGAACTTCTCTCCTGGCAGAGCTGTTAGCCTTCATCATTAGCATTGACAGACATAACCACACAGAACATCAGGTTACCTCCTCCAGGTGAGGGGCCAGCTAAAGGGCAGATAGAGGGAGGGTATGCTCATCGCCAAACACTGCTTTTTGCCAAAACTTTCTCTCATAGAAGGGATGCTTTTCCAACTAGGAACGCTTACATCATTTCTTCATATTATTGGTGTGTTTAAAAGAAGCACTTTATCGCTGTCCTTGAAGAGTTTACAGTGTAGCCAGAAGATAGCATATAAACATGAAATGTGTTAAAATTATTAAAGGTAACATCTTCATAAGTGCAGGTTAACACAGTAAAAAAGTGATGATGAAGACATGGCAAATTACGCAGAGTAAATCAGATGCTTTGGGGAGAAGGCAAATTTCAAATCAGTCTTTGAAGATGGTGAAGAGGAATGAGTGGATATGTTAGGGAGGAAATTCCACGGTCAAAATCACAAGAGAGGAGGGGCTGGCCTCGTGGCCGAGTGGTTAAGTTCGCGCGCTCCGCTGCAGGCGGCCCAGTGCTTCATTGGTTCGAATCCTGGGCGCGGACATGGCACTGCTCATCAGACCACGCTGAGGCAGCGTCCCACATGCCACAACTAGAAGAACCCACAACAAAGAATACACAACTATGTACCAGGGGGCTTTGGGGAGAAAAAGGAAAAAATAAAATCTTTAAAAAAAAATCAAAAGAGAGGAATGAGTGAGTGTCACTAAGAGCTTAGAAAATCACTTAAGAGATGAGGACAGACCTGCGGCGAAGCAGTCACAGGAGAGCAGGGAAGCGGCTCCGACGGCCTCGGATCTGTAAGGACAGGAGTAGTGATACCCAGCTGCAGTTTCTCTAGGGGAATATTGACAGTGGAGATGGATCTGGAGAGTATCTCAGCAATAATGGACAGTATAATTTATAAAACAAAACTAGCATTTGTAGAGCAAATAGCATTTTTTTCATTCAATTTTCAGGTTATTCTTCATAACTACCATCTTGTAGCATTAAGAGTTAATTGTCTTCTTACATTGATTTCCCCTTTATTCCCTTTAATAATGGAACTCTCAAGTTTTAGTTAAGACATGACAGCCCAGCAAGATATATTTCTATTCTTTTAATGTAGATGCATCCATGTACTCACTTTGGGCCAGTGGTATTTGTAAGAAAATAAATGAGCAAGTTTGGGATCATCACTCTAAATATAAAGCCACCAACCCTAGATTTCCTTATTCTCCTTCTTGGGCATGGATGCTAGCCAACATTGATCATATGCTCAAGGACAGGGCACTTGGAGGTGATAGGGCAAGGTTAAAGGAACGTTGGTGCCTAAACAATTTCTAGGAGCAGATCAGTTCCACCAGCCCTGGAAATTTCATTTCATTTCATTTTTTTTTTTTTGAGGAAGATTAGCCCTGAGCTAACTACTGCCAATTCTCCTCTTTTTGCTGAGGAAGACTGGCCCTGAGCTAACATCCGTGCCCATCTTCCTCTACTTTATATGTGGGACACCTACCACAGCATGGCTTGCTAAGCAGTGCCATGTCCGCACCTGGAATCCAAACCAGCGAATCCCAGGACACTGAGAAGCAGAACATGTGAAATTAACTGCTGCACCACCAGGCAGCCCAGAAAATTCATTTCTGTCCTGTTATATGTGAGCTAAACTCCCATGTCATTCAAGCCACTAAATGTGGGCTCTCTTGTTCCAGCAATACAGCCTGAATATTAATACAGAAATTGGTATTTGGAAGTTGGGCTTTTCAGGAATGAAAATTAATAATAGGTGGCATTCTCATAGTATGTGGACAGCAGGCAGAAGAGAGGATATGCTATCTGCTGATATGGTTGTGACACTTGTTGTCCTGAGGAAAAACATTCCATGAACTATAACCTGTAATAATTGAGACTCATGAAAAATGCCTTTGAACTTGTAGCTGTAGGGGAAGAGGATGGAAAACCACAGAATTCTGCCTGTTCCTGCTACTTTCAGCAAAATTCTATAAGCACAAGGTAAACTCTGGTAAGAATGTGACAGTTTGCAAGCAGAGGTGGGAGCGAGGCTCCCTCTGCCTGTGGCCTGTGATCTAAATTACTGAAAGTCAGGACACTCAAGAAGATGGAACAGTCCATGTTTCTGTAGCCTAAACAGCAGGAGATAAAATTGTCACTCACAGCCTTTCCTGAACAGACACAGTCAGTCCAGATTAAAAAATGAGATTAGGGTTCATCCTCCCAATCAAACCTATTGTTTCATTTGCTCACCACTCAGAATTGAGAGACAACAGGCATGGGAAACTTAAAGGTGCTGATAATGGTCCCCAGTGTAAGTTAATTAGTTCCCTCACTGAGAGCCAGTGAAGCAGGGGCATGGCGGAGCCGCAGACAGCCTGTGAGCACGGACGGTCTGTGAAGACAATCGAGAACTCCTAGCTGATTTTTGATTAAAACCCTGTAAACCAAAAGTGGTATCAGAGAAAGCAAATATGTTTTTTGTTTTCTTTTTGGTCCCCAAAATCATGTTCTACTGTTTCAACCTTATTTTGTCACATGAGCTCTGGAAACTACCTTTATCAGAACCACATAAAGTGCTCAGTAAACTGAACATTTTGGGTTTCACTCAACATCTAACAAATCAGATCTCTGCTGGTGGGCCACTAAATTTTTTTTTTTAAGAAAGACCCCAGTTAATCACTATGCACACTAAAACTTGAAAACAACTTTCTTTTTTATTAAAAATAAGTTAAAATTGGCTGTGGGAAACATATCTGTTTTATTTTTCTTTGTATGGCTATAAACATAGTGTCAATGACAAGCAATTACTAATTGTACAAATTTGATGATTAAGACTGAAAATAAAAATAATAGTTATTTCTAAATATCGATTGTCCACACAAGCTTATGACTATTAATCTAGAGAGTGTCAAACAGCAGTATGACTATATTCACTTTCTCAGCAGATAACTAAACAAAATCACTTTCAATTCTGTCCTCCTATAGCTTTCAGAAGAAAAAAATACGCCTACTTATTTAAAATATAAATACTTTGGCAAAACAATTAACAGTTCTGAAACTTTTGATGAGAAATACCAAATGAGAGAGAATATGTGAGGGAGAGAGAGAGAGAGAACCTCTATAGCCCTTCCTCAGGAGAAATAATCCTGTCATCACATTAGTGGCAAGAGATGTGCATAGTTAGAAATGAGCCTTTCCAAAACCTTCCCTTGTTTTCCCTTAAACTCTAAATAATGATATGAAAGTTAATGACTAAGGCCTCAATAAATGTTGAATTATGAACACTCTTTTGTTAAATGCAGAGTTATCTTTGTTAAATGCAGAGTTATCTTTGAATTCAAATAATATTTTTTTACCACTAAAGAGTTAAGTTACAAAAGAATGTGGGTATGAGATGTGTCTTTGAAGAATGGATATTAGGCACAGTAAATACAGAAATAATCTTTGCTGTTAGCACTCTATAAATCTTTCATTTTCTTGCCTGAGCTAATTTTTCATTGCGCTAACATGCCGTTGTACAATATGTATTAACCTGCATCATTAACTCACTCGTGAAATCAAATATTACTTGAGATCAAAATGTAACTTTTTATAAATAAGACTGTATTGTATTAGAATTAAATACTAAAATGTCATTCAGGTCACTTTCTTGATAAAATAAGATATGGTAGTTATATACCTAATGGATCTACCAAGAGAATGACCATATTTCTTAGATCAGTTCTGCACCCTCAGCTTTGGTGTAATTGCCATGCTCATGCCACAGGTCATTTTGAAAAATTATTGCACTGTTAAGATATTTCTTATCTTAACCAAATTAAATAAAGCATTTAACACATTTAGCATTATAAAGAATTAGCTTTACTTTATACCAAATGACCACATATTTTCAATATATATTTATATTAACCTCATATCAACTCTACTGATAAATTTGATCTGTGAGAATGGCAGATTCTAACTGCTTTTTTGAAACTTTTTGTATCGTTACAGGATCTCAACACCCAAAGTACTCAAAGGGGTTCCACTTAAAGAGAGGCAAGTGTCCTAAGTTAATCTTATAAGGACATAGAAAAAGTTACTTCATAAGCAAATACATAATCGACTATGACCAGTGGGCAATGCTTGTTTCTCTGGAAATGACCACGTGTTAATGACTTCTCTTTCTTGGAAAACACTGCAGGAGGAATGTAGTGTTACATCAATTACCAAAAAAGGAGAAGGAGGAGAAAAGAGGGAGCTAAATTTAAGTTAAATAAATGAGTAGAATCATTACTAATAATGATTATAATAATCATTATATTATGATTATATGATTATATGATATATTTATGATTATAGAATAAATGAATGAATCAATTACTTATGTGTAAGATGACAGCTATGAGAAAACCTTACAACAAAGTCTTGTTTTTCCTAAATAATCTCTGGTAGAAGAGAGTATATCTGTATGTATTATAAGATGATTCTTGCTAGACTTCTAACTTTGCATAATAAACCTAAACAAATATCTTCCTCACCAATAATGGTTTAATATATACAGAAGCAAGATGTGGGCATCCAAAATATATAATAATGTTGAAAATAGACACAAGGTGTTATAAATATCTATTTGACCAAAACAATTGTAGGTTTTTTGCTGTCAAAAAAAGACCTTATATATAATGTATTTCAAATTTTCTTATTTTACAAATGAGTTTTGAGACTAAAGCCCAAAAAGATCATTTCTGGACCATGTGCCATCATTTAACCAAGATTTTATGTTCGCAATCAAATATTTAATAAAAATTATTTTAACATTGTTGATTATTTATTTCTAATTGTTTTTTCTGCATAATCTAAAGGAGAAAAACATGAAGACACCTATATTAAAGATCTAAGAGAGCAGGAACCCCTTTTAAACCACACAGTCTCCATCCAGTGGCCCAATACCTTTAAAACTTATTCTCCGTAGTATAAGAAATAAATATCTAGTAAAACTGACTATTTTTTAATAAATAATCTTGTATTTTATTCTTAACTCCTCTATTGATTCTCAGATAGCACTATTTTATAAACAGATTATTATGGCTTCTATTTTGTACCTGAATGGTACAGTTTTAGAATTTTGTTAATAGCAAGGACCACAGAATATAGCCCACCCCAATAATGTGCTGGTAAATGTTTAAAATGGTATGGATTTGGGTGGAGTGGAGTGGAGTGGCTCTACTCTTTGCCAGTTTCCATGGTGTAAATATTCCCAACGTGGCCCATTTTTAGCTACCAACATGCTGCCAAGTGGCTGGTAAAATTCTTGAAAATTTATCAGTTAGCTCTAGTGACCCAGTAGGAATCACTTCCACTACCCCACACCACTGGCCCCTCCTTTCAGGATGCAGGCGATTCTATCTGCAATGACAAAATGTGTATTCTAATGAAATGCTCCTCCATTGTGGATTGCCCTAAGATATGTATGATAAAATACTTCCTAATGTGTAAAATATTGTACAAGTCTTAGTTGTCAAAGACCTTTTATTAATAATTACAAATTATATGGTTCTTTACACTAGCTTATTCCAAAAACAAAATTTTAAAAACAATACATGAACTCATATTTATTCTATGAATTTTAAACATGACAATTTAATATAAAAACTTAAGGAAAAATGGAATAAAGTGGTTAGTCTATGGTAAAGAAATAGTTGTCATTTCTTTAATAGTTTGTGATAAATTTTGTGGGACCTTTAAACAGAGTTTTGAAAATGGCTCTCTTTTTAATAACATGGGGAAAAATGACCTCAAATACATTCTTAAACACAGCAGGTGACTTGAAATATTTAGGTTTATAAATAAACATACATGATCTTGTATTTACTGGGTTAGAATTTAGAGTGGCATCTCGTTTTTAAAAACTCATCTGATATCGGATTTTCAGGTTGAAAGTGAAAGTGGTTTAGACTCTGTGTTAGGATTAGCAAACGTGGCATTGCTTTTCCATTAGGATTAGCTGCCAACCATCAGCTGTAATACTAGAAAAATCATAGCTCTACTCCGAGAAAACCCAGATGATGCCAGGAAGTTACTCTATCCAGGTATGCAGAGCCAGAAAACTTTACAAGGAGGCAAAAACCCCTTCTGGGCGTCTGGCACGGCCAAGTCTGCATAACACTTCCAGTGAGCTTATTTTGATCTAATTTATTTCATTTAATGAAACAGTCTAAGATTTTTCATTTCCCTTTATCTACATTTTGGTTCCTTTGTTGATAGAAACATCTAAGGTGACGTCAGTTGTCTTTGCAAATACGAAGAGAATACCTAAAACAAAGATCATTTCTGTTTAGGCTTCTGAGATTTGAAACAATATCAGCTTAAAAGATTCATCATGTGACTCAGAAAGAAAATATTCTAGTATTATATTAAATAATATATAAATATTTATATAAATACATAAACTTTTATATCAATTTATATGCCTGCATGTATATAAATATATATGTCAGCATATATAGATACATTAGGGTATTTTTTCATGGCTAATTTTCATTCAGCAAACATTTGAGGAATATTTAGAATTTTCAAAACACTGTGCTAGAAGCTGAAAAGAAAACAAAGGTGAATAAAACACTCAGAAAAAAAAGAATTTTATTTTTAGGAGAGAAGACTGGCTCATACCTGGGAAATGAGACGGATATAGGAGGCAGTGGGGAGGACAGACGGACGGTTGAGAATAAAATGGCCAAAGTGGAGACCAGTTTCTTTCACATCCTCACTCAGCGACTTGCTGGTAGACAATTCTAAAGTTCTGCTGAGAGTGAAAAGGAAGTTCATGCTGAAGTCCTGTTCTCGGGAGACCCTTCCCCAGACGTGGGTAGGATGTAATATCATCAGTCCTGTGTCTGGACAAGGGAAAAAAGTTTTGAAGAGAAACTTCATAATCCCTGTCAACTCTGAAAATGTACATAATCTTGATGGAGCAAATTCCGTTCCAGGAACCCCCGTGCCTCCACAACCACGAAAAACTGGCGCGTTTTTCCTCCTGACAATACAAAGCGTGTGGTTACAATAGGATAAAATTAGAAACTACCTAGGGGACTTCTCAAGAGAGGAAAGTTGTTAAATGACATATGTTACAACCACAGATGAGAATTAAATGGAAAAAATAACAATGATTTTGTTTAAAATGTACTTGGTAATATGAAAAACATATATTTACAATAGGTTATCAGTATTGACAGTGCCTGATGCAGAGTCAGCACTCTGTTCAAGGACATTTTGCTGTTCCAAGAATGCCTTAGAGATAGACGCGTTTAAAAAGAATTTGTTCACATGTGAACCAAAGTACTACCCACCGATTTTTTTCATTTCTGATGGAGGTTAACTACCACATACATGCATTGGTGGTCAATATCTCATACATATAGTATTTCACCCTGTGTATCTATTTTTGTAGTCAATTGGATCCCATAGTGATGTGAATTATATGTCATTTAAAAGTCAAACCCTAACTACACATAGGAAACACTTGTCAAATCACTATCGTCCTGAGCCTCTCCCGTGATGCTGTGGGAGGTACATGAGAGCACACTCTAAATTCAGATCAGGTTTCCACTATGCTGAGTTGATTATTCAGAGCTAAGCACTGTAGGAGCAAGTAGCCTTCGGTAAGTAGTATGTCACACCTCCTTTTTAGACTGTTAGACTTTCCAAGTACTAGATACACTCCTAGTGAAGTTGTGACTAACCTCCATTATTCTCCTAAAACAAACAAACAAAATCTCTCTTGAAAGTGTTTCCTTCAATTCTGGACCTCTTTACGTTCTCCAAGTCCTTTCTGTTCCCTTGGTTGTTTCCATAGGCAACTTCAGCCTTTGTGTTGCTTCTGTGAAGGGGGATATAAAGGAGCAACATGTGGCGACATAATAGATAAGGGAATTATTATTTATTGCCTCAGATGATATTTGCAAAACAAGCAAATTGTTTTCTTTTTTGTTTGCTGATGCACATTTCTGTAGTCTGGAGCCTCCCTTTATACACAGAGCCCTCTGGCTTCTGCTGCAGGTCAGACTTTCCTTAAATGTCACAAATTCTTTATGTGTGCCAAACGCATAGGTTTATCTGGCACAAGAACAAAACAGTGTCAAGAAGAAAATATCTCGTGATGTTGATATGTTAACTTGCCACTCTATAATTATTTATGTACTTTCCAAAGCCTGTTAAAACACAAGTTTATTTTAAAGACATAGTTGACCTAAATTCCTAGTGGAAAAGCCCTAAAATACAGATCCACCATAAATTAGTCCATGGAATTTCCCTGCGTTTGTATTTAGGGCCCTTGAATACCTTGAGTTCTGTCCAGATACTCTGTGACTTGGACCACTAATGTTTCCTATCTCTGATGTAACATCAAAGCAGACATTTGCTATCACTATTGAAAATATTTTTCTGAAGCATTTCTAAAACGCTACATTCTGAAAAAAATGATTTCAGTAGCTCCTGGTCAGGGCTAGAAGTTTTTCTTTCCCTTTATATATTTTTATCAACCCAAGTATCTTCATTTTATATAAGATAGAAAGGTTAAGATTCAAGGGTGACCCACTTTACACCTGCTAGCAGGGAAGTGTGGGATGGGGCCAGAGACAGCCAGGTTAGCAAGTTCCTTTCAAACCAATAGAAACTAAACCATCTTCTGACATTTAATCTAATTCCCTTTGAAGCAGTTCCCCTCTGGGTAGGCATCTCTCCTAAGCCGTGTAAAACAGGACAATAACTTTTTCAAATAATTGCCTCTAATTAGAAGGTCCTTGGTATGTATAGTTTTCCCAGTTCTTCCCTTCAATAACTGCTGTGTTTCTAGTTGGTCTCTTAGATGACCCCATTAGCAGCATAGCTGAGAATTCACAGTTAGGAGTCTTGTTCAGCCAAATTAATTAAGTGCCATTTTCCTTCCGGGAGGAAATTAGCTGTTTAGATAAATACATTAATTAAGAGTTTCTGCTTATTGTTATCATACATGGAATTCCTTGGCATAGTTATACCTTGTTCCAAAAGCATCTTTTAAATATTTCCTTTAGATTTTTCCATCAGCTTTTGAAGACACCTATAATTTTCTCATCCATGAAAAATAATTTATGATATACATCTCCACCAAATTTACTATGAGGCTTACCAGCTTTATATTACTTCTGGGCTTTGAAGTAATTTCAGGAGACTGTTGCTCTCAGGGTGATGCTGTTTGCAGTCGCTCATACACAGCAGGACTTGGATGAGTTTCCTTGGCTCCTTGAAGCCTGGAGACCCACATTTCTGAGATGAGTCCAGCGTGATCTCTGAGGGGAGGCCACATCACAGGTACTACACTGAAAGAAATCGGGTGTACAAAGATGGATATGACACGAGCCTTGCCCCCCATAGACATAAACACAAATCATGAAATAAATGTGAAACGTGCATTAAGAGGGGAAGAATAATGTTTCACAGGAGCACTACTAAACACTGTAAATTTGGACAAGTATATAAGAGGAAGTGGGTGGTAACTGTGCTTAAATACAGCGAGGAATGAGGGATTTAAGGGCATCTAGAAGTACTGGCCAGAACTGAGTTTAGCTGAAATGCCTTCCCTGGACACCCAAGTGTAGACAATAATGATACAGGTGACGAGCGGATATGAACCCCGACCCCAGGCAACTGTCACTGCTTTCTGAGAAGTTTGAGTTTTAGCATGCAAGGAGAGTCTCCTGAGTTGTTTGAGCTGGAAAGAGAGGTGTTCAGAACTGCGGTGTGGGAGACGATCTGACATCCTAATTTGTCTTCGGCAACATCAAGGGCTAGTTTCCTGAATAATGGCCACACTTGCTTCCCCTCCCCATCCTTCATTCACTGCATCATTCACACATTCAAAAAACAGGGATCGGGGCCTACTGCTGTTAGGTTCACCTCACCTGACGGACACGCTGCATGGTTTGCATGGTAAGCAGATGAGGAAGACACGGTGCTGACACGCACAGTCCAGAAGACAGAGTGAGAGAGCACATAAAGAAGGAAGAACTGTAGACCAAATGTCAAGCAAGGCAGAGAGAGGATCAGGGAAAGATGCATGAAAAGCTGGCCTAAGCATTGGACTCAAATAAGTCATATTTTTACAAGATTTATTTGACAGGTGATCTTAAGGAGAAACAGATACATAGAGGAAAATTATTGATTCGAGGGACTCTAGGTCAATCCACTACCCCCAAAGTTCCTGCTAAAAAGCTGCAAAAATTCCTACTTTGCTCTTAAAGAGGAATCCCTGTGAATTACTTCAGAGCACTTCCACCACGCGTGAGCTGTCAAGTGTAGCTGGTGACGGTCATGGAAGAAGCGGCTCACCAGCGTGCTGCTCGTGCTTAAAACACCTTAGTGTCATCTAGTTTATCAGATCATGTTTTTCATAAAAGTAGTTTGATGGGCTGGCTCCATGGTATAGTGGTTAAAATTTGTCTCACTCTGCTAGGTGGCCTGAGTTCATGGGTTTGGATCCTGGGTGCAGACCCACACCACTCATCAGCCATGCTTTGGCAGTGACCCACATACAAAATAGAGGAATACTGGCACAGATGTTAGCTCAGGCCTGATCTTCTTCAAGCAAAAAAAAAAAAAGAAGAGGATTGGTAACAGATGTTAGCTCAGGGCCAGTCTTCCTCAGCAAAAATAAAAAAAAAAAAAGTAATTTCAGACAAGAAGAAATTGGAATTTTGACAACATAAAGATACCAAAAGATAATGTAGATCAAAGACCCAAGATCAGGAAGATGAGTGAACCTGAAGAGCTAGTGGGACGCTAGAAGGTAATAGAACACTAGTCAGGAACCAGGTATGTGCAATGTAGGTGAAAAGGTCACTGAAGGGAGAAAGGAGGAGGTCCTGGAAAGTATTGTAAGCCAATCTCACTGTTTTGCTTAGCACTGGTCCTACTCAGGACTAATACCCACTGGGCATGCACCAGTGCAACTGTTTTTTCCAGTGTCTGTTCTGACTGGTCAGTATCCATGTGGTGTATGTTATTTATTGTTATACAAGTTCTACTTCAAACTCACGTGGTACCTATGCTTCATGTGGTGCCTCCTGATAAATATTTTGGTTCTATTCCAAATTCATATTTGAACTAACTTCTCCAAGCAAAAACCAAAGCTTTTTTAAAGAACTAGTGTCTAAGTCATATTTTTTTTCTCCTTGAAATTCTCATTTCATTTGAGGAAATTATACAGTGACGCCCTGTACAGTAACTGACTTTAGAGTTCCTCAGTCCATCCAATCTTTTCTCACTGGAAACTGCCTGGGAAATTTCCCTGTTTCACAGTTCGCTGAAGCCCTTTGTGGTCACTGTGTCCCATCCATCTTATTTTGGGTTGACTTTGTGAATCACACACATTTAAAGCAGACAATAGGGATAAGTAGAATCTGGGAACAAAGGTCTCACATGGGACAGGCAAGTGACTCCTATGAGAGATTTGACAAAAATGAAAGGAGACAGCTTGGGAAGTGCTAAACATGATAAATATAGCACATCTTGTGACTTTGCAAGAAAAATATTCATAGTTTTGTTACAGTACAAATAACATTGCTGTATATTTTCAGAATGTCATGTTCCTAATGAATTAATACATATCAGCATCATTTTAAAGATATTTGGTTTTCCCAAACTCAACACCCCTGTCCCCCTTTTATATCTTTCCAAACTTTAACTTCCATTTATCTCAGGACTCTAGTTTTCTTCTTTCATCTCTCTGACGTGTGTATTCTCTGATGGTACCTCTTTGGTTTTGTATTTTATCTGTAGCATTTATTTGAGGCTTTTAATCTTCAAAGCTCCTGAGAACAATACCTAATTAATCCTCCCCACAGTCTTGAAAGGAAAGTTGTTATTAGAATTTCTACTTTTCCATGTGGGGACAAAATAAGGCGGGGGATAAACGGCTCAAGAAAACTGCCTGGGAGCTGGTGGCAGCCTGCTCTGAGAGCCCCTGCCCAGTCCCGTTGCTCCTGCGTCTCCTGGTGTCTTACTTCTGCTGTGCTCTGCTATCATGCATTTACTTCAACATGATACGTTTGATCCATGAATATTTCAGTATCTCACAAAGAACAGTGAACTTCTTTCTTTTAATAATAGGTTTGCTGTTAGTTATATATTTTCCATTTCCTCGGTGTTTGTTTTTGACTTCTCCTATTTTTGTGTTTATTTGAATTTTCAGAAGTCTTTTACAACTTCTCCCATGATCCTTTTAATGTATTTGCAATTTTATTTTATTTATATTTTTTACTTTTTTCATTTATTTGTTTATCTTCAGATGTACACCATAATATATTCGAATTCTGTGTAGATTACACCATGTTCAACACCCGAAAACTAATTATAATCCATCCCCTCACATGTCAGCCTAATCACCCCTTTTGCACTCTTCCTTTCCCCTATGGTAACCACCAATCCAATCTCCAATGCTATGAGTTTTTTTGTCATTGTTTTTACCTTCTAATTATGAGTGAGATCATATGGTATTTGACTTCCTCCCTCTGATTTATTTCACTCAGCATAATACCCTCAAGGTCTATCCATGTTGTCACAAACGGCCGGATTTCATCATTTCTTATGGCTGAGTAGTAGTCCATCATGTATAAATACCACATCTTCTTTATCCATTCGTCTCTTCATGGGCACCTAGCTTGCTTCCAACTCTTGGCAATTGTGTATAATGCTGCAATGAACATAAGGGTGCAAGTATCTTTATGTCTTTGTGTTTTCAAGTTTTTTGGATAAATAGCCAGCAGTGGGATAGCTGGATCAAATGGTAGATCTATCCTTAATTTTCTGAGGATTCCCCATACATATTTCCAGAGTGGCTGCAGCAGTTTGCACTGCCACCAGCAGTGGACAAGTGTTCCCTTCTCTCCACATCCTCTCCAACATTTGTTGTTTCCTGTCTTGTTAATTATAGCCATTCTGACTGGAGCAAGGAGATACCTCATTGTAGTTTTGATTTGCATTTCCCTGATAGCTAATGATGTTGAGGATCTTTTCATATGCCTATTGGCCATCCATATATCTTCTTTGGAGAAATCTCTGTTCAGATCTTTTGCCCATTTTCTAATTGGATTCTTGGGCTTTTTGTTGTTGAGCTGTATGAGTTCTTTGTATATTTTGGATATTAACCCCTTATCTGATATATGGTTTACAAATATCTTGCCCCAATTGCTAGGTTGCCTTTTCATTTTGTTGATGGTTTCTTTTGCGTTGCAGAAGCTTTTTAGTTTGATGTAGTCCCATTTGTTCATTTTTTCTTTGGTTTCCCTTGCCCGGTCAGACATGGGACTTGAAAACATGCTGCTCAGACTGATGTCAAAGAGAGTACTGCCTAAGTTTTCTTCTAGAAGTTTTATGGCTTCAGGTCTTACATTCAAGTCTTTAATCCATTTTGAGTTGATTTTTGTGCATGGTGTAAGGGAATGGTCTAAATTCATTCTTTTGCATGTGGCTGTCCAGTTTTCCTAACACCATTTACTGAAGAGATTCTCCTTTCTCCAACGTATGCTCTTGGCTCCCTTGTCGAATATTAGCTGTCCACAAATGTGTAGGTTTATTTCTGGGCTCTCATTCTGTTCCATTGATCTGTGTGTCTGCCTTTGTGCCAGTACCATGCTGTTTTGGTTACTATGGGTTTGTATTATATTTTGAAATCCGGGAGTGTGATCCCTCCAGCTTTGTACTTTTTTCTCAGGAATCCTTTGGCTATCCGGGGTCTTTTGTTGTTCCATATAAATTTTAGGATTCTTTGTTCTATTTCTGTGAAAAATGTTGTTGGAACTTTGATAGAGATTGCGTTGAATCTATAGATTGCTTTTGGAAGTATGGAGATTTTAATGATGTTAATTCTTCCCATCCAAGAGCACGGAATATCTTTCCATTTCTTTGTGTCTTGTTTGATTTCTTTCAACAATGTTTTATAGTTTTCAGTGTACAGATCTTTCACTCTTTGGTTAAGTTTATTCCTAGGTATTTTATTCTTTTTGTTGCAATTGTAAAAGGGATTATAGTCTTAATTTCTCCTTCTGCTACTTCATTGTTAGTGTATACAAAGGCAACGGAGTTTTGTACGTTGATTTTGTATCCCACAACTTGACTGTATTCCTTCATTGTTTCTAAAAGTTTTTAGTAGAATCTTTAGGGTTTTCTAGGTATAAAATCATGTCGTATGCAAAGAGCGACAGTTTCACTTCTTCTTTTCCAATGTGGATCCCTTTTATTTCTTTTTCTTGCCTGATTGCTCTGGCTAGGACTTCCAATACTGTGTTAAATAAGAGTGGTGAAAGGGGTCATTCTTCTCTGGTTCCTGTACTTAGAGGCATAGCTTTTAGTTTTTCTCTGTTGACAATGATATTTGCTGTGGGTGTGTCATCTATGGGCTTTATTATGTTGAGGTTTTTTCCTTCTAGACAAATTTTACTTAGAGTTTTTATCATAAATGGATGCTATATCTTATCAAATGCTATCTTTGCATCTATTGAGATGATCAGCTGATTTTTATTCTTCATTTTGTTAATGTGGTGTATCACGTTGATAGATTTGCAGGTGTTGAACCATCCCTGCATCCCTGGAATGAAACCCACTTCATCATGATGTATGATCCTTTTAATGTATTATTGTATTCGAACTGCTAGTATTTTGTTGAGGATTTTTGCATCGATGTTCATCAGTGATATTAGCCTGTAATTTTCTTTTTTTGTGTTGTCCTCATCTGGTTTTGGTATCAGTATAATGATGGCTTCGTAGAATGAGTTAGGAAGCCTCCCCTCCTCTTCGATTTTTTGGAAGATTTTGAGAAGGATAAGTATTAAGTCTTATTTGAATGTTTGGTAGAATTCACCTGGGAAGCCATCTCGTCCCGAACTTTTATTTTGGGGGAGGTTTTTGATTGCTGTTTCGATCTCCTTACTGGTAATTGGTCTATTCAAATTCTCTAGTTCTTCTTGGTCCAGTTCTGGAAGGTTGTATGTTTCTAACAATTTATGCATTTCTTCTAGAATATCAAGTTTCTTTGTGTATAGCTTTTCATAGTATTCTCTTATTATCTTTTGTATTTCTGAGGTGTCCATTGTAATCTCTCCTCTTTTATTTCTGATTTTTTTTTTATCTGAGCCTTCCCTCTTTTTTTCTGGGTGAGGTTAGCCACGGTTTGTCAATTTTCTTTATCTTTTTGAAGAACCAGCTCTTGGTTTCATTAATTTTTACTATTGCTTTTTTAGTTTCTATTTCATTTATTTCTGCTCTTAGTTTTATTATTTCCTTCCTTCTGCTGATTTTGGGCTTTGTTTGTTGTTCTTTTTCCAGTACCTTTACATGCACTTTTAGATTGTCTATTTGGGACTTTTCTTCTTTGTTGAGGTAGGCCTGAGTTGCTACACACTTCCCTGTTAGAACTGCTTTTGCTGTATCCCACAGATTTTGGCATATCTTGTTTCATTTTCATTTGTCTCCAGGAATTTTTTGACTTCTTCATTGACCCAATCATTGTTCAGTAGCATTTTGTTTAATCTCCACAATTTTGTGGCTTTTCTTCCTGTAGTTGATTTCTAGTTTCATGCCTTTGTCATTGGCAAAGATGCATGGTATTATTTACATCTTCTTAAATTTATTGAGAATTGTTCTGTGGCCTAATATGTGATCAATCCTGGAGAATGTTCCATGGGCATTTGTAAAGAATGTGTATTCTGTGGTTTTTGGATGGAATGTTCTGTATAAATCTACTAAGTCCATCTGGTCTAATGTGTCATTTAAGGCCAATGTTTCCTTATTGATCTTCTGTTTGGATGATCTGTCCATTGGTGTAAGTGCAATGTTAACGTCTCCCACTATTATTGTGTTACTGTCTATTTCTCCTTTTATGTCTGTTAATAATTGCTTTATATATTTAGGTGCTCCTATGATGGGTCCATAGATAATTACAAGTGTTATACTTTCTTGTTGGATTGTTCCCTTTATCATTATATAGCGCCTGTGTTTGTCTCTTGTTACATTTTTTGTTTTAAAGTATCTTTTGTCTGATAGAAGTATTACTACCCTCACTTTCTTTTCTTTGCCATTTGCATGGAATATCTTTTTCCATCCTTTCACTCTCAGTTTGCAGGTGTCTTTAGGTCTGAAGTGTGTCTCTGGTATGCAGCATATACATGGGTCTTTTTTTTTTTTATCCAATTGGCTGCCCTATAACATTTGATTGGAGCATTTATTCCAATGAAATTTAAAGTAGCTACTAATAAATATGTATTTATTGACATTTTGTCACTTTTTTTTCTGGGTGTTTTAGTAGTTCTCTGTTCCTTTCTTTTTCTCTTTTTCTCTCTTCCCTTGTGGTTTGATGGCTATCTTTAGTAATTTGTTTGATTTCTTTTGTTGTACTTTTCTTCTTGCTTGTTATAGGTTTCTGATTTGTGATTACCATGAGGATCCTATTTAATATACTATGCAAATAACAGTCTATATTGAGTTGATAGACTCTTTAGCTTTACCTGTTTCTAATAGCTCTACTTTCTCACTGCCCTCCTCCCAAATTTTGTTTTTAAAATCATATATGGTCTCTTGTTTAATGTGTGTCTATCCATTACCCTCTTATCATTGAAATAGGTGATTTTAGTACATTTGTCTTTACCTTCATATTATCTTTACAGGTAGTTGATCTGCTGCCTTTACTATATTTTTACCTTACAAGTGATTTTATTGCCTGTTTTGTTGTTGTTTTGTTTTTATTGATAATATTTTTTCTCTATTCATGGTCATTGCTTTCCCACTTAAATAACTCCCTTCAGCATTTCTTGCAGAATTGCTTTCTTGGTGATAAACTACTTTAATTTTTGCTTGTCTGGAAAGCACTTTATCTCTCCATTCTGAATGACAACCTTGATGCATAGAGTGTTCTTGGCTGTAGGTTTTTTCCTTTTAGCACTTTAAATACATCATGCCATTCTCTTCTCGCCTGTAGCATCTCAGCTGGGAAGTCTGCTGATAGCCTGATGTGCTTCCCTTTATATGTCACTTGTGGCCTCTCTCTTGCTGCGTTTAGGATTCTCTTTGTCTTTAATTTTAGACACTTTCATTATAATATGTCTTGGTGTGGGCATCTTTGGACTTATCTTGTTTGGAGTGCTCTCTGCTTCCTGAACTTGGATGTATGTTTCCTTCCTCAGGTTAGGAAAATTTTCATCTATTATTTCTACAAATAAATTTTCTGCCCCTTTGTCCCTTCCCCCTCTGGGACACCTAGAATCCGAACGTTAGCACTCTTGATATTGTCCCAGAGTTCCCTTGGGCTGTTCTCATTCTGTCTAATTCTTTTTTCTCTTTTCTGTTCTGCTTGGGTGATTTCCTCTAGTCTTTCCTCTAGCTCGCTGATCCATTTTTCTGCTTCTACTCTGCTTGAGCCTGTCTAGTGAATTTCTCATTTCCAGTATTGTATTCTTCATTTCTGATTGTTTTTTAAAATATGTTCCAGTTCTTTGCTGATGTGCTCACTGTGTTCATCCATTCTTCTGTGCATATCTGTGAGCATCCTCATGATGTCTTGTTTGAACTCTTTGTCAAGTAGGTCGCTAGTTTCTGTTTCATTTAGTCCTTTTTCTGGGTTTTTGTCCTGTTCCCTTGCTGGGAAAGTATTCCTTTGCCTCCTCATTATGACTCTTTCTCTGTGCTTATTTCTATGTATTAGGTGAGTTGGCTGCGTCTCCTAATCTTGGAGAAGTGGCCTTATGTATGAGATGCCTTATGAGGCACGGCAGTGTACTTCCCTCTCATCACCAGTCCATAAGAACCAGGAGTGACCCTTTTGTGAGCTACTTGTGTCTTTCTGCTGCGGCAGGGTTGCTCCCACTGCAGGTACCCAGGGAGTCTAGTCTTTCCTTCCCTGGCCAGCTGTTTGTAAATCTGGCTTGGGGAGCCTCAGCACTGTTGGCTACAAAGTCTATCAGCACACTCCTATTGGAGTTTTCCTCTTAATTGGGTAGGTATCCAGTGTGGCTGGTTGCTAGGCTCAGGGGCTTACAGTAGTGATAGGCTTTAGGCCTTCAAGGCTGTTGTCAGTTCTCTTAGGAGTGCACTGAGTGGGGCTGGCCCTAAGCACAGGAGCACTCAATTGTTTCAGGCTTTGGAAGGTGGGGCTGCTCCTTTTTATGGCTATTTGTGAAGCACAGGTCTTCTGGGTGATAAGCCTTTCCCCCCACAGGACCACATACACCTTCAAAACAGTCCTGGTTATGCACACCTTTCAACCCCCTGATGCATAGCCCGATGCTGCACTGCAGAGGCCCCCACCTCTCCACCAATGCCCCCCACAGTTGACCTGATCCTCACAGAGGCCCTGCCCCACGGAGGCAGACACACTTGCCTGCCTGTAGAGGATCAAGGCACTCAGTCAATGCAGGTTGAAAAGTAGCCTAAGGGCTTGCTGTTAGATGGGGCCAGTCCCTAGGGCGAGTTGCCTGCCCTGGCTGAACTGGATTAAATCTGTGCTCTAGTGGGTGTGGCAGATCCCTGGGCTAACAGGCCAAGGGATGAACCTCAATGGCACCCACCTGGGTCCATGTCAGCATGGCTGGACCAGCTCAGAACAATGGCTCCACCAATGTCTCAGTCTCCGGAGAGGTCCTTCCTCTCACCAAGATGCTCCCGGAGCCCTCCAGGTGAGTCTCATTTCCCCAAAGGACTGTCAGCCTTCTCTTGGGTGATTTTAGTTTGTTGCAATGAGTGACTTTGTGCGTGGGCCCTTTAAGACTCGGATCTTTTCGGCTTTCGGCTGATAGCTTTTCTGGGGGTGTCCTTGCTACAGTTAATAGCCAGCAAAGCCAGACAGTAAGACCCCCGTCTCAGTTGGGCTGAGTCTGAAGGATGCTTATAGCAGTATTGGCCCCCACTCGGGACCTCACTTCTCCTGGGAGGGCTGCGTATCTTAGGGTGGCTCCCGCCTGGCCAGCTGAGAAGCTCCGCTGCTCCCAAAGGTGGCTTTTTTCCTCTCCAGCAGGAATTACTGCCTCTTCTGCCTTCATCAGGACTGTCCCTTGTTGTGGGTGTTCTTTTTATCCAGTTTTCAGTCCTGGATAGTTTTTCCAAAAATTGTTGTAACTTGGCTGTGTTTGTGAGAGGAGGTGAGTTTGTCTTCTCACACTGCCATCTTGACAAGGGTCTGCAATTTTATTTTAATACAAGATTTAATTAGCTAGTCCATGATTATAATAGAAAAAACAACTTTAAAAATCGTTAAGTTCAGTTTGAATACTGACTTTACCATTTTCTTTATATAAATTAGTCAAATAAATTAATGCATCTGACATATGATATCTTTATTTATAAATTAGAAAATAGAACATACAATTCCCTGAGAAATATGATTTTTAACAAATTTGTACACTGGTATAGCCATTACGTGTCTCCAGATATAGGACTTCTCTACCTTCCCTGAAGTTTCCTAATGACTGTTTTCAGTCAACACCTCCCCCAAGGCAACAGTGTTCTGCTTATCATCCTCCACTAGTCTTGGTTATTCTAGAACTTCATGGCCATAGAATTGTTCAGTATGGATGCTTTTCCATCAATCTTCTTTCACTAATCATGTGTTTTGAGATCCATCAATCTTGTTGGATGTAGTATTAGTGGTTTTGAGATTTATTTGTGCTTCTAATTCTCCAGTTGATGGTCATGTAGGTTGTTTCCAGTTCAGAGCTATTATGAGTAAGACTTCTATGTTCATTCTTGAAAAAGACATTTTGTGAACAACACTTTTATTTATCTCAGGAAAAGAATTGCTTAGTCATAAGGTTTGACTTTCTGAGACACTGCCAAACAGTTTTCTATAGTGGTTTTACCATTCTACACTGTTCCCGGAAAAGCATGAACATCTTCTTGCTCCACGTTCTTGCCAACACTTGGTACTGACAGTATTTTAAATTTTAGTCATTCTATTGGGTTTTCAGTGGCATTTCATTATACATTTTTTTTTGGCATTTCTTTGATGAGTAATGATGTCCAGCAGCAATTAGCCTAATTCTTTTTATAGAAGACCACTGTTATTTATTCTCTTAGCAACACTGTTATTCCTCAGTAGCTTTTTATTGACATTTTGAGAAAGTAATAGATTAGAATTTTTCATTTACTTTTATCATTTTAAATTTATAAAAGTTACCACAATAGAGATTGTTCTTCTATCAAAAACAAGAAAAAATATATGGCCAATCCTCCTATTTTATTTATCAATATTCCCAATATAAAACTGGCAAGAACCACCAGTTGTCCTCTCCTGATAGAACAAGTACGAATTTTCTTCCGAAGACAGAGCAATCTTTAAATTTTTTAGGACTTAATAAAAAGTTATTTTTGTGAAAATGGAAAATAATGCTGGAAAAACTGTAACAGAGCAGTGATTTTCTCTAAAGCTGTCAAAGAGGTTGGAAGGCAAGGCATATCAAAAATGGAGGGAAAGTTATTTTTATGTCTATTAAAAGTAAACATGGATTAAACAGTTTGAGGAACAATGACAGAGAATGACAATCCAAATCTGTGTGTGCTTCTTAGGATGTGATGCATCTGAAGACAGTTGCAGAGAGGAAGACAAGAAGATCAGGAACCACCTGACAGGAGCTCAAGTCCCTCCTGAGAAGACATCAGCATTTCTGTCTTACCTTCACTCACTTTCTAATATCTTCCACATCTTTTCTCTGAACAGTAAACACACAAAATAAATAACTATTATTTTACTGGTGTCACCACAAAATAAAGTACACTTCAGATGTTTTTCTTTCACACAGTTACTTCAACCCTTCTCTTCCACTTGTCATTTATCAACCACTCACTTTAGAAAGTATTGAAATATAAGAGTTTTTTAAAAATAGGATGTGTGCATATGTCATAGAGAGAACTCCACATGTTATAGAGCTGACAGCATTTAGGCTCTTTAGTTTGGTGACAATAAAGTAGTCCAAGCTGCCGACTTCAGCTACTCAACTACCGAACCACATCAGCTATTGGTGATATTATTGATTTTCAATGAGTAGGCTAAAAGAATAGGAAAAATTAAAATGTTCACAGGCCATTTAGTCCTTCTATTCTATGACTTGAGAGGCATACATCATACAATCTACCTGCCTGTCTGCAATAGATAAATGATAGATAAATAGATAGGTAGATACATACATACATACATATGTACCTAGATACATAGACAGGGATAGCTAGAAAGAGCAAAATGAAAAGAAAATCTCCCAGTAGAAACTGATTTCTCTTAGTAATTATATTTAAATTCTCATAATTAGTAATATAAAAAGATTACATTCATTGATTCCTAACATTTTTTGAGTACTCATAATATTCCAAGACACTGTGCTCAAAACTGAGTTGACAATAGGAAACTAACCAGAGATAATCCGTATACACGTGCCCAACTTTTTTGTCCTGGCTTCAGAGTAGTTTCTTTGTGTGTGTGTGTGTGTGTGTGTGTGTGTGTGCATGCACGTTGTCCATAATAACAATAAGGAAGTATATGCAACCCCAGGACCAAAGCTTTGAAAAACTGCATCCATGGAAAGAAACAGTAAATTCTGTTGTTGGTTAAAGGCATAATGCTAGTAAATTTTCAAAAATACCATTGTCTTAGTTCAAGCTCCCTAAGAACAGACTATGAGATGGAGATGAATGTGCAAGTGATTTATTAAGGAAGTGCTCCCAGGAAAACCGATAAGAGAATGGGAGAAATAAGAGAAGGAGAAGCCAAGTAAGGGTGTGATTTCAGATGATTCCAATTCCAGTTCCCAGACAAAGCCGGCAGGGGAGCCCTGCAGTTGAAGTTCTACCCCCGTTTGCCCACCCTTCAGGCTATGGAGTTGAGCATTCGTACCCCTGCACCTGTCAGTCACTGGCCAGGATCTGCCTCCAAGGATGTAAATAAACTCTCAGCCACTTTCATTTTTCTGGAATCTCCAAGGGTATTCCTTTGATCTATCAATGGTCCCAAAGTAAGAGCACCAGAAAATAGAAAAGCAAAAAAAGAGAAAAATTCAGTGAGTGAAATTGCTCCTGCCCCTGGCTATTAGAATAAATTTTGTATGTTTTAGCACTTATGTTGGTCACAAGACAAAGAAATATGGAAACAAGAGTGTTTATGGAATGAAGCAAATTTTCCACTATTAATTCTTGGAAATGGATAGATTAAGAGTGGGCAAGTCTGGAAAAGTATACTCCCTTGTTTGGGGTTTAGCAAGGAAGAAAAAGATGGGTGCTTCAGTCTAGGAGTTGAAGCTCTTGGCCATTCCAAAGGGATAGCTATTGCTCCTGTGAGTTTTGCAGGAAAAATCATCACCCTATACAAAGCCTTTAGAAGCAAAGCACAAAGAAGCTGGCGATGCCTGCACAGAACCTATAAAAAGGATCCAAGGGGACCTAGGCAGGAGCTAACAGCGTTCAAATCTGAGAGAAGCAGACTAAGCAGTTCAGTGGGCATCCTGGGGCACTGGGAGCGCCGGGAAGATCTCCTAAAGTGGAGTTCCTCTGTTCTCAGTGAAGGGAGAGATAATTTCAGTAGTTCACCATTTATCTCTGTGCATCTTGGGAGGAAAACAGAAAGAGAAAGTAGAATAATCATACTTATACAGTGATAATTACTCCAATAATAGAAACTTTACGGAACTTAAGACAAAGGGGAAATGTTGAAATGGAGGGACCACAAGGCCTCAATTGAAGCTAACCCTCGCACCTTGCCTGTGGACCACCAGCAGACTGGTAAAACCGTGGTACTTACAGAGACGTGATGAGGCTCAGAACCAACTACTGTGAAGAAAGAGGTGCAGTGAAGGCATATACCACCCCCAAGAGAAGCATCGCCAGAATGTGATTCTATCATACCCATTAATATCATGGAGAATAT
Organism: Equus asinus; assembly: GCF_041296235.1. Classification (NCBI taxonomy): domain Eukaryota; kingdom Metazoa; phylum Chordata; class Mammalia; order Perissodactyla; family Equidae; genus Equus; species Equus asinus. The sequence goes on from NC_091793.1 coordinate 56,605,780, forward strand.
AGGAGTAGGGTGGCTTCTTAAAAAATTAGTGTAAATGGTTGTATATACAAAATCATTTAAAATGAAAGATGAGATACTTAAAAATTATTATGCAAAACCTAGAGGTAAATTTACTGGGAAGATAATGAAGCTTGAATTTCAGGACCTTCACTTGTATGGTCTCATTTCAGGGTCCTAGGAAGGACCTCAGCAATGCATTCACAGAGTTATAGACTTTGTTAAATTTGTGAAAATAATATATTTTTACTGAGTTAGTTGAGGACAGTATCTCAGTGGCTAATCCTACTTCCCCTCCACCACCCTACCCGTCTGACTGGTGACACTGGAATGAGCAGGTGGGTTTTAGTATCTGGCTAAGGGATGGTAGGATTGAGGAGATATTTTGTTGGATTTATTGGGATCTATTCACATGAATTGCAGCCATTTCCCTGTACAGTTAAGTTAGTGCCAGGCATTCTGGTGTAAGAATCGCATCCAGAAAAACTCCTACCCTAAGCGTTGGCACTCAATCTTGGAAGTGTGTGCTTTACTGGAGGAGGAACATCATTTGAAATGTTTGGGCCAAAAGAGAGTCTAGGGGAATTTCTTCCAATCATTAAATTTGTAAAATTGTAAGTGAAGAATCTGGTTCGCATCTCCTTCTTGTTAAAACTATCAACAATAAAAATTGATTTAGGGGGCCAGCCCCATGGCCTACTGGTTGAGTTCAGAGTGCTCACTTTGGTAGCCCGGATTCAGTTCCCAGGTGTAGACCTATACCACTTGGCAGTTAGCCTAGGGTTAATCTTCCTCAGCAAAAAATGAAAAGTAATATTTAACTAATTTAAATCAACCATGCTGAAGAAATGCCAATCAATATTTTCTTTTCTCTAAAAAGCATTGCAGAATTGTCATCATATGAAGAGGTTATTAAAAATAATTATTAAAAAATGTAGAGGAAATGTATTATAGAAGTATGTTATCAATTAATAATAAAAAAGTTAAATTTTATTTCTGGATGCCTATGATTTTTTTAGCCTGTGGAGTAAGTGATTTGTTCTGATTTCTTTTTTTGACTCTATATATCCATTTTAATACGTAATTATGCATTCTCAAGTTTGGATCTGACCCTGGCAGCACCTTTGCAGGAAGAAAATAACTTAATGAAACAATGCAGCAAATGGGAACAGTATAAGAAAATTCAAAAATTGATTTCTGTAAAGGAGAAGTCAATATCACAAAAAGGTCAATTCAACCTGAATTTAGCTATAAATTGATAAGATCTCACCTAAAATACTAAAATATTTTTTAATTCAACGAAAATATATCAAATTATATTTGAGAATTAAACATATGAAATCAGTCAGGAACATCATAATCATTACTCCTTCAGGTATGGCTAGATCCAGGACCTCAGCAGATCTCATATGGACGTTTATTCTTCTGCATTTCTGATATATGCCTTTGTATACATTTCTTTAACTCTCATTCTCATTATCTGCCTCCATGTATTCAAAGAAGATAGTCTTCATCAGTTCCAGGCCAAATCCTTCAAACTGCTACTGATTCCAGTAGAATAAACTCTTCTAAAAGCAATACACCACATCTCAGGAAAAACTCTAATTGACCCCAATTCAATCCTTAGCTCAACTAGAAATAAATCATGATCAAGAGTTAAAATACTCTAAGTGGCTGACTTGTATCATTGCTTACCTTTGTGTTAAGGATGAGGTGCTATGAGTGGCATTCCCAACAGTGAAGGGGTGGTAATGTTCTAATTGTCTTACTTGGCTCCCCACTGCTTGTCATGGTAAATATAGAGTACCACGAGCAGCCTTCCAGCATGGAGTTGGTGTGACAGTTTTCCCAGACGCAAAAATACTAGCTAGACAAAGAACATACAGTATTTCATTGAAGCTGGAATAGCGTCAATGGTAAGAAACATTATTATTTACATAACGCTAAGAAAGAAAAGATGCTACCAAACTATGTTGCAACATTGTCTTATCAGTTATATTTTTTATGTTTATGGAGATTCTTTAGACATAATAATGTCATACTTTTGTTTACATTAAAAAGAAATTATAAGCAAAACATATTAGTTAAAGTGCAATTAAAACTTTTTCACATTCAGTGTTCAACTCTTCTGAAACTCAGCTTAGAGCGTGTGGGTGTGTGCACGCGCGTACACGCATCATCCCCTGTGTGGAGTTCTGGTGTTGCGGCATATCTTAGAACACTGCTCCCTCTATGTATCTGGATTTTCTTCCAAGCTAATTACACTCATTCTGCAAGTTCTGACGCAATGTGCCGGCGAAAGATGTGCTCACAACTGCCACTTTACAATAGCGACTGAAAGATCAATCCCAAATTCAGAAATGTTAAAAAATGACAAAATTTATTAGTATCCATAAACATATTATGCCAGTTAAATATATACGGTGTAAGTGATTGTTCTTTGGTTATTTTGATGTATTTTGTTTCAGTGGATATTAACATATGTATGGCCTTCTATTAATTTTCCCCGCTAAATTTATTTTCCCACAGTTTTCTCTATCTCTAAGTCTTTCAGGAATTTAATTCTAGTAGTAGGGTAGAGATCACTTAAGTGGTAAATATTTTTGAACAGACACAATCTATAAGAACATTAGATAATAAATCACCAGACTCCAAAATTGCACTTCCAAAATATCTAGCTATAGTAGTAAATATAGTTACATATTTGCTAATGTGAATTCTGGAAAATTGGTTCATATTCTGAGGTAGGCAGAGTAATGCACCCCAAATAAGTGCACGTGCTAATCTCTGGGCCCTGTGAGCGTGTTACGGTGCCAGGCACAGGGAACGAAAACTGCGGAGGCCACACTGTTGTTCATCAGCCCCATCTGAGATGTGGAGATCACCCTTGACGACCGAGTGTGCCAATCTAGTTACAAGGATCCTTCTACGTGAAAGAGGGAGACGGGCGAGCCAGCATCGGAGTGATGCAGTGTGAGAAGGACCCAGCTGGCCCCTGCTGGCTTTGAAGTTGGAAAAAGACCACTAACCAAAGAATATGTGGCTTCCAGACGGTGAAGCAAGTGTGAAAACAGATCCTCCCCGAGAGCCTGTTGAAGGCACACAGCCCCACTGACACTGATTTTATCCCGTAGAGACCAACCCAGACTTCTGACCTCAGGAACTGGAAGATAATAGATGTATGATGTTCTAAGCCACGTAGTCTGTGCTAATGTATTACAGCAGCAATAGAAAACTAATAGAATTTCTTAACTAACTCTTCCTATCTTCAGAATGATGCTAATAATTAGTGGACATCTGTTAGGTTTCATAAAACCAAGATTTTTTCACAAGTTCATGTTTCTAGAGAAATATCTCAGTGTAACAAGAACTAGTGAGCAGGGCTTGATTCCTCTAAGAGTTTATAGAAAAAATGCCTATCTTCATCCTGAGCTAGCTGGCCTCATTATTATGATTGAAAGGGAGGAAAACACTCAAATCTTCCTGAGAGTGGCCTTGATTAGATAAATCACAGGTTAGTTAATCTGTCAGGCTACCTTTCCGGAGAATCAAGGATCTTATTACCAAGAATCTGTTCATCAAGGACCACTGCCAGTAATCAAATACTAAGACACTTTCTGACACTGGTAATTAATAATACAGATTTGTTTATTGGCCTGTAAAATTGTTTCCCCATTGCAAAGGCATCTCTTAAATGAATAAACACAAAAACAACTCATCACAAAGAGTGTCATCAAACATCAGACAATTTGTAGTAATTTGTTGGGATGGATTTCCACTATTCTTAAAAATAAATTTAGCTTATATCCTTCAGCTTACAAAAAAAGGTGACATGGTCTAGGAGTAAAGAAATTTGGCATTCTTTTTTAAAAAGTTACTTGTCAAAAGTGCTGGGAACATGCTAAGCAACAGAAATAGTTAATTTAACACAAGAAAGCAACCCTCTCAGTAGAGATTAACAGCTACTTCTCTCGTTGGCAGTTCTGCCTCATCGCAATGATATGTGCTATCTTTCAAACTCAAACATAATCTAAGACTGCCATCATTAGCACACGCACCCCGAAATGTTCACTGACCAACTGCAGCAATAAATGGCAATAGAAACCCCAGAAGCAGGGCAAGGGTTAGGGGCTAGGGGCCTTGGCCCACGGAAAGAAATTGCAGATGTATGTGCTTCCTAGCAACTGTTTCCATAGTTATCCGAAACACAGAACGGCCTCCCTACCCTTCTCCCCCGTTTCCATTCCCCTCTCATTAAGCACAATTTTACTCAACAGCAAAGACTAATAAAGCAGGACCTTTTGATGAACTCCAGATTTCTGTGAATGCCTTTGGCATTTTCTCAGTAGCCAGTTACTATAACAATTGTAGAGTCATAGTGGGCCATCTTAGAGAGGCTAAAATAGGTAATTATTTCTTTTTTATTATTATTATCGTGGGTCAATTAAGGGAAATGTAGAGCTGGAACTTGCACAGAATTAAGATAGACTCTTACAGAAGGTCACTTAGCTTTATCTTACGTAGAAATTCACTGGGTATATCATAATCTGTTACACCACAGGCAATAAGAGTTGTCTAGAAGGAAGTTGTTTCATTAACAGGCTTTTAAAATATTTTTTAAAAAGGCAAGCTGTTGTGTGGTGAAATAATCTGTGTAATCCTGCAAAAAACAGGCACAAATGTAATATATGAATACCATATCATAACTCAAATTTATATATATTGTATTTATAGACACACACACATACCAATTAGATGTGTGTTTGCACATTTTTAAATTGCTCTAGATGTTGAATTGAGATTGTCTTTAATAGAATTTATACATTAAAGCTCTAAGCAACAATATTACATAGGAGAAGTGTGACTTTGTCACCCCTCCTAACACAGTCCCTGGCACATGCCTATCACTCAATAAACACGTATTTAATTGCCAAAGTTTCCCTCCTATATAATTTCAGCTTTGCTTCCTGAATTCTTCACTCTGAATTTAAGAAACATTGCATTCTTCCTTTGATGCATTCTGCTACTCACAGTGTAATGTCGTCATGAAATGCTAAGGTGCTGAATTCCCCAGACCCACCTAAGCTTGCCTTCCAAAGGCAACAGTCATGGCACACACTGTGGTCCTTCCTCAGTCTCTTCCCACCACCTCTGTGCTTTCTCAGAACCAGCCGGCTGTGTGTCCCATTTTTCATTTTGGTGAAGTCTAGCTAACTCCACAGCCTGTTCTATGTTTTATTAGAGCTTGATAGCTTAATAGTCCACCTCGTCCTGAGCAACATCTAAGGAAACATCAGCAGGGCTCTGCCAGACACACAATGATAGTAGTGGAAGTAGAAGTAATAATAATAATAATAGTAGTAGTAGTAGTAGTAATAACAATAGTAGCTAGAAGCTGTGGAGCCCTGATTGCCAAGCACACTACACAGGACGTTGCCTTTCTGCTGACCTCTGTTTCCCACAGCTCCGTGTGAAAGATTCACTTCTAGTCACTCCATCAGTCTTACAGGGGAAGCAACATAGGCTCAGACAGTTTCAGCAATTTGTCAGAAGTCACCCAGTTTGAGCATCTAGGACTCAGGATGCAAACCTGAGACTTCTGACTCCAGAGCCTTAGCATTCAGACACCATGCTCTCCCTCCCACTGCTTTCACCCCAAGAGTGATCTCGCTGGGACATGTCCATTGCCTTGGCAATATGATGATGGAAATTCCAAGACAGGCAGATCTTGAACACAAAATATGCCATGTATTGTCCAGTGCATTCAGCTGGGGCTTAATCTTCAATAACTTTTGACTTTTATTGTTAATTGTAAATGAGCCAAGATATTTGTTCAGGGTCAGTGATACATGAATAGTCTTTGTTGCTTTAAAAATTAGTTCAACCCAAACACACTGCATGCAATAGAAAATCCAGTTAGTAATCAATAGTGTTATCCAGTTGCTTGCAGATACTGATTTCCTAATATTTGTCCAGTTTTCTGATTTTAAAAAGAATTTACCTTTCTATTTAGTGAAGCAATATGTGGAAAACCATTTTGTAAACTCAATTCCTCAGCTCTTTGCTCCTGCTGGAAGCATAGTTTTTAGGGGCATATGTGAAATATTGGACTTGCTTCTCATTCTCACCTGCTAATTACCTACTGTGAAGAAGGTGTTACCTGAGCATGACACACTGTAAAACACTGATCCGAGCTTCGCTGCACGCAGAGGCGACAGCAGGAACTTCTTTGTTCTCAGGAACTCGGTTATCACCGAAGCGGGAGAATCGTAGGGCCAGCTCGTTTCATAAAACCACCATTGCCTCTCTATACCAGAAAAAATAAATATATAAGAATTCTTTTCGTCAATTATTGCTTTGTATCTATCAGAAAATGAGGGGAAAAAATCACCTTGAAATGAAATGACTAACAATGTAAGTAGTTAAATAACCATAGCCTGGGACAATGCTGTGCAGCTTTATCAAATCGCCCGGAGACGATCAGACCTGCTCGGCGTGGTATTCGTACTTATGGCATGTTGCATGTATTTGTGTCTATGTTAATATACGTAGTAAGATGCCAAAAGTTTGTACCAAAGACTGTTTTCCTGGAGCACACACTCATGTCTTGTGGGCATTTGACTCCAAAGATGGGAGCCACTACAGAAAATCCTACTCTGCCTTTAAAATTAAAAAGAAAGGGGAAGTCTAATGAATTTAGATAAAAATGTAAAGGCTTGTGAATGATTTTAATTGCAAATGTGACAATCAGACCACAACTAAAACTGGATTAACAGTTTAGAATGGTGAAAAGACTATAGTACTATATTGGGAAACAAACAGAAACGCGTTTTATTGATGTTTCTAAAGTTTATTATATTTTATTCTTATGAATTGCCCAGTTACTAAAGATACAGTTGTTTTAATAACAGCTATTTTGGCAAAACAAAAATAAACCGAAAACGAAATTTCTAAAGTTTCTAATTTTTCTCAGCTTGGAAATTACTGAAATGTTGGAATAAGCAACAATCCCCAAGCCAGAATAAATAGGAAAGTTATCTGAATGAAAAGAAAGAATCTGATTTCTTCCTTCCAGCCCCAGGCTGGGAACCACGGGCTACTGGTTCACTGCTGCCACCGAGTGGATAGCGTGTTTATTGCAGGATTAGTCACACTAAAGCTGTGGAGCTCAACCTGGGCAGCTTCCACAAAGTGGAAATCTCCAGGCCCTTAAAGAAACTATGGAGGAGAGAATCGGGTGAAGTCTAGACATTTGTATTTTTTAAACACTCCTCAGGTGCTTTTACACCCAATTTCTGTGGGAAAATCTATGAATTGCATTTGTTTTGCTTTTGCATTTCTTTCTAGGCTTGACTCTTCTGGAAAGTAATTTTATTCTCATCCTATTTAAGACTAAGGAAGGGAACTCTCATCTTTCCTTTACATTTCCTTATTTTTCCAGCCAGAGTCGGCTTCTGTCAGTCAGTCTCTCTCTCCCTATTCCACAATCTGTGACCACTCACAGCAGTTTCAGATATGCAGGCACATCCACCTCTGTCCAGTCTAAGATGATCTAGTTCCACGATTCTCTATCGTTTTCCTACTTTGGCATTCATTCACATGGAAGAACCTTGGAAATTCAGCTTGACTGGCCCCTCGTTCAGAATTTCTGATTCAGTAGGTTTGAGATGACTGAGAGTTCACGTTTCCAACAAGCTCACAGTGATGCCAGCACTGCTGGTCCAAGGATCACACTTCAAGAACCACTGCTTTAGAATATTAGAGCATTTCCCTCACACAGCAAAAGCACAACTTTGAATAATCTTCTTGTCAACTGAATTTTCAGATTCCTTTAGGCGTTGCCTTAAGTTGAACATGGTATGGATTCTTAAAGTTGTAAAATAAAAGAATTGCAACAAAAATTATTGAATTAAATTTAGGCTTGTTTCATCAATGTAACCATAAGCTAAAATATGCCCTTTTCATATATTCAATGAGTAGAATACGTCATATCTGGTAATAGTAATTTTTCATCTATTTTTTACATATATGAAACAGTCAGAAGCATCATTTGAAATGTTTTTAGCAATAGTTCCTTAAAAACTGTAAACTCTTAGCACCTCAGAACAAATTGGTCTGTATCAATATGTTTGTAAGCAATCCTTGAACATCTCCTCTTTTTACAACGCTGACCAAGGCATTGGTGTTCCATCAGGAATGTATCTTTAAATGAGGGGGACCAATTATTGTTGTGCCCTGGCATATTTCAGTGCATCAATAGACTTGGGGTTTGGGAAGTGAAATCGCCTTAGACATCCATTCTGTCTCATCATAATGAGACCTTCAACATCCCCTTAGACATCAATTCTGGTCCAAGAAACCTGAGTTTGAGGTCAAATTGCTAGACTGGAGTCTTGGTCTTGTTGCCTACTGATCCTAGGGTAATGTCTTAACCTCTCTGAGCCTCACATTGTTTTTAAAGATGATACTTTTGTCAATGGATGAATGGATAAACAAAAAGTGGTGTATACATACCATGGAATATTATTCAGCCTCAAAAAAGAAGAAAATCTTGTTACACACTACAAAATGGATGAACATTGAGAACATTGTGCTAAGTGAAATAAGCTGGTCACACAAGAGAAATGTTATATGACTCCTCCTATGTGAGTTATCTAAAGAAATCAAACGCATAAAAACAGAAGGTAAAATGGTAGTTACTATGAGCTGGGGGAGGGGAAAAAAGGAAGCTTGTTAAATGGATTAAAAAGGGTTTAAAAAGGAAGTTGGTAAATGGATATACGATTTCATATTTTCAAGATGAAAAAGTTCTGGAGATCTATTTCACAACAATGCGAATATACTTAACACTACTTAATAGTATGCTTAAAAATGATTAAGATGGCAAATTTTATGTAATGTATTTTTTACCATAATAAAAAAAGATATTTTTGTAAGACTCAAAGAGGATGTGTGTGTATATATACATATGTATCACCATAATTATCCCATAATAGACATTTGACAAGGGATTGTCAAATATTGAGGTATATAGGGTACACATTAGGTATACAAAACTGATTTAGCTTGAACTAAAAAGCCTGACTTATGGCCTATCAATTGTACATTGTATGTCTGTTTAAAGAATGCACTCTCTTAAGATAAGAATGCATACTTCCCCTCCTGTGCCCTATTGGTAATGCCCTGTTGGTAATGCCTGGATTAGTCCCCTTCCTGACATCAGGGTCATGCTAACCTGCTAATTTGAAACTAAATAACTCTTTGAAACTTTGAAGAAAAGGTATCCTGGGTGTGTTTAATGTATGTTCTTTGTTCTAAAAAGATATAAGACTGTAGTGTAGTGAAAACCATGCTTCTCTGGAATGCCATCTAGACCCTTCTCAGGTTATAATCCTCACTCTGGCTCAAGTAAAACTCACCTTATTTCTCTTATCTATAGAATGGTTATTGGTTATTTTTTGTCAACACATTCCATAGAACAATGGAATATTGATTACAACAGAATACAAGTTTTTACCACCAAGGTGTGGAAGAACTGGGGTTGAGCTTTCTGCTCCTCAGACCCATCAATGACCTTTCTATTAAATCTTGGGAGAGTCAGGGATCTAAAGAGTTTGGCATCTGAAACAAGAAGCCAGGTATATTGGACACTGAAGTCACCCAAATCCCCCATCAAAGGGCTTGTTGCCTCCACTGTCAGTCTCGTCATGGATGTCTCAGCTGCAAAGAGCTGCCTCCCATGAGGTCACACCTCTCCTGCGGGTGCCTACATGCAAAGAGTGAATAAGTCAGAAGGATACGATCTCGCCATGGAAGCCCAGTGGAGGGGAATGCTGAGGGTCATTTCAGCCATGGAGCTCCTCCTGGGGTTGGCTGAGGCTGTCATTGGCCTTCTTGCAATTCTACTTTTCTCTTTACCCAGCCCTGCTTCCTTCACTTTCCTTCCACAGGAACTGGTTCCAAGGACACTTCCTGTGATCACTCTGCTCACCAAACTCCATTGCAGACTCAGCTTTGCAAAGAACTTGTCCTCCAACAGTGGTAACAGTATCAAGAGCTTCAGCAGGAGCAGCAAGAGATTCGTAAATTCTGTATGTGGATTGTCAACCATGGTGATATCAAGTGAGATTATTTTCATCTCATTTTATTCACAACAACCTGTCAAATAAATTGTTATAACCCCCATCTTGCCAATCAGAACACAGAAGCCCAAAGATATCAATACTGACCCCAAGTGGCAACATCCTGTTATACAAATTTCAATTGAGCCAAGAGCAAAGGGAGAGAAGAGTTAAGAAGGAATGAACTATTGCCCCACTGGGCCAAGGCCTTTCTGGAGAGCCCACCTGTCTGCCTCTGTGCTTGTGTTTTCTCTGACTCCATCTTTCAAAAAATGGCATGTGCCTCTTGGTTGATTGATGAGTTTTCTTTTGCACATGTTCTGTGCTGTAACTTTTGCCTCTGTAGTAACAGACAATAGCAGTTTTCACTATTTTTTCATTGAGTGAAGCATCTATTCAACATCTACAACATTCTGGCATTATTCTAGGTATTGGGGTTATGGCAATAGACAGAACAAGAAACGGAGGGTTCCTGCTCTTCTGGAGTGTTGTATTCTCATGGTGGAAAAAAAATTGACAAAAAGGACATAACAAAGCAAAATTATTTTGCATAGGAATTGATGAACACTCTAAAGAAAAGATATCAATGTAGACATATTCAGTGGCGACTTGACATGGTCTAGATCTTGATTTATCTCTACTTTTTAATCAGATCTGACTTCTTTCAGTCTCTTGTGCTGAACATGCTCTTCCTGCCACAGGAGGAAGGGAACAGGTGGTCTCCCTTGTCTGAGATGGCCTTCTTTCCCCTCTTCCTTTCAGATTGCAGGTCAAGCAATACCTTCACAGGGAAGTTTTGCTTAATGATCAGGTTAAACTGCTCTGTTACAGAAAACTTTGGCTGTCCTAACCTTGGTCATGACCATAGGTCCCCTTGGTTTGAATGCTTGCTTGCTGCATATTTCCTTGACTAGAGTGCAAGCTACAGGGGTGAAGCAGTGGTAAGTTGTCTTTGTGCTTACTTTCATATTTCTAGTACCTAAAAGTGTGCCTGAAACATAATAGTAACTCAATCAATTATGTGTTGGGTATAGCTTCACTGCTTGGGATACAACATAATAAACAAATAATTAAAACTGAGTTCCAGACCTCAAAGAGCTCACAGCATATTGTGAATGATCAACCACCAACAATTTCAACATAAATTAAGTACCCTGTTAAAGTTATAGTTTTTTGGGTTTTTTTTTTTTTTGGGTTGAGGAAGATTTGCCTGAATATCTGCTGCCAATCTTCCTCTTTTTGTATGTGAGCTACCACCACAGCACAGCCACTGACAGACAAATGGCATATGTCTGTGCCCAGGCACTGAACCCAGGGCACTGAAGAAGAGTGCACCAAACTTAACCACTAGGCCACTGGGGCTGGCCCTAGAGTTATAGTTTTAATATTTAATATATTTATTTGTATAATAATTCTAGATAACTAGACATTTTGCAATATCTTTATAGACAAATACTCATTCTCTGCTTAATGCATTATTACATGGTATAGTTATTTAAACCATTAATTTTTAAAATATTTATAATACTATGATACCAGTTGAATAATACAATTGCACTGTAAAGTTTATGCTATCTTCTCCTTAGCTCATTAATTATTTATTCTATTGGGGAAAGTGTATTAAGAAACAGCAATTCACACAATTAGAGACATATAAACTTACCCTTAAAATTGTGTCTTGTTAACATTGACAGAAAACACAAATAAGTTATTCCTCTTTCTTGTCAAGTTGACATGAAAAAACATCATGTCTTCTGGCTGCAAAACAAAAACTAAAAGTTAAAAATTCTGAAATCATTGGTTCTATGCGTATTTATTCAGAAGCATAAAATGCAGAAGTTGTCAAACACAGACATAGGAAATCAGTCCTATCAACTCCATCTCGCTTCCTTTCAACCGAGGAGTGACCGGAGCTTCCAAAGGCCATCTCAGGAATGATATATGTAAACTGTTCTAGAAGCTACTCCTCTAGATGAGATCAAAGTTTAATTCATTGTGTACTGTAAACACACACGTATCCAGAGATAAATATTTCTTATATTATCTCTCAAAATTTTCATTTTTCAATGCAGCCGTCAGACTTTATCTCCAAATCATTATGACAGTAAATTGTGTTTCTGCAAGTGTCCAAACAAGAAGTCAAGGAAAGGAAGCTTACACAAGACATGATTTACTGGCATGTGGCGTAAAAGTAATTGAGAAAGTTTATGTGTGTTTTTTTTTAAATAAAACTCAGATAGATAGCACTTCCTGGAGTTATACAATGTTAGAGCAGTAATTTTCATTCAGACAAATCTGATGAGAATATTGATGAATTGGCTTAACAAGTGGACCAGCTATTCAATGGCAGAACGATACCTAAAACTCACGTCTTTAACCTTGTAGCCCTCTGCAGTTTACTAACATGCTCGTACTGCTACAACCATTTACATCATTCTCCTGCCCAAATCACTGAGATATTTGAAAAATATTTATCTTCTATATTTTAATGTAAAATAAAATGAGTAATTTTGAGGTATATTAACACTTCTTCAGAAACAATAAAAAATAATATTTGAATATTTTTTTCTAAAGGGAAGTTTACATTCTATTCCATCTTCTCTAAGCTGGCAAAAGGTCATTGAGAATTCATGAGACCATCACAGTTTATCCTCTAAGAACAAACGTCTAAAATTATGTGATAATCTGATTTTTGCAATCAGACAGCAGCACCATTCACGATTTGTAGGACAGTTTTATGTAGAAATCCTGAAATCACAAAAAGAAATCAATCAATATATCTATTTATATTAATTTATTTTCTTTCTCTTTACCCAAAGATGTATCCCCCATTTTCCCATTAACGCTTGCATCAATAAGAAATGTTGGAGGCCTTACATGCCTTTAGATTTTAAAAAGTAATTCACATGTTTGAAGCTAATGCTTTTAGACTCTTCTGATTACTTTCTTGTGACTTATGGGGACCAATATCTTGAGGGAAACAAGGCATCATGGTGTCCTAAACATTTGTCCTTTGAGAAGTGGTCTTTCCAAAACCCGTTACCTCCCCACTGCCCTGAGAACCTGTCTGCAGCACTGAATTCTAGAGTGAGGGTAGATTAGTGGGTTAGATGTTTTTCCTTTTCAGAATGCAGTTTAAGTCCTATTTTTCAGACATTCAATCAGTTTATGATCATTGGTGACTTTAGATTTTCACTTGATGATATAATAGTTTGAAAATTCATCTTAATTCACTGTAAGTATCTGACTTACATTCACAATACATTGTGAAGAAAGTTGGACCATTAATAATTGCATTGTCATTCTGTTACATGAATTTAGAGACAGTTTTAATAATTTTGTAAGTTTTCTGAGCTTGTCATTTGTTTCTTTAAAAATGACACATATAATTGGATTAATCACTTATAACAGTAGAAATATAAGAGAAAATGCTAGTAAATACTTGGAAGAATATAAAATGTCCTTATATATAAAATGTGTAAAGTACAGATAGCCAAAAGAATCACCTTCATTACTAATGCTTTGAGATAACCAAAGTTAATATTTTGTTTCATGGATTGAGAACTTTTCCAAGTAATCATATTTTTAATGAAGAAAAGATAGTATGCTTTATACTATTTTGCAGCATGCTTTTTCCCTTAAAAATTAATTGACATAGAATGTGCAACACCAAGAGTAGTCTCTAAGGTAAACTTTGTGCTTGGGGTGATAATGATATGTCACTGTGGGTCCGTCTATTGTAACAGGTGCACCACTCTGGATGTTGACAGTGGGGAGTGCACGTCTGGAGACAGGGAACATGTGGGAACTCTTGGCACTCTCCACTCAATTTTTCTGAGAACCTAAAATTGCTCTCAAAAATAAAATCTATTTAGGGGCCAGCCCAGTGACATAGTAGTTAAGTTCACCTCACTCTGCTTTGGCGGTCCAAGGTCAAGAGTTCGGATCCCAGGAGCAGACCTACACTGCTCATCAAGCCATGCTCTGGTGGTGACCCACATAGAAATAGAGGAAGCCTGGCACAGAAGTTGGCTCAGGGCTAATCTTCCCGAAGCAAAAAGAGGAAGATTGATGTTAGCTCAGGGCTGATCTTCCTCACCAAAAAATTAATTAATTAATTGTATTAAAGTCTCTTTAAATATATATATATATATATTTATTTACAAAGAGAGAGAGAGATTATCTTATGTCCAATCAGCACACATTGCATAATTATTATAATAGTTAAAAACTATTTGGTATAAACAAATTCATTTTATTTGTTACACATGTGCACATATGTACAGCAGTGAATGTACCTAGATCTAAGATAAATTCCACACATAGAATTGTGGAGTCAGGGAGCTGCACATTCAAAATATTTTGATTCATATTGCTTCATTCCTTCTACAATGTTTAATCTTAGTTAATTTTTGGCTCAATTTAAGAACGGTTGTCATAGTTATTTTAATTTACACAGCTGTGATTATTTATGATATTGACCACATTTTTATGCATTCCATCCATTAATTTAGTCACCTTTTCAACTAAAATTTCTAGCTCTAATATATGACTAGTGATATCCTAGGTCCTGTATATCCAGCTGCAAACAAAAGCAATGTGAACCTCTGATCTTATGGAACTTACGTTATAAAAAGGGAGAAACAATTAACAAAAAGAATAAGCAAAATATATAGTATGCTAATGATTGGTATGTGCAGCAGAGGACAATGTGGCATGGAAGGGAAATGCTTAGATGTGTATGGTTGTTGAAATTTTACATAAAATAGTTAGAGAACACTCACAGAGATTATAACATTTAAACAGAAATTTAAGGGATCTGGTGGCTTGATCCAGACAATGACGACAGAAGTGGTGAGAAGTGTTCCTATTTTGGTATGTTTAAAGGTAGACCAATGAGATTTGTTGACAAATAGATAAGAATATCAGGAGTGAAAGAAAGAGAAGAATCAAATATAACACCAAGGTTCTTTGGTCCAAGCAACTGGAAAGATAAAGTTATCATTTATTTAATGAGGAAGAAGGTGGTAAAGCAGGTATGGGAAGAAAAATTTGGATTTAGGCATATTACATTCTAATGCCTATTAGACGCCAAATGGAGATGTCATCAAGTAGGTTAAATATATGAGTCTGAAAGTCAGTGGGAGGTAATCTAGACTGAAGATATACAATTGGAGATCTTTAGTGTATCAACACAGTTAAAACCATGAGCCTGTATAAAAACATAACAGGAATGAACATAGATAAAGGAGAGAAGAGGTGCAAGGACTGAGTCCTAAGATGCCCCCAACATTGAGAGGTTGGAGAGAGATTGAAGATCACTGAGAAACAGCAAAATAAAATAAGGCAGCCAAGAAAGTGTGACATGAAGGAATAATGAAGATAGCGTTTTATGAATGAGGGAATGATTGTATGGCTCAAATGCTTCCAGTGGGTCAAGTGAAATACAATTTTGAGAATCAGCCACTAGACTTAATGTCATGTGACATTGATAAGCCATTTCATTGGAGCAATGAAAGCAAAAGCCTGACTAGAATGGGCCACAGAGATGAAGGCAGAAGAGGCACTAAAGAATAGTGAGTATATATAACTCTTCTGGGAAGATTTTCTATAGAAGGAGCCAGAATAATGGAGCAGTATCTGGACCAATGGATGTGAAGTTCAAAAAAAGGTAGTTTGAAGATAGGAGAGACTACAGTTTGATTGCACGGTGATGAACATAATCAGCAGGGGTGGAGGACTGATAACGTAGAGGGTAGAGTGGAGAATTAGTGGAGCTATTGAGCAAGAGGGAAGTGCTAAAAGCACAAGTTAGCAAGTGCAAATTCCTCCTTTTACCCAGTAATTTCAATTGTGTGTATGTATGTGTGAATAACTGCAACAACAAAAAGAAACCTAGACACAACCAGAATTTCCATTCAACAGAAGAATAGATAAATAAATTGTGGTGTTAATACATAAGCAGTGAAAAATAGGAAAACTGCTGCTACATGCATAATCATAGGTGAATTTCAAAGTCACAAGTTTGAATAAAAATATGCCATTGAAATACACACAGAGTACAATTTCATTTACAGCAATGTAAAAAAAAATTCAAGCAAATCATAGTTGGTTTATCAATACATATATATGTGCTAAAACAGTAAAAAAAAAAACGGGGGGAGAGGAATAATTTTCACAAAATTCAGAATAAGGATGACCTCTGTCAGCGAGGCAGATAGAACCAGGGAAGTGCCCAGGAGCAGTCTTGGTCTCTAATTATTGCATATTTATTTATCTTGGTAGGAACGTGTAAATGTGCATTTTATTATTACTTAAATTGGACCTATATGTTACTTGTATAATCTTCTCTGTTTTATTCCTTAAAATTTTTGATATAAATATATTCCTAGTATCAAAATCCCCTTTCCCTTCACATCATGACTCTCTTGAGCTACGTCATTTTGATGTATTTTAACATCTGGCACATTGGTCATAGATTTTTCCTCCTTTAACCTTCATTTAGGAAGTTCTCTTTCCCTTTATTCAGGCATCTTGTAATTTTTTATTTCTTATTTTATTGTTGAATCTGTAATTTATTTGAAAGCATAAAGTAGACGATACATAAAATAGCTTCCATTTGTCTGAAGTAACGTTTAAACATACACTCTCCCCGAATCTCTTTTTTACTAAATTTACCCCCTCACTTGGCAGATTGTTTCGGTGTTCATGTTTTGTGTTGGTTTGTTATTGTTTTTGTTATCTTTATTTATCCTGGAACATTATTATTGTCTTTATAGTGTCTGGTCTAGAGTCATACTAAACTATTGTTAATGAATTTCTATTATGTCCTTTCATTATTCAATGATTAGAATTTCCCTCTTTTCTCCTCTCAGAGTTCCAAAAACACTTATAGATTCTCAATTAAATTTTTATCATAAAAAAGAAAATAAACAATAAGCAAAATCCCTCTTGGACCATCTATTTCTGCAGTAGTTGCCCTCTCCCTGGGTAGAGTTAATATTTTCTCCCAAAATTAATCTATTAATATATTGCAAATCTAATCAAATTAAACAAGAAATTATCTTTAAAAATTGATGACTGAAGTCCAAAAAGCTGATATGTGAATTTTTACATATTTAATTTATATATAACTACTTTATGAAAATATCATTTCTTTTGATTTTCTATTTTTAGGTATATAATCTCGTTCTCTATTAACAATGATAGTTTTCTCATTGTATTGAGTAACACTTGTATTTTGTTTTGTGTCTCAAGTCTTTGTTAATGAGAATGCAGATAGAACCTATCCTTCTTTTATCTACTGTTTTAGTAATTTGTCATTAAGTGATGTTGGCAATTGGCTTAAGATGATTAATCTAATCATTTTATAATACAATGATGATAATGATGATGACTGCTAACATTTATTAAGAAGCCCTCACAATATGTCACACCCTAATATAAGCATTTTACTTGCATTATCTCACTTCATCTTAACAACCTGATGGCATAATGCAGAAACCAAGTGTTGTAAAGACAGACCACGATCGATCGCTCAGCTGCCTGGCGGTAGAGGTGGAACTCACACTTAGTCTGTAGGAATACGAGTGATCGTGATCTTATTTTGATAGTTACTATGCTATTTATCTAATAATATTTTTAAAAGGACCAACTTATTAAAGAGTCAATACCCAAAGCAGGTATATTCAAGTTCACTAAAATGTTAACGCATCAAATAGCATGTAAAAAAATGTAAACAGGTTATTTTTTAAAGCGAGAGCAAGATTAGGTGAACTTTCCTTCCCTTCTTTGCTATTTCTTTTCTTTTTTCCCTGTTTTTCTGTTTCATCTCTGTCTCACTTAAATTACACTTCCGCAAAATCGAGGTGTAAGCCTTTGGGACAGGTGAAGTCTGTACCCTTGTGCTGAGGTCACTGCCTTGCCTCGGGACCATTGTCGATTTGACCACCACCTGTATTTTGATTACACCACATGGTCACTTAAACTTCTGGGCTTGTTTTATTTTGTGTAAAAGTTGTTCTAAGGTTCTACTTTTACAAATATTCAAGCCTTCACCTTCTCCTTTACCCAACTAACTTAACATTTTGTTATGGGACCAAAATTACATTTATTTATATCCCACAATACTTTCTGGTTAGAAAGCGAGGCAAAGAGTAAAACTTAAGCACCTTCTCCAACACTTGAGTGGGCAATTGGAAGAAATTAGTTGAGATTTGTATAATTTCCCTAATACACACTCCTCCTGATGCCCGTTGCTTACTTTTTTAACTGGTTTGCTCCTGAGCATTTGCACGTGGGGGGCACCGTAGTATCATCCGTAGTAGACAGCCAGTAGACCCAAGCAGAGCTGGCTTGAAGCCAAAGCAAACACAGCGTTTGTCTTGGGTCCTAGTACACAATGACCAGAAAAGCCAGTTCACTTCCAAACCAAAAATGAGAATAAATCAGGAAATGCAGCCAGTGGTGGAGGAGGGAGACAAGAGATGAGGAATTTAGGAGTCTGACAGAACTGAAGGGCAAAAACAGCTCCACCAGTTTTTTTTTAGTTTTATGAAAATTACTTAAATTCTGAATCTCAAAATAAGGACAATTCAACCTCAGTAATGATATTGAGATTAGGTTTAAATATAAAAAGCTGCCAAATATCTGGCCCATAGCACATAGTAAGCCATGATTCAGTGGTATATTTTATAATTAACAAATGTACATACTTGAAGTAAATCTGCAAGGCACACATAATGCAGTGGAACTGTGAGACCAACACAGTGAATATACGACAGGCTGAGGCTGCAAGGGAAGCAGGGCCAGAGGCAGTCCTGCTGGCTCACAGCTCTGCGGGATGCACACTGCTACCCCTGTGGTAGTATACCGGCTCTGCCTTGCCTGCCTTGGCTATTGCTCAAGCTTGGCTCTCAAGCTTTCCTACTGATTCTATCTACGATTCTCTTGAAACCTTTTCAAAAAGTTTTTTTCTGCTTAATTTATTTCTGTTATTTATAACTGCAACCTATGACTAGTATAGAAATTGGAGTGGTTTCTAAGAGCAAACTTCCAGGAACACAGAGAAATCTGGGCTTTGTCCTCTGGCATATTTGGGACTGAAGATTGTGAACTTCCCATTAGCATTAAAAAATAGAGATTTGTGGGCCTGGCCCTGTGGTGTAGTAGTTAAGTTCGTGTGCTCCACTTCAACAGCCTGAGTTCACGGGTTTGGATCCTGGGGTAGGACCTACACTACTCATCAAGCCGTGCCGTGGCAGCAACCCACCTACAGAACAGAGGAAGACTGGCACAGATGTTAGCTCAAGGCTAACCTGCCTCAAGCAAAAAAACAAAAAAAGGAAGATTGTCAACAGATGTTAACTCAGAGTGAATCTTCCTCACCAAAAAATTAAATAAAATAAATTTAAAAAGATATAGAGATTTATTATTTTTGTGATTCCACAACATACAGTAAGGTACAAATTATCTAATCTATTTCTGTGGCCACCTGAAATAAAATTGCCACTGAAAAGTCTTTGGAATCTGAGTGGAAATTGCCGTAAACCAGTAGGAAGGGCATGAGGAAAATAAAAGAATCATTGCCATCACACATAGTGAGAAAGAGAATGACAAGATCAGATTCCTAAATTCTCAGCTCAAAGTGAAGATTGAAACGTGAGCCCCTCCACAGTTCCTTTTAAAGAGGCCCACAGAGTCTCAGGAATAGAAGATAATATATACTCCAGGAGGTTGTCGTATTACAAAAGGCAATAACTCCCCAGCTTCATTAGATCTCTTGCGTGAAATGTAAGACATTTGTGGAGAAGTAGTTGAACACTGATAATTGGAAAGGGATATGTAGGAGATTAGAGAGACTCGTGAAACTCAAATCAGTTTATCTTCCTCATCCAAAAGATTAGTCTGCTGACTTGAAGATTCTGTGACAACCTTGGCTGATGGAGTTACCTTGAAAAGAGAAGCCATTTTTTCTAATGCCTCCCACTGTCCATCCTTCTTTGTCTCTAGGTCGTAACACTAGATTCCAGCACTCACCAGGAGGAACATTAAAAAAACAAACAAAAAACTAGAAGTGAAGTCTTTTGACTCTAAAATAATTATAATATTTCAGTAACTTGACAAAATTCCATGAGATATAATTCAGTATGGATTCTGAAGGTGCTGGTAAATGTAAGACTTTTAGAAAACAATCTTAGAGAGAGACAAATTTATCAATGTTTTTTTCACTGTAACTGGAATAAAATTCAAACTCCAGTAGTGGAAAGAAAAGGCCAGAGTTATCATGGTCCTGGCAGCAACACCAGCCCCAGCAAAAGCAAGCATTGCTATCCTAACTTGGTGTCCTGGAGCGCTCTCTTGTCTCTGCATTATTCTTCTGGCTCCTTCCTGAACCCAGCTACCAGCCTTCCATTGATTCTGTGACATCCCTAATAAATATTTTTTTTTTCTTGGCATAAGTTAATCAGTGTTTGTATCTGACTAGCACAGCAGATATCAATAATTTTAAGCTCTAATACTTATTCTCAGAATATTGTCACACAAATATATTGTGTTATTATGAATAATAATGAATAAAATTTCTAACACAGCAATCAAGATGCATTTTGAATTTTCTAGTATGTAGTTGAACTCTAATAAATAGATAATAGAGTAGATCTTACATAAACATTCTGCAAAGAAAAAAACAAATTATTCTGTTGCCATTATTAATGTCACCTCTCTTCAGTTATAATAGAATTAAATCCAGGATTTATTTGCATAATTATAACTTTGATTATAACTTTTCATAATAATAGTTACAGTTTTTCAAAATCAGTACCCTAGAAAATAAATACAAAACATTTCCTAACAGTGAAGAAATATTTTAAGTTCCCTATGGTACCCTACAAATGTGGTCAGTAATTTGTTCAATCCTTACTTTCCTGGTTATCCATTAAAGCATCCTGCAAATACCTAAAATTACCAGAATCATAATTTCAAACTGAAATCATCAATCACAAAGTCAATGTAAAGATCTTTAAGTGTTGTGAAACCTTTTCCAACTTACGAACATGTGTGGGTAAGGGGCTCCGCACAGCACCACCAACAAGCAATGCTCTGGACATTAGCTGGGTGTCCTACAACTCAATCAGTTTTGACACTGTCTCTCCAGAGATCCCACAAGTCAAGGGTTCAGTCTCACAGACTGACCGCCACCCCTTTCTGATGCCAGCCCCAATCCTAGGTCATCACCTGTGCTTCTGGTCAACTGACTACAGATTGGAGGTTCCAACAACCCTCTCCAACTCAGGATGCCAATTGCAAGCCCAGGTTGCTATGTGTACTTCTGATTGACTGGCTATAAATCAGAGGTCCCCATGACCCTCTCCTTGGTTTGATTAATTTGCTAGAATGTCCCACAGAACTCAGGAAACCCATTTACTCACTAAATTACCAGTTTATTATGAAAGGATACAACTGAGGAACAGCCAGACGAAAGAGATGCATAGGGCAAGGTATGAGGAAAGAGCGGGAAGCTTCCATGTCTTCTCCAGGAGGGCCATTCTCCCCACACCGCCAAGAGCTCATCAACCCGGGAGCTGGCCAAAAGCTGTCCTTTTGGGGTTTTCTGGAGCCTTCATTACATAAGCATGATTGATTAAATCTTTGCCGTTGGTGATTGATTCAACCTCCAGGCCCTCTACCATCTTCCTTCCCCAGTGGTCAGGGGTCTGGGACAGAAAGTCCCAACCCTTCAGTCACATAGTTAGTTCTTCAGGCAACCAGCTGCCATACTCAGGTGCAGTCGCAAAGTCACCTCATTAGCATAAGAAAAGATGCTTTCATATCTCTCACCACTTAGGAAATTCCAAGAGTTTAAGAGCTCTGTGCCAGAAACAGGGATGAAGACCAGATACATATTTATTATGATAGATCACAATATCACAAGGAAATAAAGCTTTGAACTTTGGCACAAATTAAAATAGTGTTTATTTGACTACACTACATTAAGAAGTTTGAAGTCATTTGTTTTATATTCATTAACTGATAGATGTATATTAAAATACATTTAAGTAGTGAACTTTTGTTAATGTTACTAATAATCCTAATAATATTTTCAAAACAAAAATTTCAATATCATTAACATTATTTTCATTATTTTTAGCATTTTGTTTCAAATTCTAAAAATTTGTTTTATGTAATATTGCCTATCTTACTCAAAACTTACTACATTACACTGTAATTTTTTTCCTTTACATTCATTGCTATATAAAATTATAATATTTCTTGAACTCGTTTGATTTCTGATTTTAGCCTAGGAAGCAATCTCCATTAAGCAAAGAATTTGCTAGTTATTCTTAGTACTGTCAACCTATTATCTAGAGAAATACTCCAAACAAAACAAGTATTGCATAAACTCTTGCTGAATTTTTAGTGTCTTTTGTGCAGAAGAAAAGTATACTCCAATACTGAACTTGATAGCTCTGTGACTTTTGATAAACTTTCTTCTCTGAGCCTCCATCTGCCCACAGGTGAACTAAAGACATTGATATTTCCTCTGAGGGCATTATGAGCATAACATCAGATGACGCCTCAAAAAGACTGACGTATGGAAGGTGGTAAACATATCATAATTATCTCCTTTCTTTAAACTATTGCACACATTAACTCCATCATACTTGTTACATACCTTTCAGCGCTAATAACGAATATAGAGAATAGAATGAACACTTAAAAATGCTTTAGGCTCATAAGCTAATTTTTTTATATTACTATATTCTATATATTTCAATTAATTGACCTCTAGTTAACTGATTCACTAGATTAATTAACATATAATTCCCCCTTTAAAGTATACCAACAGATAATCATGGTAAACAAAATGCTTAAGTTTAACGTTCTCGTATATCTTCACATTTTTTTCTTCTGACAATTACACTTGCATGCTAACCAAGAGTCATTAGTTTTTCTTTCTACATCTATTTATGCACATTGCCTCATTCCATTACACAATAAGTTAAATAGTAAATAAACCAATGAAATTAAACCGGTGGAATAAAACTTCAAAAAAAAAAAAAAAAAACAGATTGCTCCAGTTAAATTTAAATGAATGGCTTTGAAAAATCAAAATAAGGGTAGTTGCTAAAAAATTGTGGGGATAAATTTGGTGAGGGTAAGACAACCAAAAAGTATTGGGTAAAAATCTCACAACATTTTTAAAGGATTATACATTTAAATTGCTTTTCAAATATTCTTGATTCTCTCTTTCCATTTTGAAGAAACAAATATTTTAATGTTATACAATCTATTATGCATATTATTTATGCAAAAGAGAGATCATAAAGCTCTTTTTGACCTGCACTCAAAGAAAAGGGCTTGGACTTACAGAATTGAATGGTCATTTATATGTTTTTATTTTAAAGTAGACAGTTAATTTATACATATATAATATTTTAGAAGTCCCCATGTAACCATCTTTTTCAAATATCCAACAGACATCCAGTCTCAATTGTGTCTGATAGGAAGGTTTCTCCCAAACTGTCCTCTATGTATTAGTTGTTGGTACTACATGAAATCTCCCAGCGTGAGTTACAGGACTCTATAATCCATGTGATTGCATAGAGAAGAGTATGACACGCTCTATAGAATGTAGTGGAAAGAACACAGACTCTGAATTAATACAGACCTAATTCTGACCCTTAAAGTTTTTGAGTAGTTGTGATTCTGAACTCCTTGAGCTTCATGTTTCTTCAGCTATAAGATGTTAGTTAACAATCTTAAAATGTTATTGAGAAACTCAAAAGAGATAATTTGTGAAATTGATTGAGTGGCAGCTATATAATAACAGATCCTCAGAAAGCTTTGTTTTATTCAAATTGAACTGTTTAATTTTATCAATTATTTAACTGAATGTGATTTTTACAGTGTTCTCCATTGCCATATTCTTAAGTGATAACTAATAGCTTGGTGTTTTTTTAATGTAAAATATAAAGTTTCAAGCCAAAAATGAAATGGTATATATGCTCAGAAAGGTTGTTTTCCTTCCTTCTCTTTTAGAGAATGTATATAATTGCATATGTTATATTAAGTGTCAAATAACAATGTTCCATATTTGTTTATAGGAAATATTTTTAAACCATCACTCTGAGCAAACCCCAGAAAAAGTGCTAGCGTATTTTGAAGTAAAATAGAAACCTCCTTTCACTTTATTTATGGCATCTTGACAATTTGTTAGTCCCAAATTCCAGCAAACATATTTTCTTTCTTTCTGAGATTGAGGTCTTCCTTTAGCAACGCTGCAGGAAGGAGAGAATCTGTGATTTTTCTCTGTTTCGCTGGTAATTATAAGCAGGAGGTGAGTCTCAGCTCAACCACTTGTTGCAGCTGTGTGCTTGGTTTGGGGAGGAGGTTTACTTGCAAGAGAAAAACTAAGCTATTATCTATGGAGTAACAAAATGCCACCCAGCGCAAATCTAAAAGTTTTCCAATTAAGCCAAATAATTAGATTTTAGAATGTATCCAGTGAACTTCTATTAAACAATCTAAACCATGAAACTCAATGGCGCTTCTGAAAAGGATGTGTAAAAATAATAAATTTTTAAAAAATAGAATAGAAAATGCCCAGTGAATGTACCTATGACAAATGAGCTCCAGGATGAGAGATAAAAACATGTTTTCCAAATTTTCACAGCACACACAATATCTTCTAACCAACTTTACAATGGAATTATACTTATGAAAGCAATAAGATTGAGTAGTTAAATGCTTTCACTAACAAAATCATCCCTTCCTAAAATGGAATGGTCTTCGCTCACTATAATATTTCATACCACTCTATGGTGGAATACAGATTCTCATGAAATTATGCTGTCATCTTTTCAAATAGTATTTTCTAATTATAAAAATAAAGCCAGTCATTGTTTCTTGATATCAGATTAGGTGACAAGAAGATGTTGGAAAATTTATAATAAGACACACTGCTTTTTTTATTGGTTAAAGAAAAATATTTGATAGAATTTTCAGATAGATTAATTTAACCCTCTGTTGACACAAAATAACTAATAACCATTCTATAGATAATGGAGATGAAGTGAGTTTGACTTGAGTCAAACTGAAGAATATAAACCAGGAAGGCAGTTTCCACCAAGGAAGAAAGTGTTCAGAGAAGCATGGTTTTCAGTACAGTCTTATATCTTTTTAGAACAAAGAATGCACATAAATATAGTCAGCACATGTGTTTGTCAAAGTTTCAAAGAGATATTCAGTTGCAAATTAGCAGGTCAAGAAACGGAACTTATCTTCAGGAGGATTACTAGTATGGGCACTACAGACATTGGCATCTTAGGAGGGGAAGCACACATTCTCCTCTAAGACAGTGCATTCTTTATTTTAGTGGTTATGCCCATGTACAATGCATGTTTGACAGGTTGTAAGTCAGGCTTCTTTAGTTCCAGCTGAATCAGTTTTGAACCACAATAGTTACCCCATATACCTGAATATGTGAAAATCTCTTGTCACCTCATAACATCTCTAAGAAGTAAAATAGTAAACACCTGTCGTATTAAGTCATGAATTAAAATAAGAGCCATTTTGGGGTAGCCCCATGGTATAATGGTTAAGTTTGGTGCACTCTGCTTCAGAGGCCCAGAGTTCACGGGTTCAGATCCTGGGCCTGGACCTACACTACTCGTCAAGCCAAGCTGTGGCAGTGACCCACATACAAAATAGAGGAAGATTGGTACAGATGTTAGCTCAGGGACAATCTTCCTCAAGCAAAAAAAGAGGAAGATTGGCAACAGATAGCTTGGGGCAAAGATTCCTCAGCAAAAAATATAAAATAAAATAAGAGCCATTTTTTAAAACATTCTTTTGAACATAATTCATTAGTGGAAATGTCTCATACTATGTTTGCCCTCATGTTTTCACCTACACTTTCCTGTGTCTTCTCATATTTACTTTTTGTCTTTTTTTAGAAGAGAATTTAATAGAGTCAAAATGTTGCGTATATATTTCATTGCCCTCCATCTCCAAATATCTATCATTGTGCAGTTCTATGCTTCAAAAAGGATCAATATTGGCAATGATGATAACTTTCCAAGAAAATAAAACCATATTTGTTGTTACAGGAGTAGTCAATGTCACTATGGAAGATAAGTGCCACCTGTATATGTAAGAGAACATATGAGACCATTCAAATGAAAACACCTCCTAGTCACAAGAGATACCTCTTCAAACACCCTGTGTTTATGGACAATGCACAGTTGGGGGTTACAGACAATCTCTGAATGTTTTACCCCCAGACACATAATGGTCCCTGTACATGCCCTGTTATTTTCCTGTATATCTCTCAGAAACAGGGAACGTGTCAGAACCAGAAACACATGGAGTGCTAGTGTAAAATGGCACCTTACACTTTTACAGAGTTTTAGCCAAGAAATGAGGAGTGAGAGGAATGGGGGTGATATTTTTCATTTGTACAGTGCTATGGAACATGCTTTTACACTCTGAAGTGCCAAGAGGAAAAAAAAATTCAGGGAGAATGAGAAAAAAGCAAGTGTAAAAGCATCAAACATGGCTATTGTAAATATTACTTAGCAAAACGTTTTAGTTTTCTTGATAAAAAGACAATGAGAATCTGTGAAAACCTGCCACAGAGCTCCAGACAAAGATAATTCTGGGCCATGAAGATTTGCAAGATTGCTTCTGAGAATCCTATATGAGCTAAAGTAGTAGAGAAAAATGGTCATGGCTGCTGTGAGGCCACTCTATCTATTGTTTCTATATGACCTCCAATTGGAGACAGATGGGTATAAGATCATGAAACTTCTCTAGAGAGAGCTCTATTAGCTGGACTTACTCTACCCTGAAAATGTTTTGGTGTCTCATCGCGGGAGCTGGATCCTGTCATTATCACATGTCCATTGACTTAGTACTGGAAGCTAACGTATCATCACAGAGAAACAAGATGCCTTCTCCTACAATAACACTACAAATCTCTAGCCTTCATCATTCAGGACCTGTAAGGTCTGGAGGCCAAGAAGTTCAACGGCAAGTTCGAAGTCAGAACCATGGACCACAACCATCAGTAAGACAAGTTCTCCCCAGGACTACCTCTTTTGTTCAGCACAAATGGATCCGAAAATTCGAGGAATTCATACTCAATAGCTCAATTTGTTCTGATACTGTTAACATCCATTTTTTTCTACAAAGCACACAACATTTGACCAAAAAAAACCCACGTATGTTTACATATGAACTCTAGGACTTACTACTTCTGTAACCTTGGAATCTCAATGGCAAGGACAGCTCCTAAAAAGAGGAGATGGGGAGTTGGAGATTCTGCATCAAATACACCAGGGTCATCATGCCTAGAGTTTGTAACATAAAAAAGTCTCTTATACCTCAGATTTCTTGTTTGACGAGTGAATCTTACAAACAGCTGGATTTTTTGCCCGACAAACTGACAGCAAAGCTGCTTCCTTTCCAGAAAGATGGCATCACTTTTGCCCTCAGCAGAGATGGCAGTCTACAACTATTTGGACACTTATCGCTTGACAAAGGATATCCAGACAGCATCTCAGGACGTCTGAGATACCCACGCGACTATACATCGGAAGGCGGACAGACTTTCCTCCGGGAGGATGTGGAAATAGGTGAAAACTCTCCGACCCCGACGAGCAGCCTAGTACCCGCAAGCGGCTTTCTTCCAACGGACGCCCCCAGAGGCTCTACACACATCTAGGGCAGGAGCGAGCACACAACAGAGGAGCGACGGTGGAAACAGGTGACCAGAACCCTACCTAAACCCCCCGCAGTTACTCCTAAACGCAGAGGGAAACTTTGGAGTTGCACACCTGAGCCCGCAGGGAGAGTCTCTCCCCGCCATTGGCGGGGAGACCCCGCCTGGTGTTCGCGGTGCCCAGAGGGTCCCAGAGAGAGTCGCTGGGGGTACGGAGGGCTCCCAGCTGCTGTTGCCCGCCCTGAGGGAGTAGGGATTGCCGGAGATCTCGGAGAGGACCGGGGCTGGGGGAAGTTTCAAAGGCCGGCTTTGCGACCCGGAGGGGAAGCGCCGGAGTTCCGCCCGGGCAGCAGACAAAAACTCTCTATCTGCCATTAGCAGAGGGGACACGCACAGCATTCAGGGCTCCGGGAGAGGCCCGGGGAGAATCCCTGAGGGCGGGGCGACCCCCAGCTGCCGCTGCCCGCCCCGTGGGACTAGGTATTGCCGGAGATCTCGGAGAGGACCGGGGCTGGGGAAAGTTTCAAAGGCCAGCTCTGCGACCCGGAGGGGAAGCGCCGGAGTTCCGCCCAGGCACCAGACAAAACTCTCTGTCTGCCATTAGCAGAGGGGACACGCCCAGCATTCACGGCTCCGGGAGAGGCCCGGAGAGAATCCCAGAGGGCGGGGCGACCCCCAGCTGTTGCCCGCCCCGTGGGACTAGGGATAGCCGGAGATCTCGGAGAGGACTGGGGCTGGGGGGAGTTCCAGAGACCCAGCTTTGTAGCCTAGGGGGAAAGCCTACAGGCTCACAGCAGCCTTAAGGAAAGCCTCTGCACAGCACCAGTAGAAGGCACCCAGCCACCAGCCATAAGGCTGGAAGACCCCAGGGCAAAAGCAGCATAGCTAGGTGAACTAACCACAGACTGTACAAGATGCCAATAGCTCTCCTGCGACCCATAGAGGACAAGTGAGATTTTGTGGGTGCCGTCAGCAACGGAGAGACAAATATAAGTGATCCCACCCCTGGCCGCTGGAAAAGCCCATAACACCGTTGCAGACCCCAAGGAGAGAGCACATCTAGGTGGGCTGCAACAGTAGGCACCAGCAGCCTGAAGCCCCCCTGTGACGGCCCCCATGGCAGAGGAGGGAATCCAAAGGGCCACTGTGGCTACGAGGAGGGGCCCAGGCCCAGTTAGCAACTGCGGACAGAGTTCCTGGTTGGTGCAGTATAAACAGCTGCTCCCCTACCGCAGCAGCTGAAACAAGTGAAAGGAGCAACTAAACTCTATCTCCATGTGGAGGCACAAATCAACAACATCAAGCAATATGAAAAAATACATTAAATCTCCAGAACAGAAAGAAAGTAACAAATACACAGAAAACAATCCCAAAGAAAATGAGATATATAAACTAAATGACGATGACTTCAAAACAGCCATCATTAAAATTCTCAATGAGTTAAGAGAGAATTCTGACCGACAACTCAACGAGTTCAGAAGCTATGTCACAAAAGAGTTTGATACGATAAAGAAGAACCAAACAGAAATATTGGAAATGAAGAACACAATAGAGGAGATTAAGAAAAATCTAGATGCTCTGAACGGTAGGGCCGATAATATGGAGGAAAGAATTAGCAATTTGGAAGATGGCAATATAGAATTGCTGCAGGCAGAGGAGGAGAGAGAAGCAAGACTAAAAAGAAATGAAGAAACTCTCCGAGAATTATCAGACACAATTAGGAGATGCAACGTAAGGATTATAGGTATACCAGAGGGAGAAGAGAAGGAGAAAGGGGCAGAAAGCCTATTCAAAGAAATAATGGCTGAGAACTTCCCAAATCTGGTGAGGGAGATGGATCTTCAGGTGACAGAAGCCAATAGATCTCCAAACTTTATCAATGCAAGAAGACCAACTCCACGGCA
The DNA here is from genome assembly GCF_041296235.1 of Equus asinus. Classification (NCBI taxonomy): domain Eukaryota; kingdom Metazoa; phylum Chordata; class Mammalia; order Perissodactyla; family Equidae; genus Equus; species Equus asinus. The sequence goes on from NC_091793.1 coordinate 56,635,524, forward strand.
TATAATAGTGAAGCTAGCAAAAGTCAACGATAAGGAGAAAATACTAAGGACAGCCAGGCAAAAGAAACTAACCTACAAAGGAACCCCCATCAGGCTATCAGCAGATTTCTCAGCAGAAACTTTACAGGCTAGAAGAGAGTGGAATGATATATTCAAAAATCTGAAGGACAAAAATCTACAGCCGAGAATTCTCTACCCAGCGAAAATATCCTTCAAATACGATGGAGAAATAAAAACTTTCCCAGATAAACAAAAATTAAGGGAGTTCATTGCCACAAAACCTCCTCTTCAGGACATCCTCAGGAAAACCCTCATTCCTGAAAAATCCAAAAAAGGAAAGGGGCTACAAAACCAAGAGCAGAGGAGATAAGTAGAAGGACAACAACAGAGAGTAGCAGCTCTACATCAGAACAGATTAAACCATGGGACAAGAAACAAAGGAAACTGAAGAAAACCGGAAAACAAGACATAAAATGGTAGTGCTAGGCCCCCACATCTCAATAATCACTCTAAATGTAAATGGATTGAACTCCCCAATCAAAAGACACAGAGTGGCAGGATGGATCAAAGAACAAGATCCAACAATATGCTGCCTCCAGGAAACACACCTCAGCCCCAAAGACAAACACAGACTCAGAGTGAAGGGATGGAGAACAATACTCAAAGCTAATAATGAACAAAAGAAAGCAGGTGTCGCTATACTAATATCAGACAAGGTAGATTTCAAAGCAAAACAGATAAAGAAAGATAAAGAGGGACAGTATGTAATGATAAAAGGGACTCTCCACCAAGAAGACATAACACTTATAAATATATATGCACCCAACACAGGAGCACCAAAATTTGTAAAGCAACTCTTAACAGAACTAAAAGAAGACGTCAACAACAATACAATAATAGTAGGGGACCTCAACACACCATTAACACCAATGGACAGAACATCCAGACAGAAAATCAACAAGGAAATAATAGAATTAAATGAAAAATTAGACCAGATGGACTTAATATATAGAACACTTCATCCAAAAACAGCACTTATATAGAACACTTCATCCAAAAACAGCAGGTTACACATTCTTCTCAAGTGCACATGGAACATTCTCAAGGATTGACCATATTTTGGGAACCAAAGCAAACATCAATAAATACAAGAGAGTTGAAATAATATCAAGCATCTTTTCTGATCATAATGCTATTAAACTAGAAATCAACTACAAGAAAAAAGCAGAGAAAGGTGCAAAAATGTGGAGACTAAACAACACGCTTCTCAACAAACAATGGATCATTGAAGAAATTAAAGAAGAAATCAAATTTTATCTGGAGACTAATGAAAATGAGAACACGACATACCAAATCATTTGGGATGCAGCAAAAGCAGTCCTAAGAGGGAAATTCATCGCAATACAGGCTCACCTCACTAAACAAGAAAAAGCTCACATAAGCAACCTCAAACGACGCCTAACAGAACTAGAAAAAGAAGAACAAACAAAGCCCAGAGTCAGTAGAAGGAGGGAAATAATAAAAATAAGAGCAGAAATAAACGATATTGAAACAAAAAAGACAATAGAAAGGATCAATGAAACAAAGAGTTGGTTCTTCGAAAGAATTAACAAAATTGACAAACCCCTAGCCAGACTCACCAAGAAAAGAAGAGAGAAATCGCAAATTAATAAAATTAGGAATGACAGGGGAGAGATCACAACAGATACCAATGAAATACAAGAGATCATAAGAGAATACTATGGAAAACTATATGCCAACAAATTGAACAACCTGGAAGAAATGGACAAATTCCTAGACTCCTACAATCTCCCCAAACTGAATCAGGAAGAAACGGAGAATCTGAATAGGCCAATCACAAGTAAGGAAATAGAAACGGTAATCAAAAACCTCCCCAAAAATAAGAGTCCAGGACCAGACGGCTTCTCTGGAGAATTCTACCAAACATTCAAAGAAGACTTAATACCTATTCTCCTCAAACTGTTCCAGAAAATTGAGAAAGATGGAGAACTCCCTAACACATTCTATGAAGCCAACATCACTCTGATCCCCAAACCTGACAAGGACAACACAAAGAAGGAGAACTACAGGCCGATATCACTGATGAACATAGATGCAAAAATCCTCAACAAAATTTTGGCAAACCGAATACAGCAATACATCAAAAAGATTATACACCATGATCAAGTGGGATTTATACCAGGGACACAGGGATGGTTCAACATCCGCAAGTCAATCAACGTGATACACTACATCAACAAAATGAAAAACAAAAACCACATGATCATCTCAATAGATGCTGAGAAAGCATTCGACAAGATCCAACACCCATTTATGATAAAAACCCTCAGTAAAATGGGTATAGAAGGAAAGTACCTCAACATAATAAAGGCCATATATGATAGACCCACAGCCAACATCATACTCAATGGACAAAAACTGAAAGCCATCCCACTGAGGACAGGAACAAGACAAGGGTGCCCACTTTCACCACTCCTATTCAACATAGTACTGGAGGTGCTGGCCAGAACAATTCGGCAGGAAAAAGAAATAAAAGGAATTCAAATAGGTAACGAAGAAGTAAAACTCTCGTTGTTTGCAGATGACATGATCTTATATATAGAAAACCCCAAAGAATCCACAGAAAAACTATTAGAAATAATCAACAACTACAGCAAAGTAGCAGGGTATAAAATTAACGTGCATAAATCAGTAGCATTTCTATACATTAACAATGAACTAACAGAAAAAGAACTCAAGAACTCAATCCCATTCACAATCGCAACGAAAAGAATAAAATATCTTGGGATAAACTTAACCAAGGAAGTAAAGGATCTATACAATGAAAACTACAAGACTTTCTTGAAAGAAATTGACAATGACATAAAGAGATGGAAAGACATTCCTTGCACATGCATTGGAAGAATAAACATAGTTAAAATGTCCATACTACCTAAAGCAATATACAGATTCAATGCTATCCCAATCAGAATCCCAAGAACATTCTTCAAGAAATTGAACAAAGAATCCTAAAATTCATATGGGGCAACAAAAGACCGCGAATTGCTAAAGCAATCCTGAGCAAGAAAAACAAAGCCGGCGGAATCACAATCCCCGATTTCAAAACATACTACAAAGCTACAGTGATCAAAACAGCATGGTACTGGTACAAAAACAGGCCCACAGATCAATGGAACAGAATTGAAAGCCCAGAGATAAAACCACACATCTATGGACAGCTAATCTTCGATAAAGGAGCAGAGGGCCTACAATGGAGAAAAGAAAGTCTCTTCAACAAATGGTGCTGGGAAAACTGGACAGCCACATGCAAAAGATTGAAAATTGACCAGTCTTTTTCACCACACACCAAAATAAACTCAAAATGGATCAAAGACCTAAAGATTAGGCCTGAGACAATAAGTCTTTTGGAAGAAAATATAGGCAGTACACTCTTTGACATCAGTTTCAAAAGAATCTTTTCGGACGCTGTAACTCCTCAGTTGAGGGAAACAATAGAAAGAATAAACAAATGGGACTTCATCAGACTAAAGAGCTTCTTCAAGGCAAGGGAAAACAGGATTGAAACAAAAAAACAGCTCACTAATTGGGAAAAAATATTTACAAGCCACTTATCCGACAAAGGGTTAATCTCCATAATATACAAAGAACTCACACTGCTTAACAACAAAAAAACAAACAACCCGATCAAAAAATGGGCAGAGGACATGAACAGACATTTCTCAAAAGAAGATATGAATATGGCCAATAAACACATGAAAAGATGTTCATCATCGCTAATCATCAGGGAAATGCAAATCAAAACTACACTAAGATATCACCTTACACCCGTTAGATTGGCAAAAACATCCAAAACCAAGAGTGACAAATGTTGGAGAGGTTGTGGAGAAAAAGGAACCCTCATACACTGTTGGTGGGAATGCAAACTGGTACAGCCACTATGGAAAACAGTATGGAGATTTCTCAAAAAGTTAAAAATAGAGATACCCTATGACCCAGCCATCCCATTACTGGGTATCTATCCTAAGAACCTGATCTCAGAAATCTCAAGAGTCCGTTGCACCCCTATGTTCATCGCAGCATTATTTACAATAGCCAAGACGTGGAACCAGCCTACATGCCCAGAAACTGATGATTGGATAAAGAAGATGTGGTATATATACACAATGGAATACTACTCAGCCATAAAAAAAGACAAAATTGGCCCATTCACAACAACGTGGATGGACCTCGAGGGTATTATGTTAAGCGAAATAAGCCAGTCAGAGAAAGACGAACTCTATATGACTCCACTCATAGGTGGAAATTAGTATATTGATAAGGAGATCTGATCGGTGGTTACCAGGGAAAAGGGGGGGTGGGGGGAGGGCACAGAGGGGGAAGTGGTGTACCCACAACATGACTAACAAAAATGTACAACTGAAATCTCACAAGGTTGTAATCTATCATAACATTAATTAAAAAAAAAAAAAAAAAGAGGAGATGGGTTTAGTGATATCTGATTGAGGCTCTGGGTTCTTGGTGAGAATTTATAGTGGGCATTGAGGTCACGGGAATACAGGAAAGCCACTCTCCTGTTGGTCACAATCCATTTTCTTTCAGGGTTATGTTTTTTCCCAAACTTCTAACTCTGAAGCTGGGAGGGTGGGGGCTGTTACTATGTCCCTGAAGCATCTCTGCCACTAGTCTATATTTGCCTTAAATTTGTTTACAGAGTATGTCTTGGGAAAATTTCCCTGGTCAAGAAGATGTCAACAATCTGAAGAAGCTGTGAGTGTGTGGATGGGAGGGAACTTGTGGGATAAGAGTTGACAGTACCCTTGTCTCAGCATAGCCTTACTAACATTGCCCTTATATTTATCCTACCATCCCTCTGCTCCAAGTCATGAATTTGAAAGAAAACTTGATCCAATGCATTGAAATCCATTTCCATGTGGATTTCCAAGGACTTGTCCAAATTCAAAGTAGCAGAAAGCGGCAGTTACCAAGTAAACACCTTAACAAGAAAAGTGCAAAGCATATGTGAAAAGAAATAATTTTATTGAGGTATGTTTTATATGTTAAATTCATGCATTTCAAGCAAACAGTCCAATGGTTTTTCTTTTTAGTAAATTTACCAAGTTGTGCATCACTATAAACCAGTTCTAGAACATTTTTATTACCCAATAAGACCCCTCATGTGCATTTACCGTTAATTCCCATCCTTCTTCCCTCCCCAGGCAACCACTAATCTATTTGCTGTCTCTCTAGATCTTAGAGTCTAGATTTGATATCACAGTTAAATATTTTGAACAATGGAGACAGTTATAGAGAGTAAAGCAGGAGAATAATGTGTTTCAGATGTTTGTTTCAGAAGATTCTCTGATAACCAGGGGATGAGAGATTAAAGAGGAGAGCCTGGGAGTCAGGAGACTGGTTATGAGAGTGCTCAATAAACCAACTGTAACGATGCAACAGAGAACTAGTGGTCTTGGCTGGCCAGGGCTCCACCCATGCATATTCAGAGCAGGCAGCGTTCTCTGTGGTGGGAGTTCTCTGGAACAGCCTGAGCAAGGAGAAGGGTTCCCAGAGAATGTCAAATTCATCAGGAAACTTTTATTCCCTGCAGTTGGTGGTCAACTGAGTGGGTAGTCGGTGAAAAGAAAAAAAGAGAGAGATTTTGTTTGTGTATGTTTTCTGAGTTTCTATCCATGAGAACATAAGAGAAGAAAGTGAAGGAGCAATTATTCAATTGTGACTTATAAAAAGTTGCATACAGCAGATAAAAGTCTAGCACTGGGAAGGAGTGCACCCAAATGTGGGCCTACCTGGGGGAGGGGAGAGTCCAGATAAAGTCAATCATTCTAAATATCTCAAGTAGCAAGACAAGCTGACCCACTGCCAGTTACCTTTCCTGAAAGTTGAGGCTGCTAAAAATCATACCCATGCTCCACTATTTCTGTCCAGGGATTGAGATTTACCCGTGTCCTTATAATAAAGCTTACTTTCTCAAATGCCTCAAGAAAATGTTAATGTTTAACTGAAACAAGTTATGGTATTAATCCACTATCACGTATTGGTCAGTAGCAAATCAGTTAAATGTCACCAAGAAAAGAAGACACGTATGACAAAATGTGAAACAGGCCGAATAGGTTTGGATGGGACTGAGCAACAACGCTCCCAAGAATACCAAGCTGAGCCCAGCTGGGACTCTAGAAAGAGAACTTCTCAGTCACTGCATGTACAAGTGTACTGGGTACTTGGTGTTCCTACTGTGTGTGTCATTTCTTCCAAAGATAAGCTTATGCTTCTATATATTCTAAATGAATTCTAGAAGTGAAAGTGTCCTTCTGCATTTTTCTTTTTATTTTTTTCTGGTGATTTACTGCTGTTCTTCCATGATTTTCCTCTCCAAATCAGTCCATTGATAGAGTTTATTCAAATTTATTATGTTGAAAGGCCCTGTCAGGACCACAAAGCATTAAATACTGATGACCAGGAGACAAATAAGGAAACCTACACTTATTCTTCTCTTCCTTACTAGCAACACCCAATTCTATTCAAGATGCAAATGGATTCAACTAAAAATTTATTATTTCAAGAGAACTCAAGAACACAATCCCATTCAAATCACAAAAAAAAGAATAAAATATCTTGGAATAAACTTAAGCAAAGAAGTGAAAGACCTATACAATGAAGACTATAAGATTTTATTGAAAGAAATTGATGATGACATAAAGAAATGGAAAGACATGCCACGCACATGAATTGGAAGAATAACCATAGTTAAAATGTGCATGCTACATAAAGCAATCTACAGATTCAATGAAATCCCAATAAGAATCCCAATGACATTCTTCAAAGAAATAGAAAAAAGAATCCTAAAATTCATATGGGGCAGCAAAAGAGCCTGAATCTCTAAAGCGATCCTGAGAAAAAAGAACAAAGCTGGAGGCACCACAATCTCTGACTTCAAAATATACTACAAAGCTATTGTAATCAAAAAAGCATGGTACTGGTACAAAAACAGGCACACAGATCAATGGAACAGAATTGAAAGCCCAGAAATAAAACCACACATCTACTGACAGCTAATCTTTGACAAAGGAGCTGAGAACATACAATGGAGAAAGGAAAGTTTCTTCAATAAATGGTGATGGGAAAACTGGACAGCCACATGTAAAAGAATGAAAGTAGACCATTCTCTTACACGATTCACAAAAATAAACTAAAAATGGATCAAAGATTTGAAGGTAAGTTCTGAAAACATAAAACTTCTAGAAGAAAATATAGGCAGTACACTCTTTGACACTAGTCTTAAAAGAATATTTTTGGACACCAAGTCTTATCAGACAAGGGAAACAAAAGAAAAAATAAGCAAGTGGGCCTTCATCAGACTAAAGAGCTTCTACAAAGCAAGGGAAACCAAGACTGCAAAGAAAAGACAAACCACCAACTGGGAAAAAATATTTGCAAATCATATGTCTGACAAAAGGTTAATCTTCATAATGTATGAAGAACTCACACAACTCAACAACAAAAAGAATCAAACAACCTGATCAATAAATGGGCAGAGGATATGAACAGACATCTCCAAAGAAGATATACAGATGGCCAATAGGCACATGAAAACATGCTCAACATCACTAATCATCAGGGAAATGCAAATCAAAACTACACTAAGATGTCACCTTATACCCATTAGAATGGCTCTAATAACCAAGACAAAAAATAACAAATGTTGGAGAGGTTGTGGACAAAAGGAAACCCTCATACACTGCTGGTGGAAAAGCAAACTGGTTCAGCCACTATGGAAAATGGTATGGAGAGTTCTCAAAAAACTAAAAATAGAAATCCCACTACTGGGTATCTATCCAAAGAACGTAAAATCAGCAATTCAAAGAGACCCATGCTCCCTTATGTTCATTGCAGCATTATTCACAATAGCCAAGATGTGGAAGCAACCTAAGAGCCCAGTGACTGATAACTGGATAAAGAAGATATGGAATACTACTCAGCCATAAAATATGAGAAAACTGTCACATTCACGACAACTTGGATGGACCTTGAGGGTATTATGTTAAGTGAAATAAGCCAGATAGAGAAAGACAAACAATGTATGATTCTACTCATATGTGGAAGATAAACAAACACATGAACAAAAGCAACTATTTAGTGGTTACCAGGGGGAAGGAGGGGTGGGGGTGGTGAAAGGGCACACCTATAAGGTGACTGACAAATAATAATGTACAACTGAAATTTCACAATGTTGTAAACTATCATAACCTCAATTTTAAAAAATTATTATTTTCCAGCTCTCCCTAGCAGCTAGAAGTGTTCATGTAACATAATTTTGTCCAAGGGTATATAATTGGGAGTAAATATCCAATTATTTAAGAAAACTCCCCTAAAGCAAACTAACCCAGCCAGCACATAGCCTTTTACCTTCTGCTGTTCTGGTTCTTCTTGCTCAGAATATGGCTGTGATGCTGGTAGAGGAGCAGCTATTTTGTAACCTTGGTGTAATATGTATAAGTTAACAAAGGCCAATTGAAAAGACAGAAATAAGAGCCTCTGATGAGATTGTGGTTCACCTTTCTAGTCTCATTACATCAGGCAAACAAAACCTCATAGCAGAAAGCAATTACTAATTGATACAGTAGACTCATGTCAATGTCTAGGTGAAAAATAATGAGAACAAGATAATCTAAGGTTATAGCTAGATATTCACATCCTTAAGAACTGCCCGTCTTATTGGGGATGTCAGAGATAAATAAATAATCACACTTTTATAAGATAAATTCTGTAATGGATATGCAACCATTGTGTTACAGGTTACTTGACTTAAATGAATGTTTCTCAAAGGAGGTAAAACTTGAACGATGACTTGAAGACAAAGAAGTTTTCCAAGAAGTCTTAGAAAGATGTAAGAGACTGCTGGGAAAGATAAACCAGCTGGAGCATAAGTCTGTGAAAAGGCACACAGTCTGACCGAAAGGATGGACAAAGGTGGGAGCAAGTCTTCAATGAACTGGAGTCTTGTGTGCACATCACAAAATTGTGGGAAGATGGGCTAAGTCAGAGGGCAAGGGCTAGACGTCAAAGGACAGCATAGGACATGCCAAGGAGTTTGTGTGTCACCCCATAGCCAGAGTTTGCAAACTGGCACCCAGCATCAGAATCCCTGTGCAGTTTGGCAAGTTCCAAGTTTGGTAAGTTTCACATTTGAATGTGTTTAGGCAGGTGTGTTCTATGTCCTTGCCCCAAGCCGCATTGCTCCCTTAAAAGGATAAAAAACTATAAAAGATAGTTAGCACCTCTTATATTTGCATTAGATGTCTGGCTCCTGAAAATATTTGTGTTTGTGTTCTCTTAGAGGAAAATTAAGTTGCATGTTGAAGTCTCTGAGGAAGATAGGAAAGCTTGAAGATGCTAGGCAGACTGTATTGAGGGGTACCGGTGTGCAGGAATAAGCGGAAGACAGAGATTTCAAATGAGCACAGGCTTCATTTAATAGACACAGAAAAACAAAAGAAAATTGTAACTGCCAAGAGAAGGAGATGAGAGAAGCTAAAAATCTCCAATGAAATCCAACGAAGATGAGAGGGTGAGAAATGGTCCCATGCAACAGTGTAGAAGGAGAGACAGAGTAGCCGGGGGAAGGGTTTCTTTTCAATGAATATTTAATGAACTGAGTTGTACAGACAAGATTTCCATGTTTAAGAAATACAGCACTCTAATTTCTTAAAATCTTTAGTATATTGGTCTGCTGGTCAAAATGCTAAATACTTGACTAGTAATTCAATCAACAGTAAACATTTAGTAAGCATTTATCAAAAATTTCCAAACTTTTGGCAGATCTAATATTATGTTTTTGCCTAATAGACTTTATAGCATCTAAAAACAAAGGTGTGGAAACAACTCTGCAATTATTCATTATTTTCAAGAGAAATAAGGTGGACAGGAAGGAAGAAAATTGAGTATGAAAGAATAACATAAAAATGGTCAATTTACAAGGAATGTTAATAAATTATTAAGTATTTGCAGAATGCATTATTTAACCCAAGTAGTTTTAACATCTTCAGTCATGACTGCAATGTATAAAATGCACCCATAGACACACTGCATCCTGAGAGCAAGCACACCGGGTGTTAATGACGTGCTTGAGGTGGCACCTTGGGCTTTGCCTCCAGCCTTGAAATGCAGTCACTTATGATCTGCGTAGATCCATACAGCACGTTTTCACTAGGCTAAATATACTCTAAGGAGAGGTAAATATTATACTATTTCATTTTCATTCTCAGCTCCTAAAATCACAGCTATTCTTTATAATTCAATGGTAGTTTTGAGTATGCTATAATATACCTGTAAGTGAAAATCATGGACTTGTGACAGTGTTTAAGTTTCTTGACTTATAAAATTAGAAATATCAAAGTCTGAAGTAGATCTAAAATATCTTTTTATATGTACTTAAACAGCAAATTATTGAATTTTTCTTTTTCTCCATACATAGTTCTATTTTATATAATAGTTTTTTGAGATGATATTCAAACACTGATTGCAAAATAAACTAAACATAACAGGGATTTTAAAGCCACTGCCAACTATAATGGAGACATACAGCGTACAGACCAAATTTCATCCATTGAGGTAACAATTGTCAATTTGTTCCTTATTTGTACTAACTCTGCCTCCTATCTCTTGGCCCATATCAAATTGCAATTTGTTCATTATTTGCAAATTCGGGTGGGGAAGGGAGTGATATTTGAAGATTTAAATGGTCAACGCTGTCTCTACAAACCTGGTTCATCCAAGCCAAAAATGGATGACATTTGTATGAGCAGCATCTTGTTGGATAGCTGAGAGACTACCTACCATGATTTAAGATTTAGAATTGCTTACAGTTGTAGTAAGATTAGGGTCAATATCATCCAGTACCTCATAGGAATTTAAATAGTACAATTCTTATTACTGATAATAATAATAATAGTAAAAATCTATTAATTTAAGTACATAAAATGTGCCAAGTACTGTATTACTTGTTCACAAATTATCTCATTTAATCTTCAAAGCAAGACTATGCATAGTCAGAACTATTATCTCTGTTTTACAGATAATAATAGCTAGTATTCACTGAGTTCTAAATATTCGTTCAATTCACAACATCCCAATGAGATACTTACCATTTTCTAGAGAAAATCCAAATATAGACTGACAAAGTGATTTACCTAAATTCGAAATGTAGTGAGGTTGGAGCCATGACTCGTTTGCAATTATGAACTCATGTTCTTAACCACAATGCTGTGGTTATCAAATGTATCAGTCATTGTAAGTAAATCTAGATGCTTTAACAGATAAGCTCCAGAATCTCATCAAGTTAACAAAATAAAAGTGATATTGTATACTCATGTAATGGCCCAAGACATAATGTTTACTCATGTTATGATCCTAGCTCCAATGCAGTTGAAATGTTGTCTGTCAGCAATGGAACCTAAAAAATAGAGTTCAGCTTTGTGCCCAAGAGGAAAATGAAATATATTTGGTATAGATATGGCATTTTTCTCTGTCATATATTATTTAAAAATCTTGACTTTTCTGTATGAAAGTTGGAACTATTGAATTCTTTTAAGTATGGAGTGATATTAGTAAATTTTTGTTTTACAATTATGACCACAGCTATATTACAGAAAATACATCTATTCTTTGGTCTGCACAGGGGTGAGACCAGCAAAGGGGATGCTATTTAGGGGAACCAATTTCTGTGAGAAATGATGAGAGCAGGAGCTATACAGTGGCTGTAGGAATGAAGAGAAGAGGTAGGTAAAGCCTTCGGAATGTATTTAGGGGATAGAATCAAAAGGACTTATTGAATATTGGGTGTGAACAATTAAGGAGAAAAAGTGTCAGATACTTCTGAGGTTTTAAGCTTGGGGCACAATGTGGGTGGCAGTAAGGAATAGGGTGTGGAAGTGATTTCACCACATGTTTAGAACAGTTTCAAGTAAAAGTCCTTTGTCAACTAGGTAGACATTGATTTGTGCTTCACTTATTTAAAAATCTCCTAACAGCAAAACCAAGGAAAATTAAGTGAATAGTAAATTAGCCTGGTTTATTTCATTCAATCAACAAATAAATTTGGACTATGAACTGTATGCTAAGCACTGTACTAGAAATTAGAGGAAACAAAGTAAAAGACACAGTCTCTGGGTTCAGGATATTTAGGTCTAGTGGAATACAATCATGATCCAACTGAGTAAGTGCTAAATAAAGCAAACTTAGGATGTTATGACAATACACATAAAAAGCATGAAACTCAGAAGAGTAGCAAGAGAAGGTCAAAAAATCTTCGTAATAGTTTGAGAGGCATAAGAGTTAGCTAGGCAAAAAAAGAAGATACGTTTACACTGAAGGAAGAACGTGTATCTAGGCTCAGAAGGAAAACAAGGAGGACCACAATTAGGGAGAGCAGGCTGGTAAGCATGGCCAGATTTAGAGAACTGAAGAAGGGCTGGCAAGTGATAGGGTTTGGGAGGTAAAGGTCATTATCATATGAAAGATTTTTACATGCGTTAAGCCTTTTGAAGACTTCAGTTTGAAAGTTAAGAAAACCACTAAAGGATTCTTAACAGAAAGATGATGTGGTCACACTCATGCATTATAAACGTCATTCTTGGGTTGGATGAAAACAAGATCAGAGACATGGGAACCCATCCTGGGGCTTTGAGTGAAGTCCAGCAGAGATAGTGGTCTGAAATAAAGCAGTTGCCCTGAGGATGTATAGGAGAGGAATTCAAGAAATGTTAAGGAGGCAAAACAGATCGAGTTTTATCCCCAGTGAGATTAAAGGCTAAATGAGAAGGAGGGAAGGGAAGGGGGAGAGTAATTTTCAGCTTTCTGACTAAAATAACTAGATGTCTGATGGGGCTATACAATGAGATAAGGAACAATGAAAAGGTGAGCAGGTCTCGAGAGGGAAGAAGAAAATAAAGTTAGTTTTAGGCATGTAAGTATCTATGAAGCATCCAAGTAGAGATGTCCAGCAGGATGTTGGTCATAACTTTCTAAGTGTAGAATAATATGACTCAAAACTTCATGTATTATCTATTCCTTTCCCTACTTAGCTCAGTGCTTTAATGAGGTCAAGATAAGAGTCTTGGTTTAATTTCTTCCTCTTGACTTAACTCGTAGATTTCTGCCAATGACAAGTGAGAACAGTAAGAGAGAACAGAAGATTAAATGCAAATACACCACTGTAACTCCTTGTTGGTGAGTAGTTTGATCTTCTTTTTTAGAACCTAATTATAAATTAAAGAAAGTCAAAACTTACCCTTTTATATTTTATCAGTGTTTTGAAAGGAAAATAACTTGAAAAGAAAAATCTAAGCCACAAATAAAATGACATCTAACAAAAACCTACAGTGTACTAGTTATTAGTTTATGCTGATATCTATATATTTACAATTACACACTATTGTAAATTTTATCCCCTTTCCTAAAAGAAAAACCAAATAATAAATATAAGAAGTGAATGGATATAAAATCACAAAGAATGGGAAGTAACAAAACCACAACGTAGTTACACAAAATTACGATTTTCACGAGATAAGAAGATACGATTTTCACGAGATAAGAAGAGTATGTATTCAACCAAAGAAATTATACTATTGCAAAGTAGTCTGAAGCAACAGATTTAATAATGGGAGTTCTTAAAAAAGCAAATACTTTTAGAAAACATAGCTTTATAAAAACTTTTGCAAAAGTTATCAGTACCGTGTACATAACTTACACACATTTATTTAAAAATCTGAATTAAGCAAGGTTGACCAGGGAAATTAGAACTGGAGCTCTCTGAAATAAAATCTAGAAGAGGGACCATTGGTTGGATCCAGACATACGGGTTGTTAGAGTTTCCAGACATATGAAGCAGTTTAAATATTTCTGAGTCTTTGATGTAACTAACTCAAAGTTTCAGAGTCAAGCCTGGCCACAGTCGGTGTGTTCTCCAGGATCCACAAGCTTCTGCCAACCTCTCAGGGGACAGCGCTCAGGAGAGCCCTCCTAGCGAGCACCCTGGAAACACCTCTGGCCACCATGCAGCTCTGTGATATTATTTGAGGAGAATTTTTTTCAAAAGAACCAGAAATTTTCAGTAACATGCCCTAGAACATTGCTCTTTGGTGTACATAGACATGGTATCAGTGAATTCAATGTTTCTTTGCTCCTTATGAAAATAGCTTGTCTGGGAAGACTTTTTCTTTAGAAATTATGGCTATCTCAGTTCATAATTTGAAATCATATAATCTTAAAGCAAGCTCTTATGTTAGCACTTCAATCAGAAAATTTCTCTACCGAAGAAAGTTTTGTTATTAATATGCAAATGAATGCTGTAAGGCAGATGACTCTTTTCCCCAAACCACAGTCAATTAACATACCAATAACATTAGATGCTGCTAGTGTAATCAGAATTAGTGTTTTACATTACAGATCTTTTAACACTTCTTAGATTGTGAGATTGTAAAGAATCTGAAGCTATCGTTAATTACTATGACGCAAATGCAAAACGTACAGGTTGAAAGAGTGGAAGAAAGTAGCCAAAGAGGACATAAATATGTCAATGTTATAAATGTTCTTATTCAGGCTCCTGAGTTGATAACTGAACTAGGGAACCACTTGATTTCTCTAAGTGGGCATTTGGTATTCAAATTGACAAGTGTACTCATCTGTTATATTAGAATTACGTAATCAGGGTGTCTTTTAGCACACAAGTGAATGTGAAACAGCAACAACACAAATAATTAAAGAAAATCACAGCAGATTATATGATAAACTACTCAAACTCTTGAGGTATCACCTAAAGCAAATTCACAAAGTTGAAGTATTTTAAGAGATTAAGGTTCAACATTAAGAATTAACCAGAAGACATTGTCCGCAGGCTCTCTATGTTAGCTGGAAAAAGAGTGCTTTAGCCTCTGGGCACATTGCTGATGAGATTTCTGACTAAAGTGTTACCTGTCCACCATCACACAGGTCAGAGTCAATACAGAACAAAACAGTGAACTCTCTTGTTTTACTTTCTGTGAGTTGGGAAATGATTCTATGAAATTTATTTATTCAGCAACCTCTTATTTGTCATTGTTATAGGTTCTGGGGTTATAATGTGAAAACAATGTCTTTTAGTACTCAAATGCAGCTCTTTTATATCTTGGATGTTGTTTTAAAGAATCTAATTTATATCCTATAATATACAATGCTATTTTTTACTATCTTCTCTAAATTGCTCCATCTGTTCTCTCACAGAGACTTTGTGAGCATTCAGACAAATCAGTTTCTAGTAGAATTGCAAAGACCGGTGTGTGTTACTATTTTGTCGGTGTACAGAGTATTTTCTGAGCCGTGTTGACTTTGATAATGGTTTCTCCTGGGAATAAGGCTGACACCACATTTTCCTGTTGTAACATCAATGTGAATCTAAATCATTCAAAAACATAAAAACTACTCTCCTGAACATTTCTGGTGCTCAGAGCCAGCACTTATGGCATTGGTACTAAATGGGCAGGGGTGGCTTCTCTATAGTCAAAAACAGTGATTTCACATTCATTTGAAGTTCAACATATTTCATACTTCAAACATTAGTTTTGGAAACTATATTGGAAATTTGGAAATATTGGAGGACTGCTTGTCCTCCCCTCCCCGCCCCTTGCTTGACTTTAGATCCATCCAAATGACTTGCTTTGGCCAACAGCTGAAGCTGGAAGTGAAAGTGATGCCGTTCCAAGCCCAGGTCTTCAGATGCCTCATGACTGTCCCCCGCCTTTTGGTTTCTCTGCCATCACTAACAAGAACTTGTCCAGGCTAGGCCATGGCCAAAAGGAGAATAAGAGACATGAGGAGCAGATTTGATCCGCACTTCTCAAGCCCAGCCCCCCAAAAAACATAGTTTTGTGAGCTGGATAATTTACCATAGTGCACTTCAGAGATGGGTGTACTTGTTTGTAATGAAGAATCAGCAAGGCCCTTCCAACTGGCGTTTATGGTTTCTTATTTTTCTAGCTATGAAGTAAAGTATCTTGAACAATGCCAAAATGACCCTGTGGACTTTGTCCCCATACCTTGCGTTCAGCCTCCTTTCTCACTAAGCCCTTTCCCTCTCCCTGCACTCAGTCTCAGTGGACTTCTTCCAGTTCTGTGAACTTGCCAACGATTCTTCACACCACAGGAACTCACATTTTGTTATGTCCCTTCTCCTTTTTTTTTGTGAGGAAGATTGTCGCTGAGCTAGCATCTGTGCCAATCTTCCTCTATTTTATGTGGGACGCCATGACAGCATGGCCTGACAAGTGGTGCTAGGTCTGCATCTGGGATCTGAACTGGTAAACCCTGGACCACTGAAGAACATGTGAACTTAACCACTACACGACCAAGCTGGCCCTCATTCTCCTTTCTTTACTTGGCTCTTTCTCACCCCTTAGAATGTCAGCTCAAGCACTACTTCCTCAGGATTAGCTTGACACAGTTACTATTCCACATATGTTCATGTGATTTTGTGATTGTTTTCCACCCCTAAACTAATAATAACGGGAGTGTTTAAATGTTGAATAAAGTAACCAGTGAAAGAGGTGATGCAAACCTGATGTGAGTCACTTCCAGATGACCAATTAATTACGCTTTGATGCTGCTAGCCCAACACTACTTAACCAAGTATTTTTTGCAAAAGTTACACAAGTATTAAAATGAGTTATAAGTGCTATAAAACAAATGCAATAAATACATTGAGTTATCTTTCTCTCTTCCTAACTTCAGATAAGTAAAAATCGTAAATTTATTCATCAGCTTCTCTTTAATACAATAGATCAGTCAAGCTGAGAATCTGTTCCTCCTGTTGCTCTGGGCTTCCTTGGTGTCCTCCCATGTGATGCTTCACTTTCTATCGAGAAACCCACTTCACCTCCAGTATCAACTTCAGGCTTTAATACTTTTATTTGCATAACAAATACGAGTTATAAATTTATAGGTTTTCTTTCCCATTTCCAGCTTAGGGAACCAAATCACCTCCTATATCACCGAACTGGATTTAAAAAGAGGATTCTCCATGCAATTATAGCAGGTTTGTGATTTGGAATCCTGGTGCAGAATTTTCCATATTTACAATACATTTAATATTTTCAACTACTTTTATCCCAGTCTCTTGTGTATGCATATCTGTCTCCCTACCTAGATAGCAAGCTCATCTTAAAGATAAGATCTTCGTTTTATTCATCTGTGTATCCATCCCCTTCATTTATAAAATATAGCATAGTTTTAAACACACAATAAGCAATTAATTTATATTTGTTGACATCCTAAATCTTATTAATTATAAAGAATTACCTTTTCTACTTATATCATGGCCAGGACAAAATGCTGGAATTATCTTCGTTGCCTCTTTCCATTCCAGAAAATCATTCTACCACATTAAAAGAAAAGTCTCTTTATTTGAAGTTCCTATGATGATTTTATACCTCCTTCTCTATTTTTGTCACAGTCATCCTCCAATCTGTCACATATTTCCAACTTTTCTCGAGGACATTTTAGTCCCTTGTTCACAGTTTTCCCTTTTACCCAAACTGTTGTTAACATCCTGAGAGGTTTTATGAATGATTCAATATTCTGACCTCAGAGATGCTCTCATTTCACAGTCAGTGATCTTTATTTCCAACACAGCAAGAACCTGCCAATTTAGGCTTGGTGGGACAATTCCAGAAAATTTCTATAGCAAAATTAGTAATATAGTGTTTTTATCCATCCCTATTTCCAATTGTCCCTATTCTTCCATTGAACTTTCATGGTTTCCTCATCTACCCTCTGTTCTTCTCTTTGTTTCCAGCCATGACAGCCTATCGTCCCCTCCTAGTTTTATAACCCTTTCTACTAATCCTAGCCACTTTGATCTACAGTTCCAAATATTCACTCCCTAGCATACTGAATACTCCTAACTCTTTGAATTTTGTGTTTGTTTGTTTAATCCAAACTTACTGGTTTAAATTGCTGGATAACTTCAGCTGTCTCTGTGTCAACTGTTGCTTCTGAGATGCTATCGTTGCCAACTATAACGAAACTGATAATCTTGCCATCCCAACCTCATTGTCTGGAAGTGCTTGCATGGTCATGGAATGCTGAGGGTCTGGTACAACAAATAAATGTTTAAAGAAAGGATGCAGAGAAATTGTTAAATATTTCAAATTTGATCAAAGAAGTTGAATTTCAGTCTAAGGATAATAGATAATATTTGAAGTTACTAGAAAATGGAAATGACATTGCTTGATCTGTCCTACAGATTAGGAAGTGTATATCACGATAATGCAAAAAACAAGTTACTACAGTGTGAATGTATATTAACATAAAATCAGTGGTATAAAGGAAATGAAGATGACAAAAATAATACTTTTGTTGGGTGGAAGCCAAATTTTTTTTAAAAGTATTCCTTAGCTGTGGTTCCTAAACCTGGCTATTTGTGATAATCATCTGTGGAACATTTGAAAAATGCTGAGGCCAAGGGTCCACTCTTGGGTTTTTAATTCTTTGGGTCTGCAGTGAGGATGAGGAATCTGTTTTGCATTAGCACCACTAATCACTGTGATGTACGGACAGATCTGAGAATCATTACCTTATACTAAGCTAAATTCAGATCATCTTTGTCCCTCAATATATGGAGTTTTAATTCTTTTTTGCCTGTTTTCTCATAATCGGTCATTTTAGGAGAAGTCTCTAAGCTAAGGGTATTTTCCTATTTGTTCTAGCAGAAACCATCTCTCACGGGTTCAGAAAGCAGTCCCGTATGGCCACATTTCCCTCAGTCAGAGACGGTTTGCGTTGTCTTGCTGTCAATCATTTTTCAGTAGTAATCGCCTGTCAATTTCGCCTCTCCTCTCAAGAGATTTTATGGCATTTATGATTTATGTGGCAGGAACTGCTTTCCAGAGCAAGGCAAAAGCTTTGAACACTGTGTACAGGACTAGGATCTATCTCAATGCCATCCTAGCAATGATTACCCCAAATACTGTTGAGAAGGAGTTTGAACAGCTTGAGTTTCAGGGGCAATTCTCCTCTCACAATCCTCGGACAAACTCAGCATGTTGGATTTATTTTGCCAAAAGAAGTGAACAAATAAACGTCTCCAAGTTCAAGAGAATTTGGTTTATAAATCAAAATATATTAAACAATATTCTATCAATTATTAAATGAAAATGGGAAATTTCAATTCATGGGACATCAATAATTGTATAAAGTGATTTTCTTCAATAATTAAAATCTAACCTTATTATCACTTAAAGAAAAATATGCAATCACTTTTGCAATGGCATTTTAAACCTGAAGTTTAAATTAAAATAAAATTAAATAATAAATTAAAATAAATAAAACCTGGCTCAGATATTTTGGTCATTAATGGCTTGAAGAAACCATTTAGGGGCCAGCCCTATGGCCAAGTGATTAGGTTTGCATGCTCTGCTTCGCAGCCCAGGGTTTCACCAGTTCAGATCCTGGGTGTGGACATGGCACCACTCATCAAGCCTTGCTCAGGTGGGGTCTTACGTGCCACAACTAGAAAGACCCACAAATAAAACATACAACTATGTACTGGGGGGATTTGGGGAGAAAAAAGAAAAAAAAAACAAAGAAAAGAAAAAGAAACCGTTTATTTAGACCCAAAAAGCAAGTTTCATTTCATCAGAAATGAGCTTTCTGTTGGTCCCATTAGCAAAATTAAAATGCCTGGTTTGGTGCTTCTTGCCACACAAATATGAACAATTCTCTCTGCTTCCTTCCCCTCCAATTTCTCAATAAATAAGAAAGGAACTTTTCACGCTCTTTTCTGCCTTAACATACATGGAAAAAAACCAACTATACTCACATTGGAACTGTATAACCTGCAAGCTGAAGGATTTAAGAATCACCCCTGTATATCCCGGTTTGCTCTAAATCCATCTCCACGTCCAAAGTTTTGCTATATTCTCTTATTAATCCCCTCCTGGGGTATGCTCCCCTAATCTCATCTTCAGAGTTATTTTAATAGATGCAGCAGATGCTAACAGGTAAACAGAACCAAATAATAAAAATTAGTAAACAATATGTTTTTCTTTTGAAAAGAATTATTGCAATGTAGTTTTTAATGTAGTATTTATATAGCCATACCTTACAAAGCCTGTTAACCTGTCTTTGTTGGTGCTGGGGTGGCTGGTAATCTAATCACCCTACTTGGTTTAAACTCTGTCACTTTATCAGAACAAAGGCCATGTCTCAGTAATATTAGGGGTGCTCCAAGCACATTGTCCAGAGAAATTCTGACTAAAACGCCTTTTTTTCTCTATTGTCTACACTCTGAACATTGCTGCAAGGCTCTCACCCTGCAAGCCGCTTTGAGTCCATTCTCCGACATCTCCTCCCAAAACCTCTCTCCGCTTCCCACTCTGCCCTCTGCCATGCAGGCAGAAAGCAGGACATCCTTCACTCTGGCCCTTCTCCTGCGACAATCTGACTGAGGTGCCTTTGTCCTTTCTACCCTTTTGCCCTTCCTCAGTCCTCATCCTGCAGTTCTGCAGAGCCAGACTAGGTCAGTACCCCAGGGAACAGAGAGAGAGGGAAAACTGAGAACACATTAGTGATTTTTGACCCTTTCCACAAAAATGTGCATGACTGAAATATCACATTCAGTTAAGCTTGAACTTGAAGTGCTGGACATCTTAAAAGAAGGGAAGAATTGCTTTAAAAATATTGAACACACCATAAAATATAAAATATGTGATAAAAATATAAGTATTCTTATGGTCATCTAAAGAGTGCAATGTATTTTATATCGTGAGGTTTATATATGTTTCCCAACAAACTCGTTACATAAATATATAATGAGTTTACACGTATATACATATATGCTCTCTTTGTTTAGTTCCCAAATAGAAAACCCCAAAATGAATTGAGTTTAAAAAGAAGGCTTCTGGTTGGTGACTCTCCGTCTCGGTAGTAATGGAACCACTGACCGCCTATCTTGTTCCATCAGAATGTCATGAAATTCTCACATGGACTTATCCTCAGTTGTCTGAGGATGGAATCCAATAAATTATTGAAAGAGAGAGAGAGAGAAGGAGCTCCTAAGAAGTTCCACTGGGCATCAAGTTTATCTTCTACCTGAGTGTTTGAAAGATGGCTCGTACATAAAGCACTGGCATTCCTAAGTTTTATTTGAAAAGATGAAACTGAAAAGCTGGAAGTAGAACTAAGAATGTTAAGATTATTAACTCTTCCCTGATTTTTCATATTATTTTTAAACTCCACTCATTAAGTGAACAAATTAATCAAGATAAAGTGTGGAGATGGAATCCATTCATTTTTGTTTAGTAAGTCTCCTTACTAGAAATTTGTAAATTTAAGAATTAAAGTGAAGGCATTATGTAGGAAGAGGGAATATAAATGGAAAGGAGGAAGAAAATATAGACAGCAGTAATAGTCTAAGACATGATAACGATTCCCATTTTAATTTTTATATCTTTAGAGATGATCTTCATTATACATCTAAATAGCTTCAAGCCAAAGCCACAAAGATCCTTTATGGATGGAGGTGAGCAAGATGAATTGTATCCAGGAATTGATAAACAATATTGTACACTCGAAATTACACAATGTTATCAACCATTATAATCCCAATAAAATTACTTGGGGAAAAAAAGAAAATGTGCTATATGGAGTTTTAAATCGTGTGATTATGTTCTTACCCACTGATTTTAGCCCTCGGGTACCCAATCTGTGACTGCGTTAACGGACTACTGGCGTGATTAATCAGCAATTCTCCCTTGAAGTGATCCTTAGAGACTCTAAATCTAAGAGATTTTCATAGACCCTTAGAGAAACAGAAATGCAGCTAAGTTGTTTCTACTAACCTATTCTATAGGTGTTACTTCTTTTATTTCACACAAAGATTTTCATGGCTACGTGGCTTGGGAAAGAATAATTAAAATCATAGAAGGAAATATGATCAGCTAGATGAGGCAGAAAATAAATCTAGGGGAAAAATCACTTAATAGTTGCTGCATTTTTGTAATCAAATGCTTTTCTTAGATGCTGAAGGAATATATTTCACTAGAAGTTACTAAGAAGAGTTAGTGTGTGATTTTTCTCCCCTTTATTCTCATGTATAATAACATATTTAAATATTCTATAAACAGTTTAAATAAAAATCATGTATATTAAATACAAAAACAGCCCTAACTTGAGGCTTTATTCCAGATAGTAGAATGTATGTAAAGAAGTGAGATGCATGCTTGGTAGGCTGAGTAGCTTGCTGCACAGCACATCAAGCTGCTTATCAGAAGGAATTCCAGGCTACGAAAACCCACAGGGGGGAAGAGAGTGGCTAGGCTGGGCCTCCATATCTATTAGGCCAGGTCCAAAAATGTATATTGCATTTACAAAGACAACATGACAACTCCTTCCAAGTAGCGAATCACAGCTCAGCAAGTATCCTCGAAAGGTATATATCTCTTTGTGGAAAGCAGAATCTAAGAATAAAAAGCTGGAAGTCAAAAAATGTGATTCTCTTTAGTAATGATGTCCAAAACAAATTTTTTTTTATGAGGAAGATTGGCTCTGACCCGTGTCAATCTTCCTGTGTTCTGTGTAGGATGCCACCACAGCGTGGCTTGACAAGCAGTGCTAGGCCTGTGCCAGGGATCTGAACCCTTGAATGCCTGGCCACCAAAGCAGAGCACGTCAACTTAACCACTATGTCACCAGGCCAGCCCCCAAAACTGAATTTTGTAGTCAGCATTTATATCTAATATAGTTTCTGGAATCTGGAATTATACTTTTCTTTGGGGGAAGGGAGATGGCAATTAATGATTTTTAAAGTGATTATCATTATTTAACTAAACTATCCTAGTGAAACTATACTTTCCACCTACACACACACATGCACACACACACATACACAAAGAAAGTGCAAAATTTCCATCAAATGCTAATTATTTTTCATTGTATATTATTTTATTTTAAATACTATTTATTCAGTTTCGAAAATCTATTTCATTGGTTGTTTTTCAAAGCAGCCATTTTCACACTGTCCTCTTCTTTTGTTTTGAATTTGAATTTAGTTCTTCATTTTTGTCTTTGAATGTTTCACTTATTTTAAAGTCTCTGCAGATTGCTTTGTTTGCACAGCCCATCACTTGCCCGTGCTCCAGTATGACTCACTCTCCTGACGGTAACTTCATTTGCTGATTTGTGGTTTCTGTGAGTTCATCTTCAGAAGATCTGCCTCTTAAGCATTTCTCCAGACATTGGCCTTGGATAGCCCAGGCCACCCTGTGATGTTATTGTGCTGTTGACCCTGCCACAGCATTACAGAGTTCACTGATCCAGGATCAGCTTTGGGTTAGTCTCAAGGCCAGGCCTTGTGCGTATAAGTGACCATATAATTTATTGTCCAATCTGGGAGGGTTTGGGGTTTAAAAAAAGAGCTATTAAAATTATAATTTTTATTGTAATAAACGCTCAGTGCCAGATTCACTTAGAAAGGGAGTCCCTGTGAAGATCTGGCAATGAGAGCATGAGTTTACCAGGGGAGAAAGTTGAAATCGTACTACTCCTATGACGCAACCACCCCTGGTCTTGAGACTAACCCAAAGCTGATCCTGGATCTCTTTAACCCAAAAGGTATTTAAGAATATTCTGTTCAATTATGGGTATACTAGATGTAATTGATTTCCAACCTCATTGCACTTTTAAAATAGATTTTATTTTTAGAACAGTTTTAAATTTACATGAATATTGAGCAGAAACTACCACAAATTCCCATATACCCCTCACTACTTCTCCACAAGTTTTTCCTGTATCTTGCAGTAGTGTGGCATATTTGTTGTAATTGATAAGCCAATATTGATACATTATTATTAACAAAATCCATAGTTTACATTAGGGTTCATTCTTTGTGCTGTAAATGGGTTCTATGGGTTTTGACAAATGCATAATAACATATATCCACATTACAATATCACAGAGAATAGTATTTAATGCCCTAAAAATCCACTGTGTCCTGCCTATTCATCCCACCCTCTCGCCATTGAGTGTTGTTTGCATAACCTAGTCTACGTAATATCGGTACCTTTGTAGACCAGGGCACAGTGAATTTTGTATCCTCGACAAAGAATATGTGTACCTATTGTGTTATTTAAATCTTCTATTTATTGCTTATGTATTATTTATTTGAATCTTAACATTTCTGGGATGAGTGTTTTAAAACCTTGAAGACTGATTTAACTCTATCCATAATTCTGCCAATTTTTGCCTATTCTGGCTAAATTGGTATATCCATGTTCATAACCATTCAATCCACTTATTTCTTCAGCATCCTTTTTGAGCACCTACTCTGTGTCAGTCACTCTTTTAGGCACTGAGCACACAGCACTGAACAAAACCTGCAAAATATCTATTCTTGAGAAGTTTACATTCTTGGGTGTGCTGAGGAACAAGGTAGAAAATAAATGAGTATAACACATAGGATGTGAGATAGCAATAAGTGCAATAGAAAAAATGTAGAAAGTAGTAAGAAAATAGTTATGGGGGGTGGTGGTAGTAAGATCTTTCTAAACAGGTCTGATGTAATTAAGCAGTTGAGATAGATGAGGGAGTGAGCAACGTAGATACTTAAGGCAAGAGCCTACTGGACCAATGGGCCAAGCTATGCAAGGGTCCTGAAGCTGTAGCTTATCTTCTAATCTTCAGGAATACATTCTTAATTATTTCTTTATCAGTTTATAACAACTCTTCTTTCTTCATGATGTTATTTACTTTTAATTCTATTTTGTTTATACGTATTATAATTCCTGCCTATGATTGTGGCTTCTTCTAATTACCCAGTGTTCATTTTCCTCCCCTTCCTTACTAACAGAAACCTAAATTTATTCAGCACAACAATGTGTCTAGATGTCGATAGTGTGATATACTGAAAAATGGCCCCCAAAGTATCATGCCTTAAACCCTGGAACCTGTAATTGTTATCTTATTTGGAAAAAGAGTTTGCAGATATGATCCGTTTAAGCATCTTGAGTTGGGAGATTATCCGGGTGGTCCTTAAATACCGTCACAGGTACCCTTATAAGAAGGAGGCCCAGAGGGATTTGACCCACTGAGAGAAGGCAGTGGCAGACAGAGGCAGCGACTGGAGTGATGCGGCCACAGCTCAGGAAGCTCAGCAGTCAGACCAAGAAAGGAAGTGAATCTCTTCTGGAGCTTCTGAAGGGAATGTTGCCCTGCCGACACCTTGCTTTTGGCCACTGGCTCCAGAACTGTGAGATAATAATTTTCTGTTGTTTTAAGCCATCCACTTTGTGCAGAGTTTTGGCAATAGGAAACAAGTACGCTGACCTTCTCAGACATCCTTGCAAGTAAAAGTGGCTGAGTGAAACAGTCACAGACCCCAAGTCCTACACAGCAACCTACTGGTGGTTTCAAGGGAAAGTATTATTTTCTTGACATAGATGGCATCCTTTCCTCTTTTCCTTTCTGTCCTTTTCCTTCCTGTAACGTGTGAGCAGTTGGGGGTGACACAGAGTATCACCTCTCTGACCACTGCTCTTCTGAGAGCGCTTCCTCTCCCTTGATTGACTCTGCAAAACACTAGGGCATGAGTGGAAGAAAGGAGAAGAGATGCTTGGGGCCTGGAAATCAGTCCACAGTCGTTTTTATCTTCTCTTCACCCCAATTGGTCTTGGTATGATTTTGACCGTTCCCTCCATTGATGGTTGCACTTGGCTGTGGCTGTTTGCTTCCCCTCAGTAGTGTGAGGGCAGCAAGTGGAGAAGAGTGAGCAAGGTGGAAAGCTCTCTCCAGACTGCCTGCCCCCGTTCATGGCTGCTCACCTGTTTCCCAGGAGCCAGTGTCTACCTTCCCCCGAGGTCACATCTGCAGCCTGATCCTCAGGGTTTCTCACACTGAGTTTCTGTAGTTACTTAATCCCATATATATAAATTTCCAGACTTGAGTTGGAGGAGGGACCCAGCACACTGGGCTGGTTTGTCACCTTGTCATGAACCAGAAATCTCAGATATTTATTTAATCTCTTTTTTCAGCTGCCATTATATTTTCTGTAATTACAAGAAAATAGAGGCTTTGTCAAATCTGTTCAGTCCACTTTTTGACCTCAAGTTGCATCTTATAACTTTATGTTTGTGAATTTAATTCTCATAAAACTCATTGTTTTCTATATTATCTGCCCTATTTTTACACATGAGATTCAAAGAATGTTAAGTTATTTTCTAAGGTTGACATGGTAGCTGAGTGGGCCGGGTCTGAACTCATGCCTGTCACACCTGAGAGTCCTGCAGGGACTAGGATAGTGTGATGCATTTAGACTGCTTCCTTTTACTCAATACGTCTCACAGAGTCAGATTTGGGTGTAAGACACATGTTCACAACAGCAGATTAAAAAAAAAATGGATGACTAGATACGTGAAATATTGGTCAAAAGAAATTTGAAAGGTGTAAATGATAAGGTGCAGCTGTTCCTACATGTGATTCATTAAACGTCTTTTAACTGGCTTTAATGAAATTTTCTCTCTTCAAGTCAACATAAAACCGAGTCCATCATTTGGCCCTTCTTTGTCTCTGTTATCTGAAATGTTTACTTCTCAGCAGCAGCACCTGTTCCTGAAAAGTCTGCTTTGCAGAGTGATAACTATTGACTGAATGTACATGTGTGTGTGTGTGTCTGTGTCTGTGTCTGTGTAGTGTGAACTCTTGGGTTGTCAGCAACACTGTGAGAGAAGTTCTTTTGGGTTCCTGGACCCAATTCCAATGTGTGTGTGGAGGCTTCCCCATACCAACAAGCAATTCTCGGACACCAGTAGGGTGTCCAAAAATCAACTCAATTAACTCAATTCTGACACTATCTTCCTGGAGATAGCATCAGAGTCCACAGGTAAAGGGCTCTGTCCTACAAGATCACCCGCCACTTCAGACCCCTATCACAAGCCCAGGTCATCACCTGCGCTTCTGACCAACAGGCTAGAAACTGAAAGTTCCAATAACCCCCTCCAACTCAGGATGCCAAATGCAAGTCCAGATTATTACCTGTGCTTCTGATGGACTGGTTATAAATCAGAGGTTTCCAAGATTCCCTCCTTAGGTAGGTTCAATTAATTTGCTAGAATGGCTCACCGAACTCAGGGAACCATTTACTCACTAGAATACCCATTTATTACAATGGATATTAAAGAATACGAATCAACAGCCAGATGAAGAGATACAGAGGGTGAGGTCTCAAACATAGGAGCTCCTGTGCTTGTGGAGCTTGGGGCATGGCACACTATCATCACATGGAAGCATTCTGGTTCCCCAGCCTGGAAGCTCCCCAAACTTGCTGCTCCTTTTGAGTTTTCATGGAGGTTTCATTATTTAGGTATGACTGATTACATCATTGACCACTGGTGCTTGATTCAACCCCCAGCCGCTCTCCCCTCCCCAGAAATCGGCAGCTGGAATTGAAAGTTCTAATCCTCTATTCCTGCTTGTTTCCCCTGGTAACTAACCCCCATCCTCAGCTGCTTTCTAACAGTCACCTCAATTAATGTAAACCCAATTGTGTTGGGAA
Organism: Equus asinus; assembly: GCF_041296235.1. Classification (NCBI taxonomy): domain Eukaryota; kingdom Metazoa; phylum Chordata; class Mammalia; order Perissodactyla; family Equidae; genus Equus; species Equus asinus. The sequence continues at coordinate 56,663,134 of NC_091793.1, forward strand.
GGGCTTGTCATGAATAATAGGACACCCATTTCACCTTTATGGCTCTGAAGCATTTGCCAGAACTGAGAACAAGACACCAAATATTATAACAAAATGTGCTCCCATTGCTCTTCTCACTCAGGAAATTCCAAGATGTGAGTCAGGAACTGTGGATGAAGGCTGAATATATATGAAAAGTACATTTTGGTCATCTGAATGACGGAATGTATTTATTTCTTATAAATCACAATATTGCAGAAATAATTCTTAATTTTTATTGAAGGCTGTTTTGAGCATAATGTATATTTTTAGATATAGAAAACAAAGAAGATTTCCAAATTGAACACAGAGGCTAAGGCTGTGAAGACTGACCTTCAGTTTGATGGGGCTCATCTAAAGAGTTTCTGAAGCGACGTTGTGATTAACTCCTCCATTCTGTAGGAGCATTTCCCTCCACGTGTGGGGTTCAAGTAGGAGTTCATAGAGGGGCTAACTTTAATGATTTTCATGGTTTAACCAAAATACCTGAAATAGCTTTTGAGGCACTTTTTCTCAACATCTACATTACTGAAATTCTGTCTGTGTTCTGTAAAATGCAATTACAGTTTTTCTCAATATACTATAAGAATAACAGGGAGATATCCTCCCTCAAGTCACTAAAAACAGAACAACTTGCATTAGGATATTGCTGAATGTCACCGTGCCTAAGATAGTGGGCTTTGGAATCAGAGACTTGGGTTTGAGTCTTTTTTGTCACCTGCAAGCTGTGTGACCTTGGGCAAGTTACTAAACTTATTAAATATCTGTATTATTCTACTTAAAATGTGAGTAATTGTAGCTTCTCATTAGGCTATTGTTTGATTCCTTTGCATTGTTCTGGGTTCTCCAGAGAAACAGAACTAATAGGATCCTGGTTTATAGAGATAGCTATAGCTATAGATACTTTACCGCACAAAAATGGGACTCTCCTACCAGATGCTCATAAAAAAAATCCAATTAATTACAGCATCAGCTTTTGGGAAAAGAAGAAAGCTTTATTTATAGATCAATCTGCAAGAAGATGGGGTTATTCCCTCAGATCTGACTCTCTGATTCAGGATTTGTGGTACTTTAAGAGGCTAGGGAGAAGAGGTGGGTATGCAAAAATGCTGGTAGGACAGGTTGTGAGTGGTGGGCTTCAAACATTTAGGGTGAGGTTCTCAACATTTACAATGAGGTTCTAAACATTTACAGTGAGGTTCTAAACATTTACGGTGAGGTTCTCAACATTTAGGGTGAGGTTTTAAGCATTTATGGTAAGGTGGGGAAGGAATTTTAACACCAGATCTTCCTGGATGACAAACCCTTCTCTTCTGACAAAAGTCCGAATTTTAAGTTCTGATCGTGTCCGGGTTCTTTGGTTCTGTGGGGAGGAGAATCTTTGGTGCTGAGGTCATTTCAGGTCAAGATTTCTTCTTCTGTACATGCTCTCATTACATGACTTTGCAAATTTTCTGAAAGACAACTCTTACTCTGTTGACAAGAGATGGCATCTGTTAGAATTGGCTTGAGCGGGCCCGTGGTCACAGATATGTCAATATCTATCTGCATCTATCCATCTGCCAGGAGAGGAGAGATATTTTAAGGAATTAGTTCACACAAGTGTAGGGGATGGTGCCTGCAACATCTGTGGAGCAGGTCAGCAGGGTGGAGACTGGGCTGAGAGTGGCTGCTGCAGTCTTGAGTCTGAGTTTTGCAGGGCAGCAGGCTGGAAAGCTGGGCAGGGTTTCCATATTGCAGTTTTGAAGAGAATCCCTTCTGAGGGTGAGGAGGGAGAATCTGGCCCATTCATCTCCTGCAACTTCTGATGGTTTGCTGGCAATCTGGCATTTCTTGGGTTGTAGATCTCTGCCTACATCTTCACATGGTGTTCCCTCTGTGTGCATGTCTCTGTTTCTAAATTTTCTCTTTTTATAAGAACATCAATTATTTTGGCTTAGGGCCCATCCTAATGACCTTGTCTTAACTAATTACGTCTGCAACTACCCTATTTCCAAATAAGGTCACTTTCTTCAGGTACTAGGCATTAGGACTGCAAGATACGAATTTTGGGCATCCATAATTCAACACATAGTATCCTTGTAACAGAAACTGCTCAATAAATGATAGTTACTGTTTTTAAACATGATCAGATACTTAAGGAAGACTGACTTTAGAGTTCATTAAGAAAAGAATACATAAGTTATGTTAAGAACTTGAGTTAATCCAAGGCAAGGATACTTATTTGTCCTTATAGTTCTATGACACCAATGAATAAAACGATAAGACATAGTGCTTGCTGAAGGAGTATAAATTTAAAAATCAGAAGTTGTATTGGCTCTAGAAGTAATTATTGATAAATTGAAGGAAATAGAGGAATTCGAGGAGAAGAAATATACAGGAGAAGAAAATATCTGCAGATTTTGAGAATACTGTAGCTCTTCCTCAATCTATAAGTACACAGATTTAGTTTTCCTCCAGAGGATAATCCAATTTTGAAAGTCTTCAGGAGCATATCCTGAAGAACATTGACTGAAAAGCTCATGAAGAGAAAGTATGAATTTCTCTGTGCAGAGAAAAAGCAATAAAGGGACGGGAATGGGAGCCATGGAAGTTTGTAGGAGGACTGTACTCCTTGTACAGGAATTCTAGTGTTAGGCAATAACTGATTTTGGTGATCTCCAGCAGGAATTCCACGTTTTCCCCACACCAAAGACTTCCATGTTTGGAAAGTCTACCCAATCCCAAGGTGCAAGAACTTAGAAGTGGTTTTCTCCTCTCTTTTTATTCAGAAGTCCCATGCTTTGGTCAACTATACCTTTACAACTCTGCTTTTCTATTCCTTCTGAATACAAATTGAATTCAAGCCCTCACTACCGTGCTAACATATATTTGAATAATATCACTACCGCTTTCTCCACTTTCAGTTTATTCCCACTCCCAATCTGTTTTTTATTTTTCCTATGGTAATCTCAAAGCTTAATTCTGATTATGCCTCCTTCTGCACATGGGAGGATGGAATAACTTTCCTTTAGCCATTCAGCCTACACACCTGAATTCATCATTCATTGTCTGTGATAGATTGATTGTTTAATGGTTGCATCTTCACCCTCCTTGGCTCTACACCATTTGCTATGTGATTTTTCAGCACCTTTCATCAAGATGTAAATACTATTTCTCCACTTTGATACCTGCTTTGTCAAATAGAATGTTCTGGAAGCAACAGTTGCTTAGGAAGAAGTGCGTAACAACTCTGTCACCAACCTAACAGTCTTATCTGTCTACCTATCTTGTAAATTCCCTCAAGCTCTTTCTCTGTGCAGTTCCTTTGATTTTGTTTCACATTTTCTAATTACAAAATAACTAACTATAGAAAACTTGAGGAAATAAGGGAGGAGGATAGAGAAAATGAAGAGAGATAAGAAGAAAAAATGGCAAAGGAAAGAAGGGCATCCACTGTTAGCTGAGGTGTATTAATTGTAGCTCATTTTAATTTTTTTTATAAAAATTGAAATACAAAATCCACAATTTTGTAATCGATTTAAAAAAATTTATATTCAATATTATATCTTAAGCATCTTTTCAGGACATCATTTTAATGATACATTTCCATGATAAGATACCTCTAATATTTTCAATGATTTTACTATTTCTGGGCCATTATTTTATGTTTATCTCTTTTGGTATTATAAACCCAGATGTATTTTTGGTACTTATATGTACTTTTTATCCATGTATATGATTATTTCTTTAAAATTGATTTCCATGAGTTTTTTAAAATCCTGAAATGGAGCTAAGGAGTGAAAGAATATGAACATATCTGAGGCTCCTAATGAATTACTATCCCAGACTGTTTTACAGAAAGGCTCACTCATTCACATTCTCATCTGCTTTGTAAGAGAATTATCAATTACTTTGCACTTGGCAGTACTTAATCACATTGAAAAATACACATTTTAAGGACATTGATACCTGAAAAATACTTCCTTTTTATGTATTTAAATGTCTTTGATTTTAAGCGAGGTTGACTTTTTCCCTCCAAATAATGGCTAGCCATATTTGCTTCCTGCTTGTGTGTGTGTGTGTAGTTTGTCTATGATCACTTATTGCCCATTATTTCCATTGGAGTTTTCCCTTTGTAAAAATATCATTTTTATTATTTCTTTATATTTTAATAATATTACTACTTTATCATATGCATTACAAATATTTCCCTAATTTGTTGCTTAGTTTTCCCACTTTGTCTGTTTTGTATATTTTATTGCTGTTTCTTCATATGGTTCTATTTTAAATTTGCAGAAATGTTTATGTAATCAACCCTGTCTTCTCCTCTCTCTGTGAATAATACAAATCCATTCCATCCATTTTAATCTAGCTGGAATTCCTTTTGTGACATGGTGTGACATGAAAACAAATTGATTTTTAAAAAACTACTTAAGAATTGGTTTCAAAATTATTCATGAAAAAAGCTTCAGTACCTCACTCATTTACACACACACACACACATATATATAATATACATAAAAATATATAAATAACTATCTGTCTATTCCTAAGCCAACGGCAGGACTAGTATTAACAATTACAGTGTTAAAATGTAGTTCCTATCTTGTAGAACTAGATTTCCCACCTTGCTCTTTTTCCAGTATCCTGGGATTTGAAACTACCTACATTCTTACTGGATAAATTATTGTAGAATTTTATTCTTCCAGCTGAATATATATATTTTTTGCCCAAGTCAATACAAGTGGGATTTTTATTGAAATTATCTTCAACTTAAATTGGGCAAGAAGATATAGGAATGTGAGCCATATCTTAAATTATTCAAGTTATTTTAATATTTTAGAGTAAAAGTTTGTGATTTTTATTCACATGTTCCCACCCATTTTCTTTTATGGCTGTTTGGTGGCAGTTTATTTGGGGACGGCTGCTGTGATTTGGCTTTTTTATATACATTATGCATTTCTTGCTATAGCTGGAATACATCATCACTTATTTTATTTCATTTTTAAATTTTATTTTATTTTCGTGGGATTGGTACTGTTCTGAGATTAACCCCAACAGGTCTGAACGATCACATGATGGGTAGTAACCAAGGCAGAAGCTATTTTGAACTTGCCTGCACTTTCCTCCTCTGTGGCTTTAAAGGTAGAAGCGCGCTTTGTTTCTGAGGCACACTCTCCCTTCTTCTTCAGTGACCATAGTAGTAAGCCTTTTTAATTATGTAGATATAAGAGAAGTCCTGAATAGGGATGATGTCCGAAGACGGATGCTTCTGATTGAAATATTAAGCATTCTGTTTAACAATGAACTAGTTCATTCAGAACACAGTGGCATCTTTGATAAGATTATTAGCTAAACACATTTTTTCCTTTTATTTGATTCTTTTTCATTTTGGGGTCGAGTTCTGGGGGAAGGGCACCCTGCTGGAAGTTGAATTCTCAGAATCTGAGAATCTAGGGAGAGAGGTTTTTAAAAAGAATCCACTATTCAGGCTGGACCCAAAGAGAAAGGGAGCTCTCCAGGAGGGTCCTAGCCAGTGGGCTGGAGGAGAAATGAGACCTGATTATCTGGTTTTCATATTTCATTATATGGATTGTAATTCCTTATGTTGTCCTCAAGCATTTGATAAAATCTGTTAGGCGAGCTAGCCTTGTTTCAGCTATAATGTGGGGAATTAGAGAAGTTGAAGCATAACAGAGCAGGAAGAGTGCGGCAGCCTGGAGACCTGTTCAGGGAAAGACCAGAGTTAGTGGAGGCCCTTCAGAGGACAGTTGTGTGGACGTGTAAAGACTCCCATCACGGGGTTCTCGGGAATTATGGGGTGGTGGAGTGGACTCCCTTCAACATCCACGCTTTCCCACATTACATTATTTGAATACTAAAGCAAAGCCCTATTCACACACTTCCCCACCTATTCACATACAGCACGACCACCTCCCACAGACACCTCGCCTCAATTCAGAACATTAGAAATATTACTACAAGTCTATTTATCATATACCTAGCTTTTAATAAACTTTCTTATTAAATCTAATACTTCTAAGCTGATTCTCTAAGGCTTTAGATATATAACAGTGTATTTGAAGCTTATAATTTTATACTTTCCTTTTTAAGAGTTTTATCTCGTCTATTTCATTTATTCATGCATTGGCCAGAACATCTGGAATCATATAAAATAATAGTAGCAATTACAGACATCTTTGCTTTCCTCCAAGTTTAATGGGTGTAGTTTTTTGCGCATCAACATTAAATTTCATGTTGGCTCGATTTAAAGTACATATTTTATACAGTTTTAAGGAAATCCTCTGCATTCCTACTTTTTTAATTTTGTTAAAATGACATTCAGGATCTCTTGAGGTGATATTTCTTATTTGTCTTATTGATTTGATAATAGATTTCTAATTAATAAGCCATCATTAAATTCCTAGGATAAATCTTATTTGATTGTGGTGGGTTATAATTGTTTATATATTTTTGGCCTTGGTTTTACGTAACAGAGACTCAGCTGTAAAAGGTTACAGAAAAAAGATATTTATTGACATAAAAAGGAAGTGCATAACCAGGAAGAATAAAATACCCTGATAAGCCATATTCTTCATTTTCTCACTCATAACAAGAGTACTGTTTGACAGCTTCAAAAAAGTCGACATATCAAGAGAGGATATTTTTTATAAAACAAAAGCAGAACACTATTAGCAGAAGTAGTGGTAAGGGATACAAGGCGGGAACAATTGAAAAAAAATTTTTAAAGGCAAAGTTACAATATATTAAATGTAATGCTGTCTTTGGTTTGCTGGTAGTTTATTTAGACTATCCACATTAATAGTAAGTAACATTAGCCACTAATATTTTTGGTTCTATCTTTTCAAACTTTGCATAAAGATTAATATAGCTAGTTAGAAGGGTTTCTGTATGTCTTTCCATATTCTCTTAATTCTCTGAAACATTATAGCATAATACTAATGCTTGAAAGTATACAAAACTCACCTAAAATATCCTATGGGCCCATGGTCTTCTGTAGAGGTAACTTTTTCCGAAATTATTGCTTCTTTTTGGTTATTTCTATTTTCAAGAGCATTCATTGCATTTAATTTTTCAAATCAATAAAAAGGGAGAAAAATGAGAAGTCTAAAATGATAGTTTGAATCTACTCACAAACAACTCAAGTAGAAAGATGATAAATGCAGTAATTTTAAAGTAGCTATTTAAATATAGTCGATGTTTGTTCACAAATTTACTTCTGTTTCTTGTCTTTTAAAGCATGTTTTCACACAGTCCATTTTTCTTTACACTTTTGTTCTACTAATTGTCTGTTTCTGGTTAATTATTTGTATTTGTATTATGCATTTTTTGCAGTACATTTATCATTTACTTCTTGAGTTTAATGCTTGGATCATGCCATTTTTTTCTTTATGAATAATAAATTTGCATAACTTTAAGATAGGCGTTCATTTGTGAATTCATAGCTAATCTGTTATTACATGTTGATTTGCCCTTCAACCTAATTTTTCATCAAATATCCTAATAGCAGGTTTTAAATTGTAAGCTTTTGTAAGCTTCTTACACTATGTAACATAGTGTGAATAACACAGATACCACTTGAACAGGCCTAGAACATACTAGCATTGTATACACGTTATTATTTTCCTTATTATCTAGTATGTGATCCATGTTTTTAAAATGTTCTGTAGATTCTGAGTAAAATAAATTTATTTCATTTGTAGAAAAGTGGTTTGGTTATATATCTGTTAGTTAAATTTATTCTATATTATGTAAGTGCATTTCTCTATTTATTTTAATTACCTGATTTGTTGTAGACTGAGCGATGTTTGCTAAAAATTTCCAAATTAACTTACGTCTCTGAATTTTTCTTTGTGTGCCAAAATATTTTGTTTTATGTTACAGCTATATTATTTGACATATTGTTATACCTGACATATTCATTATAGATTATAGTTATGAATGCAAATTTATTTTCTCATTTAGTGTTATATCTTACTTGAATTCTACTTTGTAGGATGTCAGGGGTTGAATTGTGTCCCCCTCAAAATTCATATTTTGGAGTCCTACTCTCCAGGACCTTGACTGTGACCTGATGTAGAAATAGTGTCACTGCAGAGGTCACTAGCTAAAATGAGGTCCTACTGGAGTAGGATGGACCCCTTCTCCAATATGACTGATGTCTTCATAAAAAATGCAAAGTCGTACAGAGGAATGCAAGCACAGAGAGAATGCCCTGTGAAGAGATGCCAGGAAAAGACAGTCATTTACAAGCCAAGGAATGCCTAACGCTACCAGAAGACAGGAGAGAGGCCCAGCACAGATCCTTCCTAGAATCATCCAAAGGGAATGACCCTGCCGACACCTTGATTTTAGACTTCCCGTCTTCAAAACTGTAAGACGGTAATTTTCTCTTGGCTAAGCCACCTAGTTGCGATACTTTCTTACTGCAGCCCAGGAAGCTGCACACAGGACAATAGTTTCGCCATTAGTACTTTTTTCTTTCTTTGTATTTTCAACTTCTCTGATATGTCATATTCTAGATTCTTATTTGCAGCCTTACTACATGATGTAGAGTTAGATATTTCTTTTGTAAGTAGCATATGACTTGAATTTCCTTCTCACATAACCTGAGGGCAACTAAATCACTTATGCTTATTCTTTTTAAGTTAGATGCTAGTATCGTTGTGCTTTGTGTATATTTTTGTCTAATTGTCTAGTCAATGTACACTTGGCTATATCTTCTAGATTGATTGGGTAAGTATGTAAAATGTTTCCTTTAAGCTTGTAAAATATGTACTAAACAAAAATTCTCTATCAAAAGTAAAAAAGCAAAGAATGGTTTGGTTTTCCATGTTTATCATAATAAATTATTTCCCTTGTTCTTCCTAATATATATTTCTAATAATTTTCCCCTTCTTCTTACCATTTGTTGACTTTTTAAAAAAATATAGCCTAAGATTACCATACTCACAGTATTTTTAGTTATGATTCTGAATCGCTGCTCTTATTTGCTTTCAATTTATAACTACCAATTGCATCAATTACTCCTAACTAATTATAAAATATGTATATTTTTGTAGCCATCTCCTCATCTCTCTATAGTAATAATTCCTCTTATTCATATTGTTAATTTTGATTGGCTTTTGATTGGCTTTGAATTCCACAAGCATTATTTTCAGGAAAGATATTTTCTGAGCTCCTGCACAATTTAGAATGGAATGTATTATGTTAGAATTGAGCAGAAATAATGATTTTACCAAGTCTTGGCCATGATTGTGACTGGTTCCCAAAAAGTTTCTCTCTCAGAGGTACATGGGTTTATATTAATAGGGCCTTGGCTTACTGAAAAGGGAGCAGACATGTGGAGTGACTAATTTTTCCCATAAATATTTATTACATTCTGACTATGTTCTAGGTGAAGACACAGCAGTGAAAAAACAGATAAGAATGATAGTTGACAATAAATGATAGGGAAAAAATAACACAGTGAAGGGGCATAGCTGTGAAAGGAAAGGTGATTTTAAACAGAGATGTCAGGGGAGGTCCCAGTGAGGAGGCGACCTTTGTACAAAGATCTGAGAGAGGCAAGTTTGGTGTATGAGGCCGTGGCACATGCTTGGTGTGCTTCAGGACTCCAAAGAGCCAGAGTGGCTGGCGCAGAGGGACGTGGGGTGAGAGTGGTGTGAAATGAGGCCAGAAAGTTAAAGGAGGAGTGAAACTTGCAGAGTCTTGTAGATGTTATTAAAATAATCCTAAGGAGATTATTAAGAATACTTAATGGTGCTGTAGGCCAGTAAAGAGCTTTGGAGAAGGAGCGGGAAGAGAAGTTGGATGAATGATTGGACATGGGATGTGATTAAAGGGAAAGGCCAAGGAGGAAACTAAAGATTTCGCCCTGGCTAAGCAGAAGATGAAGTGATATTTACCGAAATAGGGAAAACTAGAAAGAATAAATTGGAGAGAGGTATATCAATAGTGTGTTTTTTGATATGTTAAATTTCTAGATACTTATTAGGTATTCAAATAGATTTATGGATTCACATTTGTATATTTGACTCTGAGGTTCTGAAGAGATAAAATTTGACATCATCAGAGGTACGAATATAAATTCAGGACAAAAGAAATCTGAAGACTGAGCTTTGAGATGCTCTAAATGTATAATAAGCAGGGAAATGCGGAGAGTCAACAAAGAAACTGGGGATAAGAGGCAGGTGAAGAGGAACATATCCAGGAGGGAGTCGACCAACACAAGTGGCCGACCAACACAAGCCGTTCCTAAGGCAAGTAAGAAGAATATTGAGAATCAACACTCAACTTAGCAAATTGATACCATTGTTGATCATAAAGAAAGCAGTTATGTGGAGAAGGAGGAGAAAATGACTAATTGGAGAGGGTTCAAGAGAGAGTAAAAGGAGAGAACTTGGAGACCATGAACATAAACAAGTTCTACGAGGGGTTTTGCCATTAGAGTAACAGAGAAGTAGAGCAGTAAGTGGACAAGAATGTAGACTCAAAGTAGATTTATTTTACTTTATCTTGTTTTGTTTTAACTATTGGAAGATTAACACTATGACTATATGCTGATGGGAATTATATATTAGAGGAAATAATTGATGATATTGGTCATAAGGAGGAGAATTGCTAAAGCAAAGTCCTTGAGTGTTCAGCAGACATGAAAATAAGGGTCCAAGCAGACCATTGTTATTAAGGAGAACAGAGGCTTCATCTGAAGGGAAAGGAAGGGAGGGAGACTATATGAGCACAGGTGCAAGTAGGTAGGGATTATGATATGTTTTTTCGATAAAATAGGAAGAAAGATCTTTAGATGCGGGCAAAGACAGAAGCTAGTGTTGTCTAGAAGAGTGAGAACATAAACAGACTAGAAGAGCAGTTCCAAAAAGGAGAACCAGTGACCCCAGTGGGAATGGTCCCAAGACCCTTTCAGGGCTCCAGACGTCCTCCTTTTTCTAACTGCATAACAATGTGTGGTGGGATTTTCTTCATATACTCCAGCACAAACAACAATCAGAAGAAGATATGAGAATCCAACTGTCTTTCATTAAGGCAGACATAAGAAGAGATCTGTAAAAATGAAAACAATATCACTCATTACTAAATTTTTGTTTTCAAAAGTATAGTTATTTCTGATAAAAATGTTACTTGAACTAACATATAATGGATTTATTATCCTTATTTTAAAAGGAATTAATGCATAAATAGTTTACACTTTTTCTTATTTTTATATCTAATATAATAAATTTCAATAAATATAACCCACATTAAAAAAAAAGTTCTTTGATGTTCTCAATAATTTTTAAGAGCATTAAGAGATCCTGAAATTAAAAAGTTTGAAACAATCACTGGACTAAGAAGACAAACTTAGATTACTCAAAGACTTTTCCCATCTTTGTCCACAGCTTTGTTGCTGGTCTGATTTAATATGCTGAATGGTTACTGTTCTCCACGTGTTTTCCAAGCAAGCCTTCCATAGCTCTGCCTGTCACGTCTACTCTATCCCCACCACTTCTGTAGACACACAACACACTCATTTCCTATTTTGACTTTTCCTTTGTTGCTAGAATTAATGAATGTTTTGTCTTCTTGTAATAGGCAAATAATTGATGACATTGGATGAGCTTCTGGGCTTATCATCCTTGAGAATATAAATCTACACATTTGCTGAGAGACAGGACACTTAATTCCAAGCAATAAAGATTTTTTAAGCAGATTACTCTTCCATGCAGATTACCCATTATGATCATGGACTTCATTTTTTTCACAAGCTTTGCATTGATTAGTTACTGAATCATACTGTCTAGTCTTATTCTAATGAAAAAGTTATTATATTTACAACCACTAAATAATAGTGATTTGAGAGCATCAACAATATACTGAATACAATATGTGTATACTGAATACAATACATGAACAATATGTGGTTAGTTACTCCTAAAATAAGGATTCAAATGTTTTCACAATAAATTCACATTATTAAATTTTGACTTGAGAGAAGACATGCCAAAAAACAAAAAGCATCAAAGTCCCTTCATATTGTCAGGAAAAATTGTGAATGACTTGGAAATGGGCAAGAATGATCACTAGGTGCCTTGTCCAGATTGCTCTTCTGAATTTTCCTCACTTTCCATTGTCTTTCCAAGGTTTCTGCAGTTCTACAAATTAAATAAATATGACAGTAATGCAAATTATTCTCATCCATATTAATGTAAGTAAATTATAGCGTGTCTGGTGGATACGCAATTGATCATTGCTTTGTTGATATTGTCCAACTTTGGATCTAGTTGTATATTCATTTCAGCATTCTGGATTGCCCAAATATATGTGTTCTTTTAATTCTCCTTAGAAGAGGTTTTAACATCTTATTGGTTTCCTCATTAATTAATGAGTCAATGAAATCATTGACAAGTGTTTATTTTACGTTTCTGTGAGAGCCATGATATTATGTTTGAAAAAATTATCCTCTAATACTATTGTTCCAAAACATTTCATATTTCCTCCCAGTCAGTCAAAAACACAATATCTTATAAAGTGATGCAGAAAGGCTGAGTGGTTCTCAGACATCCACAGATTGCTGTGCTGTCGATGCCTGTGGTTTGAAACTCAACATGCAATTGCACTTTGAGTGAAGGGAGACATTGGTAGAAAGGGGAGGGTCAAAGGTCAATTAAAGACATTCAAAGTCAAGCAAAACTTGTCGTTATTTTATGAAAGGGTATTTTAAAAGCAAATATTAAAAAAGTATAAATTCAAAATAAAAATTAGCTTTTCAATGAAAATAATTTAGATTTGTGAAAGCTTATTACAGCACCCTTATTTTTCTCACTTCATTGCAGATAGGTGAGAACTTATCAGAGGTCACCATCTGCCCAAGGACCAAATTTAGAGAAACTGAGATATAACAAGATATTGAGATGATTCAGGCTTTTGCTGCCTTGCTTCAACAAACTACATGCATGTAATGGTATTGGCAGATTCACACTGCATTGTGGTTGTCATTCTCCTCCAGGAGTCATGAGTTTCAGGCTGTTAGAGACTGCGAGTTGTCAAATAAAATCCCACTTCCCCAACTTCCTTGGCAATAGCCAGAGACTAGGCTGCCGGTCTATCTTACATTTCCAGTCTCCTTTGCAATTAGAGCTGCCATGTTTGCTGCATTTTCATGGTAAGCAGATGGAAACTGTGCACTTTCCTCAAGGTTCCTTAGGAGAGTGTGTATGCCTCTTCCATGCTCTCTTTTTACCTCCCAACAGCTACAACCAGACATGGTCGCAACCTGAATGTGACAAGGTAGTTGAGGATGGTGAAAAAAGATTAAGAGAACCTGGGTTGCTGAATAACCATGTGGAACAGATCTGTCTGCTAACTTAGAGTTGTTTCACAAGAGAAAAATAAGCTTCCATCTTCCTTCTGCTTCTTTAAGTTGGCTCTCTGTGTTATGATAGCCTAGGTGTAGGCTAATAATAAAAGATGTACTATATTTTTATTCTTCTTAATATTTCAGTAGGCTAGAATGGTAATTGGTACATAAAGAATATACAATAAATGCTTTTCAAATTAATAAATAAGTGAAATGCTGAGTCATAACTGCATAAGAAATTCATTGGCATGGTTATTTGCGGGGTTCTCACTCAATTATAATAGTAATTCTAATTAAGGTAACGTTTGATATAGCACTCAATATTATAAGGACTTATTTTAAGTACTTTATATATACTAAATAATACAATGATTACAGCCATCCTATGATTTAGAAATTATGATTATTATGATGATGATGTCCATTACAAATACGGAAATCAAGGCTAAGAACTAAGTGACTTTCCCAAAGTTGAGCAGACCTTTATGGTGGATACTAAATTTAAACCCCACTACATTAATATGAATTCATTCAGAGGCTAATATTGAGGCAGCATACCATATTTGGGTAAGTGGCTATTTCTTTTTAGCAAAAACATTTATGTAGAGGTTAGCTCAATCCCAGAGTATGTTTCTCTCAAAGGCAGTATTTTCAGAGACTAAGAAATTATCAAAATAACTTTTACAATCCAGCTTACTAAAAGTTTTATAAATTTACCCACTCACTTCCTGCCCCACCTCCCAAACACACAGTAATTTAACATCCATAGTACAGCATAAAATAAAGTATTTTCTTCTGGAAACATTTCTGATCATATCTTTACAAAAGTGTAAAATCTGAGATTGAATACATGAGGGTCAAAAACATATCAACTGTCTGTATCAACATATCAACATATCAACTGTTAGTATCTCAATGGATTCTGATTCTCTTATTTTTATAATTGAAGCATTCCAAACCATCAAGATGACCTCTCTAATCACTTACTCTTTGGATGATGTTATTCTTTCCTCTGAATCTTTTGAAATACTTCATCTAGTTTATTTCTTAATAACACAAAACATAGCTCTTTCACTAGTTTATAGGGGAAATAAAGAGTAAATACCCATTATAGTTACAGACTATCTATTTGACATGGATGATACTACATTATGTCCAGAATATTTGGAATACTTTAGGCATTTTCCATTGTGAGTTTATCCTGTTTCATCTATTGACTAAAAATATGCTTTCTTTTCTCACTTATACGCAAGATGGTACATCATACCTTGAAATAGCCTTTCATTACTGTTCCTGTATATCATCTTTATAGACTGCCTTCACTGTTGTGGCAGGTATTTGCTTATTTTCACTCTCCACATGAATGCTGAGGAATACAATCCCAGTGTTTCCCATCTGAAGTGCAGTTTTAGCCTGCTTCGGGGGCCAGCAAGCACACCCCGACTGGACGGGGGTGCGGTGGGGAAGTATTGCTCCCCACGTCGCAGAGCCAGGGATGCTTCTAGCTTATTATTGGCTTTAATTATCATTCCCATAAGCTGTAATATTCTCTACTTTTCGTGAAGCAGAACTCCACAGAGTGTGAAATCCTTCCCTGCTTTTGCAAATACCCAAGAAATGAACTGAATCACTTCCAATCTGCTGTAACAACTGAACACCCACTGATAAGGACAAGCAAGGGGCAAATTTATAATCACCAATAGAAAATAGGCTTTCTGAAAGTGAGATTGGAGACATCTAGCCAGCTGCCTACGACCAGCAGTGATCAGCAAAACCAAATCCACTTTCATTCTAAGCTCACAGGCACTTTATTTTCCCTGACTAGTATTCAAGTCAATAAAAAAAAGCACAGTTTTTTTTTTATGTCTGTACTTAATTTATTACTGTAAAATTTAAACACTCAAATACCGAGATAAATAGTTCTCATAGTTATAGCCATTAATTTCCAGTGCTGCGCTCATCCACAATGTCTGCTTTTTCCTTCCATCAGACGCTTCAAGCACAAATCAGACCTGAGGATTTTGAAGAGGCTCCATTTAGCTTCTTTTTCAGAGGCCCAGCCCACACAATCCTGATTTCTTTGCCTCTTAAGGTAAGGCTTATATAAACACACTGTATAAAGATGTGCTATTCAGACTGAAATCAGTGCACAGTGATTCACTTCCCAGTATTACCCCAGGGTTTCAGCAAGTTCTTTGGTTTCCATGCTAAGACCACAGTGAATTTCCTTCCAGCTGCATGCTCTGATTTTCAGATCTAAGGGGGAAAGGCTATTCAAGGAAGATAGTAAAAGAAAGGGAAGCAATCATATGTACGAGTTTTGAGATATTTGGTAGACCCTCTCGTTCTTTATTTTAGCTATCTAAACAATATGGCAAAATTTTATCATAAACTAAAAAAATTAAAAAATATTTTTAAGTTCAGTAAATTCACTTTCAAAATGCATTTGATATAGCTATTCAGCCTAAAAATCACCTGTGACATGAGACAGCAGATTTCCTCATTTATATTAATTCTTATTGAAAGTGTTGGAAATTTTCCTCTGGCATGGTGTTTTCATTTCTAAGTCCAAGAGCTGTGATTGACTTATTACTGTATTAAAAATTCTGCAATTGTCTGCAACATAGCAGGTAGCCAGTGATATAGCAAAAATGCATGAACACAAGACTGTCATTTACTGATGTTCAATGTTACATTTCTTGTGTGTGCCTCAAATTTTTAAATCTTGTAGTTCTTGAAATTATAGGTATGAAAACCACAAGCTAAATCAAATCATAGAAAAACAATAACTGTGCAGTCAGTTTCTTTGGTGTGACTGTCTTGTTTCTACTGATGTCAGAAATGGAAAAAGTTGTGGTGGTTTTATAAAATGGTAGAGTAGCCTTGATCTTAGAAACAGGAGATTTTAAATCTTTTCTCCTTACACAAAAATAATTTTGTTTTCTCTCTCTAAAGTTAGTGGACTCTACCACAGGGCAAATAAGCAATCAGAAAATTATAGCAAACTCTACATATTTTAATTACATATTTGTTCATAAAGATCATCATTTTGATAATTATCTATATTACATACAATTTCCTATTTCCCCTCCCCTTCTCTATGCTTTCAGAAACAACAGTCCTAACATGGTATGTGATATAGCATACTATTGCACACAGATAGTGTGTGGATTTACAGGTAAGAAAAAAGTATGAGGAAAAGAGAAATAAAAGCATAGCTAAATGACACAAAAGGGAATGATTTGCTTTAAATAAGTCCACCAGGTGAATATGTAAAGTATTTCCATAATTTAGACTGAGTCTTTCCTGTTTCTTAAAACAATGATTCAAATATACATTAGATCAAGATTTTCAATTTGATGTCATGGAAACTTCAGGGTGAGCAATCCTTTGTCAGCTTTCTGAGCTGTGTTCTATCAATGGCAGGTGCCCTTGCTGACTACATGTAAGACTAAATATGCAAATGTTCCATTATGGCCACTTTCGGGCACCTGGAGACTTGCCATTTATGCTATTATGATAAGAGCCAGAAGCCAATTTCCTTCAAACCGTATTTTGAAGCTGGAGAGCATTAGCCAGGAGCAGTGAAAATGACAAGGCACTAAGTGTCGGAACAGAATGAACATCCGGCAGAGAAGTTTAAAGGAATACGACTGCAATAAAACCTGGTAGAAACTGCCCAGTGATTTAGATGGTGAGCTATCTTTAAGTTTTAAACACTCTGAGAGAGTGTGTGTGAATTACTGTTCCAATTCCACGGTATTTTTTGAGAGAAATAGGAATATGCCTAGACTGCATTTGCTCTTAAAATACTTTCAAATTTGGTCTGGGTGAAATAAAAATGGCATGAAAATGTCTGCTGAGCCTTTGAAGATTTAGGGTACGCTGCTCTGAGATTTAGGCGATGGTAGGTATCAGTAACCCAAGCAGTTCCTTCCACTCTCCGATTTCATCTTCATGGGGAACTTTTCCAGACATAACTTATAGGATGAATTCAAAACCCTTCCCCTCCCAAAGACTATGCTGTCAAAGACCATTTAAGTGGAAATTTTTAAGCCAGATTTCTAAGGGAAAAGTTTTTAGGGAATCAATTCAAAAATACAACTCAAGCCCAAATCCAAAATGCATTCATTTTAGTTTTTCTTTAGTTCGTTCATTCAGTAAACATGGTGTTATTGTTGTTTGCTTCAGTATAACTGGGACATTTAAACAAGGATGTTATTTTGAACTCTAACCATATTTGAGGTGTAGCAAGATGAACTCTCCACTTACTGTGATTACTGATTTACAGCACAGAAGATCAACAGAAATTACTAATAACACTGGATGGGATGTTTTACAAAAAACAAATTATTATTACTTATAGGGTCCTTCACCTTTTGGGTCCCTCAATAGCAAATGAAAACTGAAGATTAAGAAAATGATGAGACTTGAAGAATCAGTTGTTCATGGATATGAAGACTGTGCCCATATCCCATCGCTTAAACTTGCAGGAAAGGTAGTGGAAAAAATACAATGTTTCAAAACAGCATCTCAAAGCAAAATAAGAATGTAGTAAGATGTTAGAAGAGTTACGTGGAGTTGCTATTGAAAAACTGCTATTTGGAGTTTGGTTTTGAAGTTAGAACAAGTTAGAGTCCTTGTTACTTTTAAAAATCTCCTTCTTTACCTGTGTGGTCCCCATGATCAGTTAAAGTTCTGCCTGAATGCCATACCTCACAGAAGGCTCCTCACATCCCCATAGTCCAGAACCATGCTTGCCTAAGCCCCCCTACTCTTTTATTCGTTCCTCTTACTTACAACTGTCACAACCCACTGATGGCTGGAGCCATTTACACCTCCCTGTGAGTTCCCAGAGAGCAGACACCATATCTTTTATCCCTAACATCGCCACTACAGGGTTTGCAAGTATATCAATTTTCCAATGAATTAAAATATTTTCTTCTTGTTCTTTTGTGTGAAAGTGAATACATTTAGAGGAAAATGGAATCTACCCCTAAATAATTAAGTAAATGTCTTCTAAGAATTTATAACATCAGAATTAATCTCAAGACTTAATCAACTAAAAAGAAAAATGTTTCACCTCTGAAAATTAAGCATTAAGATTTAAAATAAAAAATATCCAATTTTCCAGTAATATATTTAGAATGCATATTTTAATGTATTTTCCTTTAATCTTTTCTGCTATGCTTATTTTTAAAGAGTAGCTATATTTCATGTTTTATTAGTAACAGTATACATGTATCCCCATATATGTATATATATATATATATTTTCTTTTGGTGAGGAAGATTAGCCATGAGCTAAATCTGTGCCAGTCCTCCTCTATTTTATATTTGGAATGCCTGCCGCCATGGCATGGCTTGATGAGCAGTGTGTAGGTCCTCACCCAGGACCAGAACCTGTGAACCCCAGGCTACCAAAGCAGAGCGTGCAAACTTTACTGCTGCGCCACCAGGCTGGCCCCCATCTATTCTTCCTAAGTATCTCAGCAGCAGTCTCGGCCATCCTATTCATATACCATAATTGACGTAACAGTTATGTTTCTTGTTGGCACTGAGTTTTATTTTTTCTATAGGAGACATTATGAATAACATTGCAACAGAAATTATTGACTTAAAAAGTTAGAAACATTACTTCAGTCCTTAAATTAGTAGAAATGAGGCCTTCAGCACCAGCAGCAGTCGGCAGGGTGATGCCGGGACCTAAGGACACAGAGACCCCGGTCAGCCAGCAGGGCGATTCTAAGCATGTCCTTCAGACACCCCTGCACTGCTGGAATTTTACCTGGGATTCCGGGAGGCATGGAACAACATTCAGAAAAGAAACACACTCACAGCTAATGTGAGAAGGATCTATGCACTATAGGGCTAAGACTCCGCCCTGTGCAGCCGTTCACACCCAGTTTCTGAAGCGGAGTGGCAAGCTGAAAACAATCGGCAAAGGCTAAGAACAATACACAAGTACAGTTCTTACTAAAAAATTACTTAATGTGGGAAAGTCACTTAACAAGCTCTTATTAGGAACCACAGTGTTTCAGATTGTGGACTAGAGCCAAATTTCCTGGGTTTCCATTACATTTCTTCCGCTGATTGGCTGTGTCATTTGGGGCAAGTTACTTAATCATTGCTCTGCACCTATTATTTCAATGCCAAAAAGAAAAATAGTTTGTGTACCTATCTCATAAGATTGTTGTGCATATAAAATAAGCTCGTTATAATGTGAAGGTTGTTCAACTCTCTTCTGAATATTTGTGTACGGTCATGTGTATGTATGCGTATGCAAGCATACATGTAAGCATGTCCTCTGTAGTATAAATCTGGAGAGACAACATAGCTCAGTGTTTAAAAGTGTGGATTGTGGAGCCAGACAGTGTTTGAATTCAGCTCTGCAACTTATATCTCAATAACTTTGGACAAGTTATTGAATTTCTCTGTGCCTTTATTTCCTCATTGGTAAAATAAGATAATGATACCTATACCCCATGTGTGTTATGAAGATTAAATAAAAGTTAATGTTTTTAAAGTGCCTACAACATTATCTATCACATAAATGCTTATATTCATTTGTTAAATTGATGTTTGTTATTACTCTTTAAGCGACACCAAATTATCAATAAGGGAGAAAAACAGCAATATATAGAAATAGTAAATCTCTGCTATCAATACTCCTCCTTTTTGAAGAACTCCAAAAGCTTCAGAAATGAAAAGGAAAAAGTAGGAACAGTATATGCACCACATGAGCATTGGTCGTCCCCTTTTTTCTGCCACTGGAAATGTTGTCTTAGCTAAAGATTACATACTTCAAGCATGTGAGAAAATTTCCCAATATTTCAGAACAGAAACTACTAGAAAAATTCTGAAAGGTAAAATAAAATTATTCAATTGGAATATGTACAGCATTTTGGGGAGAGCAAGTGTCACTGTCACTACAGAGAGCAGGATAGGAAAACTCTTCATTTAGTGGTAGAAATGGAACTTGAATAAAATGACAAAACAAGACAGCCAAGAAATAAAAGGAACACATGCCAACTGAGGTATAAAGGGGAAAATGATACAAAGGGAACCCCAGAACTTGAATGCAAATTAGTTTGTCTTAGAAAATGTGAAAAACGTAAAACACTCTGTTACAAAAACAATAAGTTGAGAGTATATCATTTTTTTACCAGTATAGAAATTTCCAAGACTTAAGTATCCCATAAACATGGAAGAGGCTATACTTTACTCAATGTTTTGTATTAATTTAGCCTAGTATTTCCCAGCTTGGCCTTATTGTCATTCTGGGCTGGATAATTCTTTGTTGTGGAAGACCATCCTGTGCTTTGGAAGATGTTTGACAGCATCCCTGATCTGTACCACTAGAACCACCCTAGTAGTGACAAACAAAAATGTATCCTGACATTGCCAAATGTCCCCTGCAGGTGCGAAATCTCCTCTAGTTGAGAACTGCTTTAACCAATCAGAGAACGAAATAATCTCAGGTTTAAAAGACAGCTGAGCAATCATACACTTCAGCTCTGAACACATTTTCTCCTTGCTACCTCCAATTAGTGTTCATCTAATGCCCCCCTTGGGTTGTATCTGTGATTAAGAACACACTTCCTCACACGACAGTTTCATACTGTCTATTGTACAGTAGTTCTTTCTTACGGCCACTTATTTGGAGAAGATTTTATGTTATATATTCTGTTTTATTCTTTCTGTCTCCTATTCTTGGGGGGAAAAAATTCTTCCTTTTTCCTTCCCAAATACTCTTATGTCACAGCTTTTAGATGCTCCCAAGAGTGTGCCAGTAGAAGAAACTTATAAACAAATATTCCAGATTCAGTGTGAGCTGGGGAAAATACACCCAGAAGTATGGTATGTTTGGAAAGATGATGGAAATTTCATCTTCTTTGTTCTCTATAAGGAACTTGAAATCACATGGTCCTTTTAAGATGCTTTATCAAACTGAACAGTTATATTGAAGACAAGAAAATCCCTATTTCCACTTACTCTGCTAATATATTTATTGCATGTACCCTATGCTTTTGGAACTCTTAAAAGTAAAGAGGCATATTAATTCCAGAGATAACCCATAATTTTTAATAACTAACAATCCTCATTTGTACATCCCTACAGAGAAGAAAGTCAAAACATTTAACAGTGGGAGGTCAGAGGCACTGATCAATCAAAAAAGATGCCTGACCGTAAACGGCCAATAGAGCCACATCTGTACGAACCAATCAAATACCGGCCAACTCTCCCGAGTGACTTGTGCTTTTTTTTTGAGGAAGATTTGCCCTGAGCTAACAGCTGTGCCAATCTTCCTCCATTTTGTATGGGACCCTGCCACAGCATGGCTTGACGAGCAGTGCTAGGTCTGCGCCTGGGATCTGAACCTGCAAACCCTGGGCCGCTAAAGCAGAGCATGTGAACTTATCCACTACACACTGGGCTGGCCCCAACCAAGTGAGTTTTAAAACTAATTTGAGGACTAATTTGTATCAGGTTCCACTAATTTTTGCCTTCTATTCCATTTTGTCCAGAGTATTTTGGATCCTGACCATTACCCAATGTAAACAATGTAAAATAAACTCTCTTAATAGTAACAGATAAAAAGTTTATTTGACTTTGCTCAGAACATGGAACCTAAAGGAAACACAAATGAAGAGCTGGGGTTTTTATTATTCTATATTACACCAACAACTTCAATCCATGGAGATATACCATCTTTGTTCTTTTGACTACAAATAAGACTGAAAGCTGTGTGTTTTTCTCAGTGATTTTCCTGCAGCCCACTCTCAGGCGCGGCTTCTCTCCCCTTGATGCTCCCCACTTCACTACTCCTACTGTGATATGAGTCCGTCTTTGCCAGTCAGAGCTGTTCACGCTTATCACATTTATTCCTCAACTAATTTTATTTTATCCTAAGTCAGTTTATAGTATCATAAAATTTGAACAAATTGTATGCCAAGCTTTTTCACAAAATTGATCAACATTTTTTTATAGACAAATTACTACACCGTCTGCTTGAGCAGCCGGAATAATGAATTAACAATTAAATATAGAAATTTATATGCTAAGTATTTTATTTTGTAATCTATAATCCGTTAAAACATTTTATTACATTTATATCTTTCCAAAAAAAGTCTAGAGATTCCATTTATGGTAGAGATTTCATTGTACCATAATATATATTGAAAAAATTAGTAACATTTAAATAGAAAATCAGATTGTAGAGAAAAAATTAGGACAATGAATACAAATTTGCTAATCTGAAGGCACCTAAAGCCATGAAAAATAATTTTACCTTTCTTTGTATTTCCAGGGCCCAGCTTAGTATCTGGCATCTAAAATGATAAATAGATATTTGCTATATATAAAAATGAGCAAAATAGTTCTTCATACAAATAATGTTCATAGCAGGTCTAGTTTTCACTACAAAATTTCATTACCTTAGATGTCCATATTTTAGGATATAAATCCTTAGGAATTCATTCAGGAGATATATTTTAGGGAAAATAATTTTTTTAGGAAAATAAATTTTTAGTAATGAAGTGTGGATTTGCAAAACAAAATATTAGTTGATGCTGTTAATTTCCTTTAGTGATATCTAATATCATTAGTCATAATATCTTGATTAAAATAATAGAATTTATAATAAAATTAAGAGGATGTTTTTGCTATGGAAGATCTAGAGGATTGTTCTCTGAGCACTGATTAAACAATCCCAGGGACCTAACGGGGAATTTTGCCAGAGTTTAGAAAAGTTACACAGAGCCCCCTTCATTACATTACCACTAGAAAGTTTTCTTTCTGTTTTTCCTCTGTAGTGTAAGCTTAATCTATCAACATAGAACAACTTCTCAAATTCTGTTCTCTAGAGAATAACAGAGTAAGTTCTTATCTGTGTTTGCCAAATCTAGTCTATGTTCAGAAACCCTGGGAAGTGGTGTGGGGGGCGCATTTTAAAGATATATATATATATATATATATATCTTAAAGCTATATAAATATATATATATATAAATATATAAACTTAAATCCCATCCCCTGGGAATTCTGATACAGCAGAGCTGGCTTTAGGGCTCCGGAATGTATATTTGTAAAAGTCACTTTGGTTATACTGATCATCAACCTGCATTAGCAACGGCCGGTCCATGCTATCGAACCCGGGGAGTGCATTTGGTATTTAAATTAGAAAAGAGAAAAGAAAACTGAGTTCATCTTAATATCTTAAATATAGACCACTTTGAAAAGAGTAGCCAAGGTGGAGACTTCAGTTGTGGGAATGCTTTTGGAACTATGTATATATTCTTTTTTGTGGTAAGCCTGCTGATGAGATCTTGCTTTCTGCAGAATGAGAAGTGACTGAAGTATAATTTTCAATAAAGCTGACTCAACTCAACACATATCGTAGAGATAAACCACTCTTCTTCAACAGATGGATTTTGATGACCTTATTAGAAACTCTGCAGGAAAGACCTTTTGGTGACTAAATCTGTAGCTGGTTTCTCATGAAAACGTATTTGATAAATA
Source organism: Equus asinus (assembly GCF_041296235.1). Taxonomy (NCBI): domain Eukaryota; kingdom Metazoa; phylum Chordata; class Mammalia; order Perissodactyla; family Equidae; genus Equus; species Equus asinus. Next base: position 56,687,032 of record NC_091793.1, read on the forward strand.
AACCATTATGAAGTTGAATTGTAAAACTCCAATAGCCTGCTGGAGTTTCCTCTTTTGGAGTCTTGCCTGAGCCCGCTCACACTAAATTTGCCGCAAACGTATGAAATGAAGAATTGAGGCGCACATCACAGGGAATATGAAAGAGTATTTCTTACAACTAGGATCGAGAATTAATAAATATGAAACCTCCTTTCTTTCCCTCACACCATCTGGCTTTACAGAAGCAGGCAAATAACTTTATTACACTCATGTTCTTTGTTTTTTGTTTGAAAAAATAAAATAATTAAAAGAAATACATTGTTTTCTGTAACATCTTTTAAAGTTCTTTTACATTAGGCATTCTGATAGGTATGAAAGGATTTACAAATAAGATAAAAATAGAGCCCCTAAACTCAGGAGAGTAGGAGAAATCAAAAGTCACGTTCATCAATATTTACAGTTCAGCATAAAATGGAATATTTGAAATAGAGACTTGTAAAAAAAATGCTATAGACATTCCAAGAAGAAAGAGATTATTTTTGCCTGGGGTTCGAGGAAAGGTGTCTTTGTGCTACTACTTGAAGAATAGACAGGATTATAGCATGCAAAGTTGGGTGCTTTATAGAGAGGGATCTTTCTGAACGAGAGAGAGAATAGAATACCATTTGTTCAGGGCAGACAGTTTGGATGAGCTAAGACTAGAGGGGTTACAACCCTCCGCAGAGACCCAAGTAGTCAGGAAATCCACCAACACATGGAAACTTTATCCTGTGGCATTGGGAGACACTTCATATCTTCCAGCAGAAGTAAATATGAGTTTAAAAGCATTGAGATGTTGACTGTTAATGGGAAGGAGATTGTCTTAATAAATTATTAAGAATGGTTTCAAGATTTTTCAAATGCATCAGTGGCTTTCAGGTTTTTGCTTGTTTGTTCATCTGCTTATTTTATTGATAAAGAAAATCTTATCCAGAATTCCTGTGTATCAAACCTCTAAATAAAAGTGCAGCTCCTCTGGATGAAAAAGAGAGGACAGGGGTGGGACCCAGAGCTCCACACAATGAACTGCCTGCTGGATTTTTCAGGTACCACTGAGGAGCTTTATGCTTATGAAGAACTCAGAACACAAACTGAAAACTGTGGGCATGTGACGGGGTAAGATGACGCCACAGACAGAAACCAAATCAGTAAAAGGAGGCGACAGGGGCAAGAGGTAAAGGAAGAAGGTGAGGTATCGGACATGATTTGAAAGGATTCCTGACAACACAATAGGAGAAAATATTGCCAGAAAAGGTACAGAAAGAGAAGGCAAATAAGTGAGGACAAAGTCTTAGGGCATGCAGCAATTCAAGGTGTGGGAAGCAGAAAAGAAGCCTGTGGAGGAACACGGAGAGAACAGGGATGAAGCAGGGGAATGTGAGGTCAAAGCTGCTTAAACACCAGCTGAGGATGGTTGTAGAAAATAAGGAATGGCATTTGCTTGTTGGCTGGTTTTGCTTATTTCTTTGTAATTTTTTGATAAAGGCATTTTCAAAATTTATAATGTACAAGATATAACCATATTTCATAACTTTAAAATATGATATGAATAGACACAAAATGACCTGTTAAAAAAGAAATAAATACATGTGTTTAGGAAACATAGTCTTATTTACCAGATTAATTCATGAGTGAATGAAAATACTTCTTCTTGTTTGGATCTGATGCAAGGGAACCAGACTATACACCTGGGAAAGCAAAGAGAAGAAACTTTAAAGCAGAAAAAAAAAAGACCATTACTTCCTTGGTTGGTTTTAGATTTATTGGGCTCAGAAGCTTTTTTTTCCCTATGATTCTGTTGGCGAGTCCAAAGTTTTATATGATATATTAAAGGAAATAAGATAAACTTAGGAAATAAGATAAATTTCTTAAAGGCATTATTACCTGGAAAAATTATATCAAATATCTCACAAAAATATACTTGAAGGAATTTTCCAGGGAAGTCATGACTAAGTACAGTAGAGATGCAAAAGAATGAAGACTGAGAAATGAGAAGAGATTGGAACATTAGATCAATGATGGGCAGCAGGGTGAATGATCCCTAAAAGCCTCTAAGAGTTATAAGATTGGGTGAGTCTGACTATTCCTGAATTTATATTTATATATTGGCAATGTGAATATTTTCTTTTTAATTGTACAAATGTGCCTGAGCATCTGCCTCTCCATGCACGTACATGCACACACACACTCACAGACACTTACAAAGGCTTAATTCTCTATTCTACACGCATGTTCATGATCAATTCTATTATATGATATTTTCTGGTAAAGTTTTATGATCTTGAGTGCTTTTCTGATGATACACTGAGCTGGAGTAGCGCCAACAAGGCAGATTTGGAGGATACTGGGTAACTTATCTGCATTCGCTAAAGATTTTAAAATTGAGTTGCACTACCTTTTTATATAACTGACAATAAAACACTACATCACCAGATTTGTGGGGGTGGGAACAAGAAATATGTCTCATCTACATCCCTAAAGTTTAAGTTGATAGTTTGAAAGGCCCTTCAATATTTCCAAAGTCGAGAGTAGAAATGTCTCCTTGCACGTCAGTTCCTGTTGGATCTCTCCACCCACAGCTGGAGATCATGCCCTGTGACTTTTTGAAAATGCACTTTTTGTGCCTTTCCTAATAGTGTGTTTATAGAGTAAGTTCTGAATTATTCCATGTTGCCTTCCGTGAATACTTAAACTGCTTCTTCTTATCACCAGATACTTGTATTTAAACTATTAGGACTACATGTTTTGTATTTAATTCTCTTTCCAGAACAAATTAAAACATCGACAGGAATATAGAGCAGCTGTAGTGAAGAAAGGGAATAAAATTATCAAAAGAAATATATCAAAAGAATTATATAGAAAATAGAGACGAATATTCCATATCATAAAAGCTCGATAAATAACTTACTCGAATGTAAAAATACAAGAGAAAAGGCAGCTGGATGTTATTGACCTAAATTTGTCCTCAGTTATACTGATCAGTTAGAGCATTTAAAATATATTTCAGAATAAAAGTGTTTTAACTGGAACTAATTTCACCTTACTCCGTGATAACTGTGAGCACCCCTGAGGGAGTGCCTGCTCAATCTCTCTCAGCTCCACCAACCACATGAAACACAGGAATGTACCTGGCGTCCTGCCAGCTTCACTCAGGGATTTGGCTTACTTAGCTACTACAGGTGATTGCCGTTGTGATCTTGAACTTAGATTGAGAACCCATTTTGGAATTGTAGTTAATTGTCAAAATACAAGAAAATATAATCAGAGTAAATATGTGATGCTGAAAGCTGTGCCACTGTTATTTCAAACACCAGCAGGGTCGCCGATGGTGGACGGGTTTCAGAAGAGCTTCCAGACTAAGACAGACTAGGAAGAAGGACCTGGCCACCCACTTCTGAAAAAGTTGGCCATGAAAACCCTATGAATAGCCACAGACCATCATCTCATATAGTGCCCAAAAGTGAAAGGATGCAACGAAGAGACCAGAGAGGGCTCTGCTCTGTCGTGCACAGGGTCGCTAGAAGTCAGAGTCCCCTCAACGGCACTAACAAGAATATACTATAGAACAACAATGAACCAGCTACATCCACAAGCAGAGACATAGCACAAGGTGTGTACCATTAAAAGGAAAGATATATTAAGTACTAATAAAGTCTTCCAATTATGAGCTAGAAAATTAAAGATGGCAGAGATGATACTACATTAAAAGCTACAGATTTTCCTGACTTTCTCTATTAGTATATGCCTGTATGACACTAATGAGGTGAATTATGAGAAGACAACCAGGAAATGATGGGAAATAAAGAGTTTTTGAAGTCAGCACATCCCAATATTGTATGGCCTGCCGCAGACACTGAGTTGTTTCACATCCGTGCTTTTCCACACACTTCATTCCTCAGCCTGCAGCCTTCCTCCTTTCTGCTGTCTGCCTCTCCTACTCAGTCTTCAAAGCATGCTTCAAATATCACATTCTCTGAAAAACAATTCCTGATTTTGCCCTACTAACTTCCACCGAAATAGCATTGACCTACAACGGAGCTCTGACCCTTGAACATAACTCTCATATAACATCTAGCATGTTGTATTATCATCACCCATTTATCTCCCATTCTAAACACTGAGTCCCTTAAGAGTAAGATAAGTGTCATTATGTAGAAAACAGCTAACCAAGTTCTTGGAATATAGTAGGGCTCAGTAATGCTCAGTGAGTGATTAAAGCTGGGTGTTACTAATTATGCCCTGGGTCTCGGTTCCTCATCTGAACATGATGTCACTGTTCTAGTTGATATCTAAGTGCTCCTTAACTTGAAAATACAGACCAATTATATGAAATTCTGATCTCCATAACTCCTTTAACACTATTAACAGACTGCCCTGAGAATTTTATCATTTTGCTCTGAAACCACTGTTCTTTTTTTGTCTCTAAAAAGGGATCCTTCTCTTACTCTTATATTGAATTTTAGTATTAAAAAAAAGCTTACTTTGTAGTTGTTTTCTGCTCTCTCCCATCTATAAACCCCTCCTTGACATTTATACATGATTATCTGATCTCACCTTCCAGTTCTTTATACATTGCTTCAAAGCTTACATCTCTAGTCCTTGACACACATTGTCAGTAAGAAACTGTGTTACTGTAGAGCACTTCTTGAATTCTGGCCTGCTTCTGAATTCTGACTCTGTAAACAGTAATAATATTTAATGTCTACTTGAGAGTTGCTGTAAGAATGAATGAGATCATACAGATAATGTGCTCAGTATGGGGCCTGGTGCAAAATAGAAGCTCAAGCAAAAGATATGAATGTCTACGTAGGGTACCTATTCAATAAATGCTTGGACCTTGTATGCACCTTGAAACCCAGAGTAGCTTTAGATAGAAATCCTAGTTGTGAATAAACTTTAGTGTTATTCATAGTTGTGGGAATTGAGTTTGGAGAGAATCTTCGACAATAGTTTAACTTTTCTTAATGTTTCTTTAAAGGTCCACCAGATTAATTGTTCAGCCCAAGTAATCTGGCTAAAGAGAAAAAGCCTATCCCCTGACTTGGCTTATCTAGGCCTCTTTTAAGCCCATTTTAGAAAGGAAAGTGTATCTATGTGACACATTCTCAAGGGACACAATCTATTATAAGACCACTTTCTTAAACTGGTAGCAATTCCGGTAGCTTGACTCTCAGCCTAATAGTCTGGATTCAGTGGAGATCGACATTATTCTTCTTTTGAAGTCTTGAAGATTAATAGTTTATAGGAATGCTTCCTTATTTCATTTAAGATTCATTTTTGGAGTAATCAATATTTTTTAAATGGAAGCTTATTAACCTATCATCCTTGCCAAGAAGAATAGGTAGAAATACCACCCTGAAAAGACTTCCAAGTCCTTTAAAGCTTCATCTCCTCTTTTTATTAAAAGTTTGAAACTCTTTCATGTAGGAACCGTAGTAAATATATGTCAACATATCATATCAGAAATATAGTTCAATGTATCATTTCAGAAATGACAAAAGAACTGGTAACTTAATCCATTATGCCAGAACAGGCTAACCTTGCCCCAAATTTGAACATGAAAAATTATGTTTTGTCAAACACAAAATACAATGAAAACATCCCACAGAGTTGAGCGCTAGGGAATAAGGTCTATTCAGTTCAGGTTTTCACTTTCATTTCTAAAAACATTCTACATCCTTCCCTACAAGTATAGGACTTTTTTCCATGCTGTCAAAATAGAGGCAGATGTAGTATAGCCTTAATGTTTCAGTACTTTCATAATAAAATATTTTGTATGAGACATTTTTTCCCACAGTGTCGTTAAATTTGCTGCAAAACTGCTGTGGGCTTAATACAAATTTAGAAAGCAAAAGGAAAACATATTACTCCATGCACTGTTCCATCAACTGCCGACCATGGGCAAGAAAGCTAATGGCAAAATGCCTTTGTGTTTTTGAACTAAACCTGGTTCACTCAGAAAATACATTCTTAACCTCTCAAGGCTTTAAACTTTTCTTTTCATATATTTATTAGAATGTTTATTTAAATTATGAAGACTAGTGTTCACATCAAGTATTTCAAAGAACAATGGTTGAGAGATGTTAATAGGTACTATTTAAAAAACAAAGAAAAATAAAATTTTCATGTTCAAAAAAGCTTCGGAAACTCTGGCTCAGATAAAATGAAATAGGTTTCTTTGCTACAAGATAGGCAGAGCTTTTATATGCTAATATGTATTGTGAATCTCTAAGGTATAAAAAGCAGCATTTCTCAAAAGAGGTTATGGAAATGTTTTCTTTCTAGCTAGTTTCCATTTGTTCATGAATCAAATAATTATATTGTGTGTTATACTTTCTCTTTCTGCAGCTTACTTACCTCTATGGCAGAGAGACAGAAATAGACATGTAAACAGTGTTAAGGGTTAGGTAACGAGCGGATGGTAAAATTGGGGGGAAAGGGAACTTGATAGTCAGGATCTCTGTGGACATGTGACATTTAAGTTAAGACTTAAATTCCCTTATTACCCCAGCCATGAAAAAAGTGGAGACAGAAACTCTAGTCAGAGGCAGCAGAAGCAAGAAAGTGTTCTGCGTGTCTCCTCATGGTGCAGGAAGGAGTGCCATAAATGTATGGCAGAGGGAGGGTAAGAGATGAGGTTGGAGAAGGAGGCAGATAGATCACGGAAGCCGTTGTAGGCCATGGTAAGATGCTTACTTTTGCTATAAACATATCACAGAGCAAAGTACTGGTGATGGTAATGGAGGGAAGGACAAATGAATGTGAGCTCTAGGAGGGCAGTCAGCACAGCTTGCCACGGAGCCTGGAACCGTGTGTGGCCCATAGGAAGCACCTGGTAATTTTTGTTGAATAAAGACCCAAAAAGTGATAATTCTTAGCTAGAAAACATAGACTTAACATAAAACAAAAACAGGAATATCTAATTTGGCTGGGTTCATCTAGATATGTATAATTCATATGAAATATTAAAATTCTTTAAAAGATATAGGAAATGGCTTCAGTGAGAGCTTATTTAGAATGTATTTGTATGGTTGATAAATGACTTTAGGTCAGTATTTATGAAATCATTAAGGGTCTACTGAGGTTCCTTTAATTTTTCAGATTCATTTCACTGCATTTTATTGGAGAATTAAATGTTATGGTGCATTTTTACACATTGGGAGAGTCACAGAATCAGGATATTTACCTTATGGATAACAAGGGTCTACTCCACTCACAGGCAGAGAAGCTGTAAGTAAATGGAAGATTATCAAGAATACAAATTGTCCCTAAAACAGAATTTCTTAGGAAAAGTATGTTTTCTCTTAAGTGAGACTTTCCTAAGTAACTTTAAGCTATAATAACATCTTTTCTATCAACTACATAATTTAGTCTAAAGTATTTTTTAAATATGTGTATTTATATGGTAATTTTCATGGAGACAATTTACTAACTATGTAAATATGTAATATAGAGGTAGAGAAAATGCCTAATTGCACAGTAATACCCTTCCATATTTGGTGTAAACATCTTTAGCTAAAATTACAATATAATCACATGTACATAAATGTTTAGTTAACTAGCAATTATAGCATAATTATTACATGTTCATGATGAAAGTGATACATGGAAAGATATTTTCAATAGTTTCACAATCATGAATCTGCTTTTCTTATTAATTATGGCTAATTCCAAAGGTTGATTACACATAAAATTTTGATGCCTAACTTCATGTACTTAATGTTTATTCAAAAGGTGCAGTGAATTTTTTTAACCAATAGGAAATATAGATTTAGGAAAAATATTAAGCATTTGGAAAGGGAAAATTAATGTTCATTTTCTATGCATACTATTGTTGAATAAAAGATAGTTTGGCAGATAAAGATCATCTCAATTGTGCAGTTTCTAAGCACCAGCATCTGCCTCTTTTTTAAAATTTTAGATTAAAAATTATATGGTCCATTTTTTGACAATATTGGACTTAAATATTTTAATGTTAGGATTAGTGCTGGTGCAAAATGAGGTCAGGAATATAAACTGTGATCATCACTTTTGGTTACCTGAGTATTTCTTTTGAAGAAGTGAGATAATCCATAAGATTACTATATTCCCTAAAGTCGGAAGGACAATTTAGAATCAAGATCTTAGGACATTACTGAAATAAGCATGAGATAAATGACACACAATTTTAATCCCAAATTATTTGAGTTCCATTTAGGTATCCTTAGAGTTTCCCTTGGTGGGAAGCACCAAGGAGGTCTGCTACCTGCCTATACTCCTCTGTATTTTTTACAGCTGGTCATGTCATTTGAATGCAGGAGACTCAACGTTGATAGACTCTGAATGTGGATGCTGTAAGTTCTTGGAAATAGGAATAATATTCCCTACTCTCAAAGGTGTTGTGAAGTTAAATGAAGATAAAATGTATTATGTATGTTAATGTAATATTGTAGATGCTCAGTTTGCTTTATTATTATGAAATGAAACAACAGACTAACAGGAGCTAGGACCTTCTGCTTTTCAAATAGTTCTTTGGATATTGAAGAGACATTCCTCCTTCAGAGTCTTTCAGTGATGCTCCTTATGGAGTAATCCCTGAGGAGAGAAAATTCTTGTGGAGTTGATAGTACCTACTCTCCAGAAGGTAGCATCTACTCTTCATGCATTCATACATAGATATACAAGCACATACACATAATATATCCAACAATACATATATATTCTATTTTATAGATAGAATACCTATGAAATAAAATTCTATGTATGAAATAGAATTTGTCATAGATCTTGAAAACACGAGTCCATGACCCTGCCCTCTTCTGGGACCAGGGTGGAGCCGACAGCCAGTACCATTCTGTTGATTGCTGGGTTACCTTTCTAAGATACTCCCATGCCTGAAAGTCTGAGTTTCCCACACTACAGTGAAGCAAAGAACCAAATCTAAGCACCCAAATAAAAGCCCCAATGCAAAAACAACTCTTCTTTCTGCAGAGGAACTCCAAAGAAAAAGTTTGGTGTATAGATATACAATACATATATATATATATATATATATAAAATAAACAATTGCTGTAAAAATCAATTACTGGTAGGAAGGGTGAAATGTATATACCACATGTTCTTAAAAATTAGAAATTTAAAATCTACTTGTCTATTTTAACGAATAAACAAATTCTAAAATGAATGTAATTGGAGAAAAGTAAAACCGGACAAAGAGTGGATAAAGGCTTTTATTTTTTAAAATGAAGTATTCCTTTAGAAATTTATAGTCTATCACTAAGTATAGTGACAGAGGGAACGACAAGACAGTGGTGTGAGGTTTCTTCCAACCCCAATCACTCTATTTTTGGAACTCATTCTGAGTAAAATAAACGTTATCAATAAACTGACTAAAATCATACATTTAGAAAATCAGTTTCTGGAATAAAGCATATACTGGAACTGAAAATACAGAATAATAATGACCTCTTATGCTGAATATGATTTCTTTTGAGAAGGCTGATTTCTGGTAAAAGCTGAGTATATCCAATACAAGAGCATCTAGTAAGTGCATTTAGAAGTTATACCCCTTTTTCAACACAGTAGGAAATGGAAGGAAGAAAATCACTTTGGGAAATCTATTGCAACATGGTAATATCTGAAAAATAAAGAAGTAAAGGTCATCCTCCTACCAGGCATATAAAACTAAACATCTTGCTACAAATTACTAAAGTCGCACATAAATCCAAACTGTAAATGAAAAGAGTGCTGAGTACCTTATCAATGCTTTTCCCAACTTCAGACATGGGAAAACAAATATTTTGACAGTCAATAAACTAATGGGTGAAGAATTATTAACAATTTTTTAACAACTTTCTTAAGAGAAAATTCCTTTGAAAAAATTAAATAGCTCTATCTTTGACAATGGGAAAATTACAGTTAAAATATTAGGCACATCAATTCCAAGGGGCTGGTAGAGTTATGTTTAATGGACGTAAGCTGCGAGCAGTGTGGAGGCAGGCTCTGTTTCCTTACAAGTGCAGGCAGCCACTCCTGCTCAAGGCAAAGGAGGATATGACTGGGATTGGTTTGGGATAGCCAGACCATCTCTATCTGCATCCTGATTTACCCCTGTGAAAATCCGAGCACAATCTTCTACTTGAAGAACATATTCAAAATAATTAACAACAGATATGAAACAAGTCCACATTTTCAGAAAAAAAGGCCATCTGTAATTATGCAATATGCAAAATAGGCACTGAGTATCAGCTTTTCCTCTACTAAAACATAAAAGCAAGTCACTACCAAAGCGCATGTCACTTTCAGAGGGGTTCCAGATTCACATATTTAACTTCCTGCCAGCTATCTCTATTTGATTTCCCAAGATGACAACTAATACTAAACATGCGCAAAACTTAATGCATATCTAATTCACAAAACCTCATGCTCCTAACCCTGTGATCCTTATTTAGAGAATAAGACTACCATCCAACCTGATTAGCAAATTAATCCACTGCATACAGCAGAAGCCAAGGAATCATTCTTGATATTCCAAGGGGGCAAGGAGAGAGGAGAAGCTATAGAATTTTCAGGAGGCAGTTTGCTGAGGCCTTGTAAACCATCTTAAGGTTTTTTGAACTTGATCCTAAGCATAATGGATAACTCCATGATTTTAATACTACACTATAATATATGCTAAGATCTAATTTTGCACTCTGATTTTTCAAGAGTACTCAATGTTGCTGATTTCTAAGTTGTTTCAATATCCAAATGTTATTTTCAAGATACTTTTCTCCAAATATGATAATTTGCATTTTTATATGATGAATTCTGTTTCATCCTATTTTACACATATTTCTAACTTCCTTATGTACAATTTGGTTACATACTCTCCAAGGACTCTGAAATACTTTCATTTTAAAAATGACTAAAAATTTGTAAACTTTCCATCTACCTGTTCTCCTAGTTTAAAGTATTAAATGGCATAGGGCATTCTCTTTCTAGTCATTTCCTCCAGTGTGTTTGTTCCCATGTGCTTATTATTTTCAAGCAAACCTTTCAACACATTAGATTCACAAAACAATCATACCAGTACAATTTTATCAGATATACGTGAGATAATTCAGTGAATTTTTTAATATATATGTCACAGTATTTTTGTGTAATACAGTCATGCACTGCATAACAACGTTTGGGTGAATGACAGACCACATAAACCACAGTGGTCCCATAAGATTAGTACCATAGAGCCTAGGTGTGTATTAGGCTATACCATCTAGGTTTCTGTAAGTACACTCTGTGATGTTTGCACAATGACATCACCTAAGAAAGCATTTCTCAGAATGCATCCCTGTTGCTAAGTGACACATGACTGAATACCAAAAGTATTTTATGTATGATTAATATTTTCTTATAGGATAATGCTCTCAGTGAATTTTAAAACCTTCTTGCTTTTTCAAAATGTAAATCCAAGCGATATTATATTCTATTTTTAAAATTTATTTAGAAGATGATGCAATAAACAAAGACATCTTCATTTTCTATCAAGATTCTGGTCATTAAGGATATCCAGCTTGGGGGCTGGCCTGGTGGCACAGCAGTTAAGTTTGCACACTCTGCTTCAGTGGGCTGGGGTTTGCCAGTTTGGATCCCAGGCATGGACCTATGCACCACTCATCAAACCATGCTGTGGTGTCATCCTACATATAAAATAGAGGAAGATGGGCACAGACTTTAGCTGAGGGTGAGTCTTCCTCAGCAAAAAGAGGAGAATTGGCAGTGGATGCCAGCTCAGGGCTAATCTTCCTCAAAAAAAAAAAACAAAGACAGAATACTCAGCTCAAGGGGCCAACCTGGTAGCCTATTGGTTGAGTTCATGCCCCCCACATTGGTGGCAGGGGGTTAATGGGTTCAGATCCCGGGCATAGACCTACACACTGCTCGTCAAGCCATGCTGTGGTGGTGTCCCACATACAAAATAGAAGAAGATTGACACAGGTCTTAGCTCAGGACCAATCTTCCTCACCAAAAAATAAATAAATAAATAAAGAATATCCAGCTCCAACCTGCCCTGGTGGCCTAATGGTTAAGTTTGATGTGCTTTGCTTTGGTGGCCCAGGTTTGCTTCCCCAGGCATAGACCTACACCACTCATCTGTCAGTGGCCTTGCTGTGGCAGCAACTCACATACAAAATGAGGAATATTGGCTCAGGGAAAATCTTCCTCAGCATAAAAAAAAAGCATATCCAGCTCAACTTTTCTCTATCAGGTGAAAAAGCATCACTCAGTCACTCATTCTTTAGTTTATTCATATAGCAGATATTTTGTCACCTATCACGCTCCTGTCATGATGAATAGAAAATTGAACCAGACCGAAACTGGGTCTTCAAGAGCTAGCATTCTGTTTCACAGAAAAGATGTTAGGCAACCCAAAGGATGGGATTTTTATTGCTTGTTTGATTACTGAATTAAAGAAAATTTGTTTGTCAAGGAAAGTAAATGAAGGAATTTCTTCAATTAAAGGAAATGCAAAAGTTAAGTAAATATTTATAACTCCTATGAGAAGTAAAATATTTAACATTAACATATAAATAATAGTCAATGCAATTTTTAAAACCTCACCAATTAAAAAATGGATAAATTACATGTATAGGAAATTCACAAAATAACAAATTTAAATTGTTTAAAATAATTTTATCCTTGTTTATCATTGATGAGAACTGGAAAGTCTACAATGGTTTGAATAGAGGTAGGATATAGATTTTAGTTGCAAAATGGCAATGAATTTCAAAAGTCATACTTTCATACTGAGGACTGATCCTTAGGAAAATACAAAAATGTGCAAAAAGATATATGTAAGATTATATGAAATTGAGTTTATTTAGAAATTCTAAAACAATAATCTGTTAAATCTTTAGAGAATGATTAAATAAAATACATATTAATGGACATCCATAAAGATGCTAAAAATGTCGTTCCACATAAAGATAAACAATATACTCATATAATTATCTTAAGTGATAAAAGCACAACAAATAGTGTATTCCATGTCACCTCCATTTATTGTGTAGATACATATGTATATGCATACACGATAATGAAAGCAATAAAATTAACAAAGATAACTGGGGAGTGTAGATATAGCTAATTTTTCAAACTTTTTACAATAAAATTTAGAAAGCATATGATTACTTTTATAAGAAGGATATTCACAGTAACACATGGCCCACATTGTGAGCACTTAACAGCCATGTGGTGCTCGCGTCCAAGGCAAGGACTCTGACAGAGAAAACGAAAGTAGTTATAGAAAAAGATTGAGCCGAGTCTCGGGAATCTGAGGCTGAACAACCATTTCCGCAAAAATAGTTCACTAACAAAGGTTTCATGTACGGTGTAGACTTTTAACTGAACTTTAAAAACAGGACTGAGGCACATCGTAATCAAAAGCAACAAGACATCAACACGCATATTTTGGGGTGAAAGGAATAGTTATTTCCGTGAAGACAGAGCAGAGCTTGCGTGAAGGAGCGGTTCTAAGGACTACGGAATTTTGCTAGCCAGCTATAGTAATCTTTCATTACTCTACGAAATAAAATTAAATAAATAAAAGCTAAGACTGTTTCCCATTACCCAGGGGTAGATACAAGCCTTATGTAAGGTATATGTAGACGTAATCAAATGAGTTTCTGAATTTTTTTTCAGAATGAAACATTGAGATTGTCTGTATAATACTGTAAATGTAGTCGCCTCATTTCTAAGTCACTCCAATCTATCAACATCCTTGGGCTTCAATAGCAGCACTCAACTGTCAAATTAATATATTGCAGGCAGCCATTATTTTATAGATCTGTACATATTTACAATATTCAAGCAATACACAGATAATCAAATCCTTTGACATGTTTTCTAAATTTAGAAATTTTGAGGGCTCCATCAATATTTGGAATGATTTTGGCTCACCTCTGACAGCTGGAAAAACCAATGTGAAGGACTTCACGTTACTTACACAGAAACTGGCCATGGGACTGAATGAGACCAGCACAGGAGTCAGGAGCCTGACTCGGGAATCACACTGCTGGCATTTAAAGCCTGTCTCTGCCACTAGCCACTTATGTGACTTAAGGCAAATCGTTTAATCTCTCTGTGCTACTACGTCTCTGTCAGTAAAATGAGGGTAGAAATATAGTTTGTTTAATTCAAAAATCTTGAGAATTCAATGAAATGGTAGCATCCATGCACCAAGATATATACCTGACACAGAATAAATGCTCAAGAAATGTATGCTATTATTTTCTTTTAAGTAGGTATATACAAAGAGAGAAAACAACACATCTAATTTCATTGTTTCAAAGGCACGCATGTCTAAATGCTGAGTAATTTCTTCTGAGACCTATGGATACACTTATGGCTTTTCCCCCTATTGTTTCCTCTGGAGTTATTCAGAAATGCACTTCCTTTAAGCAAGTTCTAATGGCTGTCACTATGATTTAAAGCTTTCTGCAGAATCTTTCACATAGGGTATGGCTGCCTAAATTACTTTGGACCTAATTTTAGATAAACTGCCATAGCAAGTGTTGAATAAATGCATGAGTAAGCAAAGTAAAGCAAAACAGATATTTAACATTTGTGACTGGTGTTATCTTTCTGGAGTGTGAATAGAAGTAGTCTAAGTTGGTTAATTAGGTTCCCCCATGCACAAAAACTCATGTTCAGAAACATTACATGACATTCATCATCCTCTAAAGGGCTTGTCACTGGATTACCTCTGAGAAAGACAGAAAGAGAGAGAAAAAGAGAGAGAGAGTTCAGATCACTTCCAGATACATTTCCCTCTAAGATATTCTCTCACCTTTTAACAAAACAATACTGAAGTATCTGGTGAAACTCCTTATTAAAATACATTTAGACCAGAAAGAATTTTCAGCAGAAAAGCTCCATGATGTAAAGGATTTTGTCTCGGTAAAATTAAATTCTATTCTATCTCCATTATGTACATTCTGATTATACATAGTTATTAAACTGGATGAACATCTTAAAAATAAAATGAATTTGGGGCTGGCCCAGTGGCGCAGCAGTTAAGTGCACATGTTCTGCTTCGGCGGCCTGGGGTTCACCGGTTTGGATCCCGGGTGTGGACATGGCACTGCTTGGCAAGCCAAGCTGTGGTAGGCGTCCCACATAGAAAGTAGAGGAAGATGGGCACGGATGTTAGCTCAGGGCCAGTCTTCCTCAGCAAAAAGAGGAGGATTAGCAGCAGATGTTAGCCCAGGGCTAATCTTCCTCAAAAAAAAATAAATAAAAAATAAAAATAAATAGAATGAATTTGATAGAACTAATTTGACAAGGGAGAAAATGGAAGGAATGGCAAAATTCTACAATGTGCAGTTGACTTTTAAGCACAGCTGCATGTATAATGGGAATGAAAGAATGGACCACATATGGAGAGAGATAGTTGCCTCTCCTCCTCTCATCTTCTCCCCCACTATACATAACGAGCACAAAAGATCCTTACAGAGCTGTGGCTGTAAATGTATCATAAAATAATTTCATTTGAGCAATATTATCTTCAAAATCATTATTTAAATATGTTTAATTAGTGTATGTGAATAACTTCCTCTTCATCCACTATGATTTTCTTTGAGCAGCTTCAGCAGATAACTCACACATTGGTCTCTGAAACTCCTCATTAATACCCAATATTACAAGTGCGTCTACTGAACCGAATGCAAACTTTGAATGCAAATTGGCCACGGGGTGAAATCAATAAAGTGCACCCAAATGCTAAATGAGATCAAAGAAAAAATCCATAAGAAAGTAGACAAATCGATAAAGTGATGAAAGATGGATAAATGTAAAAGTTATTATTATCAATCATAAGCACCAAACTCACTTTTAAAATGTCAAGAGGAAAGTTGAACATTTAAAAGAAAGAAAAAATAGGTGCTTTATTAATTGAAAAAGCATAGTTCTCTTGTCTGGAAAATTGAACACTTGCAACTTTATGCTATTCCCATAATTACAAAAAGGACTTTATTGATGTTTGAATCATTTAAAATTCTTCCTAGGTCTATTTAGTTTATATTCAATCACTGTAGATTTAGTTGACTTCAAACATTTAGTCGACTTCAAACACAGCGAATATTTTTCAAACAATTTTGGGGAAATGTTGTTCTGAGCCCTTGGAAACTCGAGGTCTGTGAAAAAACGTGTTCACTGACAAAGAACAGGCTTGCTTATTAAGCCACACCTTTGTCACAAAGTTAGAAAAGTTATAAATTTGGAGCTCTGGCTCCATACATTCATAATATCAAACCATCAGAGCTAACCCCTGCTAGGCAGTTGAGCTAATTCAAAAGGATGCTCTTTGCCAACCTGTGTTTTCCAGTCTGTAAGATTTTACTACCACTCTACTTTGGCCACGCAGTCTTCTCCAGGCCAGATGACAGGCTGAAGCCTCAGCGGATGGGCTGTAGAGTTTCTACATGCGTGGATGCTAATCTCTTCCTAGGTGCTCTTCCATTCCAATTTCTGCTCTGTCACTTTTGATTTTGTTTTTCCTGACTTCCCCTTCACCTTTAATCTCTTAATTTTCTATATCTGTAGGTATTGCATTATTCAAAAACACCTTTTTCCTTTTTCTCGCAACAGGCAGCATCTACCCACAGTCTCACAACCATTGCAGGTGGGTTGAGGGTCATAGCTGCAGTTAGGATAAAACTTTTTTGTTGTTTAGTTCTTTGCTCCTTGAGATCTTGTTAGAAATGCAGGCCATATCCCACTCAGACATATTGAGTCAGAATCTGCCATTTAGCAAGATCTCCAGGTGATTCAAATACACATAAAAATTTGCAAAACACTTAAGCTAACACAGTTCATTCAGCTGAGAAGATAAGATGACTTCGTTTCCTTAGCCGCCCACGTTGACGTAGTTGTCAGAGGGTTGATGTAGAGCTCATGGGGAAGTCAAGGAAGTCACTTCTCTTTCCACTGTCCAGATGCAGATGAAAAGGTCTGCGTGAACATGCGCACTGAAGCACACTGGCCACCGACCAATCCAGCTCTGGAAAACAGGCTCCCACACAGTGCTGTTCATCACCCACGGTCCACAGTATGTCACCATGATACAGAGATAGTTGAAGTAGATACAATACTAAATTTTTCTACAAAATTTATAGTAAGTAAACATTTCCACAAACAAGCTTCATTTTGTGAAAACCTACCAAACCATATTCACCATTAACAGTATAAAAACCATGCTCACCCACCAAGTGAACCCAGAATACACAGGATGGCGGAGACAAACATGTATTTTTAGAAACTGGAAATAAACGTACTTTTATTTTTAGGAAGCAACTGTCTACTCCTTCCATTATGTATGCAAGTGTGTGTGATGTTTTTAGGACTGTCTCATTTTCAATGCTATGCAGTTTCAACAAGTATACAATATTTAGGGAGAAGCTTATTTCAAAATATAGTTCAGACTCGGAGGCTGAAATTTTGAATTCTGTCCCCATCTGGCACACTGATTTCATCTTCAAAGCAACAGCAACTGCATAATAAGGGTGCAAAAACACTGTACAAAATGTGTGTTGGACATGTCTACCACAATGAAATAAAAAGGCTATATTTCAAAACATGGCATTCCATTTTAGTAAAGGTGTACACTGCCATTCTTAAAATAAACACTCTGTGCTCCTGATGTAGCTTTCATAGACGTAAGGTATATGTCTACACTGCAGTTTTGATAGAGCAATATTACTTTTCACTGTGGTTCACAATGTACACTATTATGTAATTTTCATATTTATATAAAAATTCAATAGATATAAACTATTTTATAATAAAGTGCAATGAAGGAAATTTAAGTTGTAAGAGTAATAAAAAATAATCCAACTTTTTTTTATAGACATATGCCTGGATTATTATTTAAAAGTTTAAACTTTATTACTAGCTATTCTATTCATTATAGTTCCTTTGGAAACTTCCTAAAGACAATTATTGTTAAAAATTAAAGGTTTTTTCTGAACTCTCTATTGATATGAAAAATAACTATTTGATAATGTTTTCATATCCTTGGAATTTAGTCTTTTCTCTCTCTCTGGGTAGTGCATTTCTATCATAATTTCCAGAGGATAGTTAACTAAATACTTGGAATTATGACTGACGCCTCCCCACACAGACTAAAAATATTGTAGATCAATATTGACTCTTATGAAATTCACAATCCATTAAAGACTGTTTTTTTGAAGAAAAAAAGTCCTCATTCTTGATTCAAGTAATAGTTTTAAATTTTTCCTGAACTTCTCTAAATATTTGGACTACATAAAAATGGGTTCATAAATTTATATACAAATATCTCCAACTTAATAAATCAGCAGGTTACAAATGGTAGTTAAAACCAGACATTTTCTAAACAGCTGCTCAGCTAAATGGTTCCCCTTTCTTCATCTATATTGCAAAATACTGGTAAAATACTCCAAGTTCACATGCTGTGTGAGGTTGTGAATCCTAAAGTTGTTTGTCTAGTGATACAAATCTGGACCATCCAGACCAAAGGCAGAGGTGCTGATCCCAGATATAGTGATGACTGCTTCTCTCCCATACCATTCTGCTCCTCGGCAATGAAACCTTTGATTATGGGCTAATCACCAGGATGAACTGGTCAGCTCCTACTGCCTTAGAGAATGAAGGTCCTGCTGGACATGTTCCAAAGTCATTTTTATTCATTTCTTATAACACTGACACTTGACAAATTATGAAGGAAGTATTTTGTTTCTGATGTGTTAAAATCTAGAGAAGTAGAAACTTGAGCACTTGAACAGGAACTGAAGTGTGATCTTCCAAGAGCAAGGACTAACTAGAACTTTACTTCTCTGTGTAGCTAGAGGAAACAAACCCAGGGGCAGATTTCACAATAAGAGCAACATGACAAGAGTATTCATTGAGGGAAGCTCCATAGGCCCTCTGCATTGGTGCTGCGGCTCCAGGTCCCAATGCTTCAGGCATCCACCTGTAAAGAGAGATGGCAGCAGGATCTTCTACCCCAAACTTTCTCCAGAGTGAGGACAAAAATAGGACAGCAGGCCAGTGTCACAGGAAATACTTGGCTCAGTTTTTCAAGATCCTTTGGCAATAAGATGATGCCTTGCGTTGTTTCCTGGCTTGACACTCTTAGTTGCCTATGAAGGTTGTAGGATCTAAGGAAGACAACACCTAAAGAACAAAAAATTGAGATTATATAAGATTTCATAGGTCTCTGGCTATTAATCCACATTATTACATGCAAATCAGACATTTGATTTTTAAACATACTTCAGCAAGTATTAAGAACAGGCTTGAAAATTTACAAGAATCTAATTTTCAGATTTAGGGAAACATAAAGCAAATTGATTCACATAATTTGTTCATACATATCCTTTCATTTCTACTCAATCGTAATAGGTAAATTTACCAAATAATTAAAACTGATGAGCACCTGCAATCTTTCTAAATAGTAATTGGATTCCATATCTACAATGTATTCATTTTCCCCCTTATATTTGAAAAATGCAAAGAAGGATCACTGGACGTTTTAGTCCAATTCTGTTCTCCACAATAAGAGAGAACGTGGAGGTGTTATATAATTACTGCTGCAAAGTTGTGCTACTAGGAAAGTATCCTGGATGGAAAATGTTTGTGTCTTTCTACAATGATCAAAACTGCCGCAAGCAATACCCACATACCAGTCAGCACCTGACATGTTGACATGTTGATGGGTCCAAGGAGCTGCTGCTGGAACCCAATGACGAATCAAGGTTTTAAGAAGCTCGGGATGTTTTGTGTCAAGTGTTGTCAAATGCAAAAAGAGATGAGGGTAGAGTTATGAAAGGCAAAATGGCAGAGGAAAATGAAGATCTGCACTAAGTATTTATCCCAAAGATGAGAATACAGAGATATAATGACAGAAGAACACAAAGTATGGCACAGGCATGGGACAATGTTTGAAGTAATTTGGGATAAAAATCCCCAACACCCTTTTCATTCCATAGGGCTGATTTTACTCTATCATCTTTATTCCCCCCATACATCAGTAATTCTTTTCACTTTTTCATCCTGCTGTTCTGTTCCTTGGTCTTCCTTTAGCCCTGAAATTATTTTCCTCCTCTCTCATGCCCAATCTTTCAGTCAGAGAGCAATTTCTATAGGCCTTGTTCATCCTCACGAGTAATACTCAGGGATAAAGGGATTGCTGTTCAATAGCCCTCAGGAGCTGGATGGGAGTGTACAGGAATCACTCTGAAAAAGAAAGAAAACTAAATGTTCCTGTTAAAATCATAAGGAAGAGCTAAAATACAATATGGGATACATTGAAACTGTCAATAAATAGAAAGTGAAAATATAATATATGAGAAAAATACAAATTCAAGTTATATAGGAAATTTTGAGTGAATTAAAGAAATGATATTGAGGAAGGGAAACGTTGGACAAATCTAAAGGTTAAAAGGACCACTAGAAACCAATAATATTGCACAGTCATATGAGAATAAGAGCTCTGAGGAAACTTAGAAATCTGAAGACTTTACTTCAAGAAGTGGATTGTGATTTCTTAGTTCTAAAGCCCGTGGGGATGTTAAATGTGTCCCAGAAGACAGAAATAAAGGCAAAGATAATGCACCGCTAACTAATCCTGAGTAGCATTAACAGTCAGGAAGATCCCAAATTGGCATCAGAAAGTAAAGAATGTGAAAGGGAAAGGAGCCCAAGAGGACTGCAGGAAACAGCAAGAATTGGATAAGCTGGGGGAAAAGTCAGTCTCTATTTCCAGCGAGAAGGTTGTAGGTGTAGTACTTGGTACTGATCCTCAGTTGCTCTCCTCTTTGTCAGTATGACATGTGTAGGGATTTAGAAAGAAGGAATGAAATGTCTCCCTTATGGCTGAAGCCTTGTTTTCATATGGCTGAGTTTCATGTGATGTGATGACTCCAAAGGCTGGTTTAGAATGATCATAGCCATGCTCAATACCCAACCTTTGGAGGACTTGCTGGTGGCCTGAAAACACAAAACACATATTACATTCTCCTCTTACCCGCACTGTCATCTGTCACCCTGGCACTTGTTTGGAAAAGAAAGCCAAATGAAAATACAAAGAGCGTTTTTATATATGACAAGCATCACTTTTCAAATAAGAGTGTTTACCATATACCACATATTGTCTAATCCATGCTTTAGGCAGTATGTAGATCAATAAATAATTTTACACTCTTTCTTTTAAAAATCCTATTGGTTTATTTGATACACTAGATTTATAAGTCCCAATACTGCCAAATTTCTCACCTTCCCTGAGCCGTAGATTAGCCATCTATCACATAAAGATAATAGCTATCAGTGTAGGTTTTTTACAGATTAAATAAGAGTCTTTAAGTATACAATGTTTGGCACATTGTAAAAGCACAATAAATGGCAGCATTTATTATTATTACTGCTTATTGTTGTGGTTGATATTCTTAAATTTTATCCCAGAGAGTACACATGCATATGAGTATGCATGTGGATTAATACATATATTCAAGACTTTAAAGGAAAGATTTAAAAATATAATCAGCTAAAAAAGGTATATTTTGATTTAGAGAAAAAGACATAATAGTGGTACAGTAAACTGAAAACCTCTCCAAGCTAGGATACAGTCCATATCCAGGAGTTTTTACTGTGTTTGAGTTTCATTAGTTTAAAATTATCACTCTTTCTTTCTTTGCAAAAAGTGGAAAGGAAAAAGAAAATCATTGAAATTTTTAGTTACGTCCCATAATAAAGTAAAATATGTAAACACATCAATTTGTTTCTTGGTAAAAAAAAAAAAGGGAAACACTTTCACACACACACGCACATTTCTTGCCTTGATCAAATGCTACCTTTGTGATCTTGGAAAATCTTTTAACATTTACGTCAATTTTTGAGCTGTAAAATAAGGTCAAAGAAGCTATTTTTGAGGATATTGTTTTAAAACTCAAATTAGATAATTTATAGAAAATTGTTGTGTAATTTAAGACAGTTCAATGCAAATACTTGCTGTTACGCGTAACTGAAGAGGAGGAAATAGAGTGTCTATGAAAAATACTACACAATCCCATAGATATGTACCTCTCCTGTCAGGAAATCATATTTATCTATAGTTCATGAATGTATTTGTTTAAAATGTCAATTAAAAAGCTATAATGTAAGTTCAGGTTTCCAGTTGAAGTTGTGCCATTCACTGAATATCGTAGTAAGGCATTTGCTATCAGAAAGATCATCACAAAAGGAGATAAACCATGAGAGAGACAGGGCCACATTCCAGCAGATCAGATCGGCTCCCACAATTGCCCCCTTCAGGGTTCTTCCTCACTCTGCTCCCTCCATCTCACAGTCTTTGCTCAGGACTTCTCAGATCTCTTTCCAGATACTCTGACTGTACCATCATCTGTTTCTTTTCAGTTGCTTCTAAATAGAGAAGGTAAAAATTATCCTCAACCAATTCTAGGCAAAATCCGATCTTATTTTCCTTTATTTGACCCTTATCTCTTGAGGATTAACCGAGATACACTATTCTATATGGAAAATATGTTTCCACAACAGACAATTTAAACAAAGATCTTTTGTTCCTACATATTCTCCCAATCTTATTTGACTGTTAATAGTTTTGCATTAAGTTGAAACTCGCAGTTACAAAGAGGAGTGACCTATATGTTTGGAACATCTCAAACTTTTGTATCCACTCAAATCATTTGAATGCTTCCAAGTAGTTCATGATTTTTTTTTTCCTTTTCTGTGTAGAAGCAGTCTCAGCATTGATTTCTTTTTTATTAAAATAGAATAATTTTTCTCATTCTCACTTGTGCATATAGGACTGTGATGTGTGTTGTATGCAGTTCTAAAATAAACAAGATCTCTTTTATATCCTATATCTCTGGACACATAAAAATACCTTTTGCTGTTTGAATAGTTTTAGTAACTCATAAAGAATGCAAAGGGAAACATCTGCAAATGCTACTTGGGTAACTTTGGCAACTTTAACTTCTATACCCAAGAAATAGATGCAAATCTCCAAGCAATAGTAATTCCAATAAACCATGTCATTTAATTTAGGAATTGGCAGCTGTCAACATTGTAACACCTTGCAAGAGTGTCTGTAGCTTTA
Source organism: Equus asinus (assembly GCF_041296235.1). NCBI lineage: Eukaryota > Metazoa > Chordata > Mammalia > Perissodactyla > Equidae > Equus > Equus asinus. Next base: position 56,710,160 of record NC_091793.1, read on the forward strand.
TATGGTGATCATTAGTAATATAAATGGCTGCAATATAATAATGAGTTGCCTAGATGAAAAAGGAAAGATCTGCGATAATTACAAATAAGTAATGTGTGAGTCTAAATTGCTGAATTTAAAACAGAGTGTAATTCTGGTTAATAAAAATCACTTTTGAGAGATGCAGCAGATTATAGAACAACTAATTATTACCGGACTCTGTCCTAGTAAGAATGAGTATTTCAAAAACACCCAGCGGCATATACAGTCATCAGCCAAAAACTGATTATTCACAGGTGGATTGCCCACGTTGCAGTCTCCAGGCACAGCAGATTTCCTTGCTCAGCTGCTTCACATCACCTCAGGCAAACTCTGCTCTCCAGCATAGCATTCCTGCTGCTCAGTCAGGCTGCCCTACCCTTTGCAAGTTATACAAGGTCTTGGACAACCCCATTCTCATACCTCAGCCTTAAGTCCAGTCAACCACTCCTGTCCTTCTAGTGTCTGTGGATTAACAGGTAGCTCTCCCAGGTCTACAGGTATGTGCATGCCTCTGAAACATTTCTACTTTGTCTTTCATTAGGAGGCTCAATCACTCCCTAAAGAGTGCTGGGCACAAACAAATCTCTTTCTAATCCCCTCTCACCTTTACTTCCCTGCACAGTATCTACTGCAGGGAATTGGGAGAGGGTAAACTGACCCAGAGACATTTCTAGTTGTAATAAGCAGTCCTTAGAGACTGTACTGCAAAGGGCCAGGAACCCAAACATAGCAAAATAGAAAATCAGAAATGCTTCATATCACTCCAATCAAGACCAGGAAAACATTGGAGAGACATGTACCTTTGATGAGTCCTAATATTTACACAATCACCATATATTCAAGAACTTAGTATAATTATAATCAAGCATTCATATAAATTTTCAAACTACTGCTATATTTAAGACCTCATAAAACTAAAGACTCTACATATCTATGTCACCCCTGTATTTCCAATGGCTAACAAGATGTCTAGTGCAGAATAAAGCTCAGCAAATAACTGTTAATTGAATAAAGAATAATCATATAGAGAAATGATTTAGGGTGCCATTTGTTGGCAGCTTATAAGAAATCCTAGAGATTTTATCAAGATGGTGGTGTAGGCAGACTCTGAACTCACCTCCTCCCATGAACACAACTGGGTTACAACTATTCTTGGAAAAATTACCCCAGGGAGAGAACTGAAAACTGGATAAAAAGAACCCCCACAATAAGCGACAGTCCTGAATGAGATAGAAGGGGCAGAAATTCCTCCTGGAGAGAAAAAAGCCAGCTTGCGAGCAGCAGAACTTCACAGCTTGCCAGGTGGGAGCCAATCTAAGGTACACAGCCTTCCCTGGAGGAGTGGGAACCTGAACAGGGGCGCATTATTGCAATAAGCATCCTTCAGAGTCAACACAACTGCGATGAATGTCCTACTATCTGGTTTCACTAGCTATTAACTGAAATGAGGAATACCCTCAGAAAGGCTATCAACATAAGTGGAATGAAGCCAGATCTTGAAGGGCCCATACACAAATTCACTTGTCTCAGACAGCAACATAAAATCACCAGAAAGAAGGGTGCACAGTCCTTTGGTGAAAAGAGACTCACTTGATAGGCTCTGGGTGCATCTTGGTGAGAGGTGAGACCTCGTTGAAGACTGAGACATTGCTGGCGGCCCTTGTTGTAACCTAGTACAGGCTTGCTGACATAGACCCTAGCAGACGCCACTGAGGTTCTTCCTCTGGCCTATTATCACAGGGGTCTGCCACATGCACTAGAGCACAGATTTAATCCAGTTCAGTCAAGGCAGGCAGCCTGCCCTAGGGACTGGCCCCATCCACTAGCAAACCCTCAGGCTACTTGTTGGCCTGTGTAGACTGGGTGCCATGATCCTTTCCAGGCAGGCAAATGTGTCCACCTCTGTGGGGCAGAGCCTGTGTGAGGATCAGGTGAGCAGTGGGGGGAGTTGGTGGAGAGGTGGGAGCCTCTGAAGTGGAGCAATCAGGCACACTCCAGGGGCTCAGGAAGTGTGCATGGGCCGGGACTGTGTTGACAGTGTGTGTGGACCTGTTGGGGTGGGGCTTATCAGTGGCAGAAGACCTGTGCTTTACAAACAGCCACAAAGAGGATTATGGCCACCTTCTAAAGTCTGAAGCAATTGGGTGATCCCATGCCTAGGGCCAGCACCACACAGCTTCAATCCTAAGAGAGTTGACAAGAGCCTTGCAGACCTGCAGCCTACAGCAACTTTAAGCCCCTGAGCCTAGCAACCAGCTATATTGGGTACCTACTTAATTAACAGGAAAACTGCAACAGGAGTGTGCTCTTAGACCTTGTAGCCAATGGTGCTGGAACTCCCCAAACCCTATTTACAAACATCCAACCAGGGAGGAAAGGCCTAGACTCCCTGGGTACCTGCAGTAAGAGCAACCCTGCCACAGCAAAAGGATACAAGTAGAACACATAGGAGTCACTCCCGGAACATTTTGACTAGTGACAAGAGGGAAGCACACTGCTGGGCCTCAGAAGGCTTCTCTTACATAAAGCCACTTCCCCATTATCAGGAGCCATAGCTGATGCACCCAATACATAGATATAAGCACAGGGAAAGAGGCATAATGAGGAGGCAAAGGAATACATTCCAAGCAAGGGAAGAGGACAAAACCCCAGGAAAAAAAATCTAAATGAAACACAAATAGAAAAGCTACCTGACAAAGACTTCAAACAAAAACTCATAAGTATGCTCACTGATATTGTGAGAAGACTGGACAAACACAGTGAGAATGTCAGCAAAGAATTGGAAAATATAAAAAAGAACCAATCAGAAATGAAGAGTATAATACTGGAAATGAAAAATTCACTAGAGGAACTCAAAAGCAGATTAGGTGATACAGAAGAACGGATCAGCAAGCTGGACAAAAGACTAGAGGAAAATCACCCAAGTTGAACAGATAAAAGAATTAAAAAGAATGAGAACAATCTAAGGGAAATCTGGGACAATATCAAGTGAAGTAACATTCCTATTATGGGTGTCCCAGAAGGAGAAGAGAGACTCAAAGGGACAGGGAATCTATTTGAAGAAATAATAGCTGAAAACTTTCACAACCTAAGGAAGGAAACAGACATCCAAGTATAGAAAGCACAGAGGGTATCAAACAAGATAAACCCAAAGAGGCCCACACCAAGACACATCATAATTAAAATGTCCAAATTAAAGATAAAAAGAGAATCCTAACAGCAGCAAGAGAAATGCAACAAGTGACAGACAAAGGAAAGCCCATAACACTATCCGTGGACTTCTCAGCTGAAACCCTACAGGCTAGAAGAGACTGGTACAATGTATTTAAGTGCTGGAAGGAAAAAACCTAGAGCCATGATACTCTATCCAGTAAGGTTGTCATTCAGAATGGAAGGAGAGAGAAAGATTTTCCTCGACAAGCAAAAATTAAAGGAGTTTATCACCAAGAAACCAGTTCTACAAGAAATGCTGAAGAGATTTATTTAAATGGAAAAGAGTGGAACACAAATAGGGATAAGAAAATTGTCCAAACAAAACACACACAGAAAAACAGGCAATAAAATCACTGGTAAAGGCAAAAATACAGTAAAGGTAGCAGATCAACCACCTATGAAGATAATATGAAGGTTAAAAGACAAAAGTACTAAAATTACATATTTTGATGATAAGAAGTAATGCATAGACACACAAAATGAGAGATTAGATATGATTTCAAAAATGTAAAACGTAGAAGCAGGGGAGTAAAAGAGTAGAGCTTTTAGAAATAGGTCAAGCTAAAGAGACTATCAACTTAATATAGATTGCTATATATGTAGAATATTGAATAGCAATCTCATGGTAATCACAAACCAGAAACCTATAATAAATAAACAAATATGTAACAGGAAAGAAATCAAACATATTACTAAAGATAGCCATCAAAACACAAGGGAAGAGAGCAAGAGAAGAAGAAAGGAACAGAGAACTACTAAAACACCCAGAAAAAAGAAAGTAACAAAATGGCAATAAGTACATCTTTATAAATAACTACTTTAAATGTCAATGGACTATATGCTCCAATCAAAAGACATAGGGTGGCCAACTGGATAAAAAAGCAAGACCTATATATATGCATCATACAAAAGTCACACTTCAGACCTAAAGGCACTCACAAACTGAAGGTGAAAGGATGGAAAAAGATACTCCATGCAAATGGCAAATAAAAGAAAACTGGATTAGCAATACTTATATCAGACAAAATAGACTTTAAAACAAAAACTGTAAGAAGAGACAAAGACGGGCACTACATAATGATGAAAGGAAGAATTCAAGAAGGGGATATAATGCTTGTAAATATCTACGCATTCAATATAGGAGTACCTAAATATATAAAGCAATTATTAACAGATATAAATGGAGAAATAGACAGTAACACAGTAACAATAAAGGACTTTAACACTCCACTTACACCGATGAATAGATCATCCAAACAGAAAATCAATATGGAAACATTGGCCTTAAACAACACATTAGACCAGATGGACTTAGTAGATGAATATAGAACTTTCCACTCAAAAACCACAGAATACACATTTTTTCAAATTCATATGGAACCTTCTTCAGGATCCATCACATATTAGGCCAAAAAACAAGTCTCACTAAATTTAAGAAGATCAAAATAATATCAAGCATCTTTTCTGACCACAAAGGTATGAAACAAGAAATCAACTATAGGAAGAAAATGAGAAAAGCCACAAAAATTTGGAATTAAACAAAATGATACTGAGCAACAATTGGATCAATGGAGAAATCAAAAAATTCCTGGAGACAAATGAAAATGAAAATACAACATGCTGAATTCTATGGGATAGGGCAAAGGCAGTTCTAAGAAGGAAGTTTATAGCAATTCAGGCCTACCTAATCAAACAAGAAAAATCCCAAATAAACAATCTAACAGTGCACTTAAAGGAAGCGGAGAAAGAAGAACAAACAAAGCCCCAAAACAGCAGAAGGAAGGAAATAATAAAAATCAGAGCAGAAATAAGTGAAATAGAGAATTTAAAAACTAGAAAAAAATCAATGAAACCAACAGCTGGATCTTTGAAAAGGTAAAGAAAATTGATAAAACTTTAGCTAGACTCACCGAGAAATAAAGAGAGAAGCCTCAAACAAGTAAAATCAGAAAAGACAGAGGAGAAATTACAATGGACACCTCAGAAATACAACAGATTATAAAAGAATACTACGAAAAGCTATATGCCAACAAATTGGATAATCTAGAGAAATGGATAAATTCTTAGAATCATACAACCTTCCAAAACTGAATCAAGAAGAACTAGAAAATTTGAATAGAACACTCACCAGTAAGGAAATAAAAGCCGCAATCAAAAACCTCCCAAAAACAAAAGTCCAGGCCCAGACAGCTCCCCTAGTGAATTCTACCAAACCTTCAAAGAAGACTTAATACCCAACCTTCTCAAACTCTTACAAAAAGTTGAAGAGGTGGAGAAGGTTCCTAACTCCTTCTGCAAGCGAACATCATCCTGATGCCAAAACCAGACAAGGACAACACTAACAGAAAATTACAGGCCAATATCACTGATGAAAATCCATGCAAAAATCCTCTACAAAATACTCGCAAATCAAATACAACAATATATTAAAAAGATCATACATCACGGTCAAGTGAGTTTCATTCCAGGGATGCAGGGATAGTTCAACATCCACAAATCAATCAATGTGATACACCACGTTAATAAAATGAAGAATAAAAATCACACGATCATCTCAATAGATGCAGAGAAAGTATTGCACAAGATACAGCATACATTTATGATAAAAGCTCTAAATAAAATGGGAATAAAAGGAAAATGCCTCAACATAATAAAGGCCATATATGACAAACCCACAGCAAATATCATTCTCACTAGAGAAAAACTGAAAATTATCCCTCTAAGAACAGAAACCAGACAAGGATGCCCACTTTCACCACTCTTATTTAACATGCTATTGTAAGTCCTAGCCAGAGCAATCAGGCAAGAAAAAGAAGTGAAAGGGATCCAAATTGGAAAAGAAGAAGTGAAACTGCCGCTATTTACAGATGACATGGATTTATATATAGGAAACCCTAAAGTATCCACTAAAAAAACTTTTAGAAATAATAAAGGAACACAGTCAAGTCACAGGATACAAAATCAACATACAAAAATCAGTTGCGTTTCTATACACTAACAATGAAGTAGAAGAAAGAAGAATTAAGAATACAATCCCATTTACAACTGCAACAAAAAGGATAAAATACCTAGGAATAAATTCCACCAAAGAGGTGAAAGATCTGTACACCAAAAACTATAAAACATTGTTGAAAGAAATCGAAGAAGACACAAAGAAATGGAAAGATAGTCCGTGCTCTTGGATTGGAAGAATTAACATCGTTAAAATGTCCATACTTCCGAAAGCAATCTACAGAGTCAATGCAATCCCAATCAAAGTTCCAACAACATTTTTCACAGAAATAGAACAAAGAATCATGAAATTTATATGGAACAACAGAAGACACCGAATAGCCAAAGGAATCCTGAGGAAAAAGAACAAAGCTGAACGTATCACACTGCCTGATTTAAAAATATACTGCAAAGCTATAGTAACCAAAACAGCATGGTATTGGCAGAAAAACAGACACACAGATCAATGGAACAGAATCAAGAGGCCAGAAATAACCCCACACCTATATGGACAGCTAATTTTCAACAAGGGAGCCAAGAACATACAATGGTCAAATGAGAGTCTCTTCAATAAATGGTGTTGGGAAAATTGGACAGCCACATGCAAAAGAATGAAAGTAGACTATTACCTTACACTATGCACAAAAATCAACTCAAAATGGATTAAAGACTTGAATGTAAGACCCGAAACGATGAAACTTCTACAAGAAAACATAGGCAGTATGCTCTTGGACATCAGTGTTAGCAGCATATTTTCAAGTACCATGTCTGACGGGGCAAGGGAAACAACAGAAAAAATAAACAAATGGGACTACATCAAATTAAAAAGCTTCTGCACAGCAAAGAAAACCATCAACAAACAGAAAGCCAGCCCTACAACTGGGAGAAGATATTTGCAAACCATACATCGGATAAGATGTTAATATCCAAAATATACAAAGCACTCATATGTCTCAACAAGAAAAACCATAACCCAATTAAAAAATGGGCAAAAGATCTGAACAGTGATTTTTCCAAAGAAAATATGTGGATGGCCAACAGGCACATGAAAAGATATTCAACATCATTAACCATCAGGGAAATGCAAATCAAAACTACAATGAAATATTACCTCACTCCAGTGAGAATGGTGATAATTAACAAGACAGTAAATAAGCGTTGGAGAGGATGTGGAGAGAAGGGAACACTTGTACACTGTTGGTGGGAGTGCAAACTGGTGCAGCCACTCTGGAAAACAGTATGGAGTTTCCTCAGAAAATTATGGATAGATCTACCATATGATCCAGCTATCCCACTACTGGGTATGTATGCAAAGAACTTGAAAACACAAATGCATAAAGATACATGCACCACTATGTTCATTGCAGCATTATACACAATAGCCAAGACATGGAAGCAACCTAGATGCCCATCAAGGGACAATTGGAAAAAGAAGATGTGCTATATATACACAATGGAATACTGCTCAGCCATAAGAAATGGTGAAATCCAGCCAGTTGTGACAACATGGATGGACCTTGAGGGTATTATGCTAAGTGAGTAAGTCAGAGGGAGAAAGTCAAATACCATATGATCTCACTCATAAGTAGAAGACAAGAACAATGACAAACACATAACAACAGAGATTGGATTAGTGGTTACCAGAGGGCAAATGGGGAGGGAGTAGGGCAAAAGGGGTGATTAGGCACATGTTTGGTGATGGATTGTAATTAGCCTTTGGGTGGTGAACATGATATAATATGCACAGAATTCAAAATATATTATGATGTTCACCTGAAAGTTATATAACGTTATAATCCAATGTTACTGCAATTAAAAGAAAAAAAAGAAAATCTCAATGAAACATTTGTACCCAAAAAAAAGAAATCATAATCTGATCCAGTGAGGAAAAAAATCAACTGATTAGTAATAGTTAATAAAACACTTGAAGTGATAAATACCCTCAAAAATAACTCCTCAAATCATTTCCTGTAATTTATGGAGTTTATTGGAATGCAGTTTGATTCCCCAACTGGAATGAGAGATTATAAAATATCTTGCAAACATTACCGTGAATTTCTTTTTCTTATAAGGTTAGGTGCTCTTTTATCCCATCAGTCACGGGAGCTGTATCCTTTCTCTTTTAGTTCTTTGTCTCTTCTTTCTTTGCTCCATTCATTCATTCATTATTTACTGGGCATCAACTCCATGCCAGGCACTAAGTCAGAACAAAATATTCCCTATAGTCAAATTCTCAGTGTCGTAAAAGCACCTCATGTTACAGGGAACATGATCTGTTCTGGGCATCAGGAAAGGCTGCCCTGAGTAAGAGACATTTAAACTGATATCTGAGAAACGCTGCTTTAGATCAGACCCCTCAGAGCACAGATATTAAGATGAATATTTTTGTGCTGGTGCTTTATTAAGAGAGTACTCTCAGGAGTGGGATAAACAGGAAAGAAAGGAGGCAACAATCCAACAAATGTGTGATTTTGGACAAAACAACAAGCAACAGTAGAATGAGGGCAATCCTCCAAAGATAATATCAGATGTGGGCTTTTAGATGCAAAAGCATACAGAAAGGAGTTTGGGAAGTAAACAGAATTGGTGAAAAGGGGTCCTAGGAGATCTGGGCATACCACCGACCATCTCTGCTACTGATGCCTGGGAGCAAGTTTATTTCATAAAGGTGTTAGAGAGCATTCCAGGCAAAAGGAATATCATGTACTAAGGCCCTGTGGTGGAATGAAGCATTTAAGGAACTGAGTGAAGTCCAGTGAAGAGATTATAGTGAAACAAAAGGAAGTTTCACAAAGTGAGGCTGCAGAAATAAGATATGCTAGACCACCTTAGGCCATGTGAGCTGTTTAAACTAGAATAATACTAGCTACTCAAATATGCAAATCTCGAAATGTCAGTGGCTTAACGTAATGGAGTTTGTTCTTCCTTTCTCTGAAAGTCCAATATAGCTATTTGTGACTGCTGGATGGCTTTTTGCCTGGGGTGTTTCATGACCCAAGCTGCTTCTGTCTTGTGATTCTGCCACGTCCAGGATATTACAATTGTCTACATCTATGAAGAAAGGAAGAGAGAGAATTGAGAAACTTTAATGACTTCTTCAAACTCTGATTTAGAAAGGACAATTATTACTTCCATTCATATTCCATTAGTGAGAACTAGTTAAAAAAAAAAAAAGGAAGAAAAACTGGAAAATGTACTCCCATGCTAGATAGTTGCCTTGACAATTCCAAACTATGGAAAAGGGAGCATGAATTTTGATGGACAGGTAAATATTTCTGCCACTTTAACCATGTAATGGATTTGAATGTTTATCATAAAACAATGGAAAGATTCTTAAGGAAAAACATAAGAAACAGTAAGGAGCAGTGTAAATTACTTTAACTGATGCATAAAGTATAAATTGGAAGTGGGAAATAAGGCATTCAAAAAATAAATTTAGTCAAGAACTAATAGCAAAATGGTTTTTGGTAATTGAAGGGGAAAATAAAAGAGATCATTAGATTCAAGAGTTTTTGGAAGATAAGTAGGCTTAGTAGTACAAATGAGACATGAAGAAGAAAAAGGTATTAAGAATGAATTCTAGGCTTAAGGTATTAAGAAAGGAATAGTATTTCCATTCACTGTCATAGGAAAATTGGAAAGAAGAGCATACTTTTAGGGGCTTCATATGGATATTACAAACTTGGCTATGTAATTCTTGAGATTGTGATATCATTGGTACACCCATATTGAAAAGTCATTTTTACACCTTTGCTTGGCAGACACTTTATATTTGAAGATATTAATTAAAATGTCTCCTCTGGAATATTAGAGATTCAATAAATGACACTCATCGCCTCGATTCTCAAATTCAGAACCAACTCATAGGCTAGTGTGTCGGACAGATGGAAAACAAAAAACTATTTTCATTACTGTTAAGGCTAACTGGAAACATGACTTGAGCCTGAAAACAACTTTGTCTTGCTAATTCTGCATCCCAGAATGGACAGAATGGAACTTACCTACTCAGACACAGGCAGAGATCACGATCACAGACTTCTCTGTACAGTCTTAGCCTATAAAATTTCAAGGCATTAAATGCCTTCTTTTTGTGTGTGGAACTACACTGCCCAGTTCCTTCTCCTGAACTAAGTCAATCCTACTTCTGTGGAGTGGTGTGAGTAAGAAGGGAGGCATGAGTAAGGAGCCAGAGGGAGTCTAATGTGCCACTGCAGCGGCTCTCCTCATATGCAGACATGAAATGTCAATTTTACCTTAACAAAGCCTTCATCAGGGAGGGAGTTTTTCCTCCCTCAATAGTAACTTAACCTCGCTAAGCCCTTTTTTATTTTCCTCTTCACACCTATAACTATTTAAAATTATTTTACAAAGGTTTTTACCTATTTATGTCCTTTCACCCCCTCTAGACTGTAAGTTCAAAGTGAGCAGCAATTTTTTATTTCTTGTTCACATCTAGTCCTCAGAGTCAGGCATACTACCTGGAAAGACGTAAATGCTTAATAAAGATTTGCCAAATAAAATAACATAGGTCTAGAGCTCAGTGGGAGAGGAAAGGAAAGACAAGGTCTGAGGTAGATGGTAATAATAACAGTCCCAAATCAATCATGGTGCCCAGTGTTTGTGGTCTGTGGCACTGTGATGTCACACTTCTATCAAGAGGTGGAGTAGATTTCCTCCTCACTTTGAATCTGACTGGCCTTGTGATTCATTTTTGACCAATAAAATTTGACTAAGATGGCTTGCTGTGCAAGTTCCAGAGCCTGAGCATAAAGAGATACTGCAGTTTCTACTTTTGCAGTCTTAAGATACAGACACTATGTAAAGAAGAGTGAGCAAAACTACTAAATGAGGAGAGGAACCCATTTCTCCCTGCCAAGGTTCTGGACACGAGAGTGAGGTCAGCTTTTACCCTATGGCTCCAACTAACCAGATGAATAAAGACATATGAGTGAGCCCATAAGTGAAGAGACGTAAAAACAGGGATATCTTCCTTATTATAAGATCAAGGAATAAACAAAATGGGTACAGACGTAAGACTGTCACAAAAGTTTATGAAAGAAAGTTGGAGTTTTCATGTAACAGCTACTCTAGCCCTCTCCCTTTTTTCCTGTAAACTTGGAGGCATATTCCTTTGCTGAAAATTAGAGGGATTGTGGGGAGTGCAGAAGGGTGGAGAATGATTGGGAGAGTTTGAAATAATCTTCACACATTTTGGAGATTGAATTAACCAAGGAGACATAGAAAGAATTTTGAGCAATGTAGAGATTCGAACTGTGACAGATAATTATTAATTTACAATGATTTATTGTGCTATTATTTTCCCCTATTCTCCAAAAGTATTCACTGCTCACATACACACATAGAGAAAGTGAATAGTTGAGTTCAACTAGAATTAGAGTTTCTCAAGATGGATAGGCAAAAAGACAAAAGGACAATGGAGTTTAGAGTATTAACTAGAGTATGGTAGACATTGTGAAAGATGCATGGACTCTAAGCTGGATAAAAAGAAGAAGGAAGATAAGAATAAGGGTGACAGTCTGGAAGAAAGCAAAGGCTTGAATGGACAGGAGGCCCTGAAGAAGTCAAGATGTTGTGAGAACAGGAGGTTGTGGCTGAATGGTGAAATGACTGAACCGGTCCTTCTGGAATTAGAGAAGTTTAGTGCTTCTGGTTGTGTCTGTAGGAGGTGACAGCTTAGGTGAGGTAAAATGTTAGAGAAATTCACAAGAGTTGACATAAAAATACTAGGAACTATAAAGTTTATAGGGATATTGAAATGGTCCAGGACAAGATAGGTGCTATGATGTTTACAGAAGAAGAAAGCTTGAAAACCGTGCATGTATAGCAACTATTTACTCAGTAGCTGTTTTGAACTATATTCTCTGGCAAGTCCTGGTCATATAGGAGTAAGAGGGAAGCTTATATATCCCTACAGACATGTGGATAAGAGCTACAAGTCCCTTAGGGCATCAAGTAAATCTATTGCACATGGCCCTGTTGCTCATAGACCAAGTCCATTTCTGTATGTGTAGACTGTCAACAGCACTACCTTATTGAAAGGAGCATTCCTATTTCAGGAAATAATTTCCTTTTTTTTTTTTTGAGGAAGATTAGCCCTGAGCTAACTACTGCCAGTCCTCCTCTTTTTGCTGAGAAAGCCTGGCCCTGAGCTAACATCTGTGCCCATTGTCCTCTACTTTATATGTGGGACATCTACCACAGCATGGCGTGCCAAGTGGTGCCGTGTCCCCACCTGGGATCTGAACTGGTGAACCCTGGGCCACCGAGAAGTGGAACGTGCGAACTTAACCGCTGCACCACCGGGCCAGCCCCGGAAATTGTTTTGCAATGCTCATTGAAAGGCAAAGAAATCTGTTCCAAGATGAAATTATCATTTTTTTTTATTGAGGTAACCTTGGTTTATAATATGATATTCATTGTATTTCAATTTCTGTGTAGATAACATCATGTTCACCACCCAAAGATTAATTATCATCCATAACCATACACATGACTAATCAAATTATTTTTGAACAAACTGCATATTTCAATTCCCTCTAAGATCATCACATGATATAAAATTCTGAGACATCTTGAAGAATTTTTTTGAATTCCAGCTTATTTAGCCTTGAAACCCATTTTTCACACTATATCTGTTATAATACTTACCAAAACATTGCAACATGATAACAATATGAGACATAATTTAATATTCACCATGGTTGGGTAGAACATTCTACACTATAGTTCATCAAATCCACACAGTAAGTTATGAAGTAGGGGGAATTTCCCTAATCTTATAGATGAAGAAACTGAGAGCGAAAAGTCACTTATCTAAAATTTTATGGAACCAGGATTCAAAGCCAAAGTAGTCTGACTCCAAAGCTCTTTATTTATACACTATGCGGGACCCCCTACATAATCTGTGTGACCCCGTGGAAAGTGAAAAAGTATGGTCCCCTGTTCAAAAATTATTAAGAATTTTCAAGACAGCAACAGCAGGGCATTAAAACAAATGCAGTGGCTAGGGGTTTGTGGGTTTGGATCCCAGGTGGGTACCCACACACCACTCATCAAGTCATGCTGTGACAGCATCCCACATACAAAATGGAGGAAGATTGGCACAGATGTTAGCTCAGCTACAATCTTCCTTACCAGAAAAAAAAAAAAGAAAACTAAATGTGGGACCCTTCTGAGCATGGAGCCTTGTATAACTGCACAGATGGCACACCCAAAAAGCTCATCTTGTCATTATGTTGCCTCAAAGTATGCTATGGTCACTTTAAAAGCAAACTGAATTCCACTATGGTGGCCACCTTATCATTTAAACTATTGAGCAAGCTCCCTAAATAGAATAGCTCAGACATTTCCAGTTTAAGGAGTTGCACACACTATTGTCAACACTAAATTGTGTCATTTAATAGTATTTGTTAAATGAAATACATAAATGAAATATGCATCTGTCCTCAAGTTCATTACCATCACCATTTTATGGTTTCAAAGTCATTCTCAACTGAAAGACTTCTCTGTTCATGACTGTAACCGACTATGCAGATACTGAAACATTTCTCTCTTTTAAATAACAAAAATTATTCTAGGGGGCCGGCCCCATGGCCGAGTGGTTAAGTTTGCATGCTCCACTTCGGCAGCCCAGGATTTCACGGGTTCAGATCCTGAGCGCGGACATGGCACCGCTCCTCAGGCCATACTGAGGTGGCGTCCCACATAGCCCAACCAGAGACACTTACAACTAGGATATACAACTATGTACTGGGGGGATTGGGGGAGAAAAAGCAGGAAAAAAAACAAAAAGAAGATTGGCAACAGTTGTTAGCTCAGGTGCCAATCTTTAAAAAAGAAAAATTATTCTAATATTAAGTGACACAAATCATTAATGGCAAAATCAACTTGAAAGACACTGAATATAAAAAAACTTTTTTAAATATTAAAATCTTAGAAGAGCAAGTATCTTCTCAGAGCAGCCACTTACTCAACAAACATTTGTTGAACATCTACATTTTTACAGAAAAGTATTGGACGTCTATTATTGTTGAGAAGCAAGAGTGATCTGATTGAAAAATCTTGTATACTAAGGATCATCAGAGTTAATTAAGCACTACTGTGTTAAGTCTCATGACGAATTCTGAATTAAGGAACCAAATAGAATGGTCATCATAATCTACCATAATCCTTGAAATTAAAATCTCTTTTGCCAAGAACTATCTGTATTGGGGCTATTCATTGTTATGCAACCCTGTCGTGAATTCTAATGTTCTTTCTTTTTTTTAACAAAATTTGAACAATTTCCCAAAAGTTTGTTGATGGAATTGTCACTGCTCTCTTGAGTTATTTACTACTGTTCCAATTGTTTCCTTGATTAACTTATGTTGGGTGTATATGGGCACAGTAGATGAGCAACACAGTAAATTCTGAGCAGACACAGGGTCAAAATGCTGCATTCAAATAAAACTTCCAGGCAATTTAACCTGACTTTTGCTGATCTGCATAATCATCACTATGCTGTTGGGTAATTAGTCATAATTGATAGGGAATTTATCAAAAGGATTACCTTTACAAAAGAAAGTATTTCTATCATCAGCTGAGGGTCAGGAGGTTTTACGGAAAATAGGAAGCCTTCCTTTAGGTATTGAATCCTTACTATTGTATCTAGATTTCTAAAATCAGGTTGTTTGGGTGTGAATGGAGAAAAGAGCGTTTGAAGAGTGGCATGTAAGGAATGATAAGAAATTTTCTTTGGGGACCTCATTGAATACATGCTGCCAGATCCAGAGGGCAAATACACTCGGGCAGCAGGTGCTCTATCCTCCAGAAGTTTATAGACGTGATGTTAGCTTTTCTGTTTGCTTTGTCTGACAAATGTAACCACACCGTGATATAGGGAGACATGCAGAGCAGACACTGGGATCCTACAAAAGCCCAGTTTTCTGGGTTTGATCCGTCCCCATTTACCTGAGTTGAGCAATTACAAGCCAACTGCCTTAACCAAGAACTTGGCTTCAGAGCCAGAGAGATGGGATACAGTTTCCACAGCCAAAAGATGAGGGTAGGATAACGGAGAAGAGTCTGACAATAGATTAAGGCACACATGGCCACTGAGTCAAAGCCAGAGCAATGAGGAAGGCAGTGTATGATTTCCCATCACGGTCAAAAACCTTACAGATATGTAGCATGTATGTGTTGGCATGGTTAAAGTATACAATCAAAGCCACATAATTATAGAAATACAGAAAACGGAGTGAGACGACAGTGCAATAGTAATAACAAATACTAGGCCTTGGAAATTATTAAATGTGAAAAGAAAGAGTGAGAAACTCTGTGAGGGTTCCAAGATGCCAAAATGTGACAAAAAGAATAGTGATTTTTAAATAAAAAGAGGGATTGCAAAAAGATGGAGAAGATTGTGAGGGAAGATGATAAGGAAATTCAGTTTGCCCATGTTGTATTGGAGGTGACACCAGAGCATACAGGGTAAATTTCAATAAATTCACGTGAGCAAATAAGGTTGGAGTTAAAGAACAGGCCCACAAATGGCGATGCAGATTTGAGGAGTTTTTGCATAGAAGCGATAATTGGAAGTCTTGGAAATGGATAAAAAGAGAAGAGAGCTAAGGACGAGAACTGAAAATCATCTACATGAAAGTGAAAAGAAACAGCCATAGTGAAGGTAGGGTTGGAAAATCAGAAGAAAACATATTGTCACAGGCTCCAAAGGCTAAGAGCATTCAAATGTCAACTGCTAACAATCCAACTTCAGGTGGAAATGACTTAGACTTTTCTTGCTAAATACCAGAATCTCAATCACTATTGCACTTAATTGGTTAATACAATTTCTTATGCAGATCAAGTGACTTATTTGTTTTCTCTGCAATTATTGTGTTAAGTAAGAGTTGGGAGCATTTCTTTATTTGACAAAGCAAAGTGCTGACTTTCTTTTCCTTCCGTCAATACTAAAATTTTTGTTTCTCTCTGTATTTTCTCTCACTCAATTACATCTGTAGTAATCTATAAGATATGACTCAATAGAGGACATTAATGTACTATTATTTGATTCCCTTTCATTTATGATTCTCTGGTGAGTCTTGTTGGAAAGAACTAGCAACACTGTGCATATTACTAACATATTGCTTGTCTTATGTCTTCCCTTGGTGTCTCTGGAATCATAGCTCAAATGTTAATAAAAAATCTTAGTATTTTAATAGGATACTCTTGTCTACAAACTCAATATCAATTCAATTATATATTCTAAAAAGCTATTCACAGTTTTAAACCTAATGCAAATCAAGAAGTTTAATTTAAAACCGATGTGTTACTCAACAGTAATGAGAATTTTGTAAATAGAGGATTACTTTTTTGTCTAATAGATATGAATTACCCATCATTTTGAATTTATGCTTATTCTAATAACAGTATTATACCATGAAAATGAACTTGGAACTGATGAACATTATCATTGGAGGCATCAAGAAAATTGCTCTTTAACTTCTTACACAGTTGAAACGCCTTTTATTATTCCCATATTCTGTTCCAACCAAAAAAAATCATCCACATTCCAGCAATGAACCATTTTAATGATTTTATATGAAACTTGAACCAATGACCAAGAAAAATTATTCCTAAATTTAATCAGTCTCCAATCTAGAAATATTCAGTAGAAGTGGAAACTGAAGATATCATAGCAATGCTTTCATTTTCATTATAAGAATCTCTTTTCTAATTGGCAAAGAAATATACATATTATAGAGAGGCTGAAAAAATGAGAATATTTCTAATGTTGAGATTTTCTAGTAAAAGTGAGAGAAAATAATGCTTTATTATTTTATTGAAAGCCCTGCATGTGTTTAAGGTGATTAATTTTTCTTCCAGCTCAGTTCTTTCCTTTGCCTGACCCTTCCCCTTTTGGGTCTCACTCCTGCACAAATGTAGTGTGTTTGCTCACTGACCTCATATCTGACAGGCTGGCTGGAGAAATGCATGGGAAGATCACTCCCCCATCTTTTAAAGGGATAAAGATCTTTATGTCTCTGGTAACTTTGGTTTACTTTGAAATTGAGTATGTCCAGGTTTCTTATTATTCTAATAATATTTGCTATACTGAACTATTTAGTAAGAATGAGAGGAGGAAAAAATATATAGGCACAATTACTGAAAATTAAAAAAGAAGAAAAACAAGTCTTAAAATCTCTTAGCGATTTATAGCAAGAGATCGGAGTGAGATGTCTACTTTTGAAACATATCCTGAGAGCATGTTTCCCCTTTTGGTTTCTCTCTCTCTCTCCCCCAGTGCTCAATAGGGCTGGAAGAAAAGAAAACATCACTTGTTCCCTCCTAATAAGAAACAACAAGAAAAATGATCATTTAAATTAAATATTGTTAGAATGATTCTTAGCCAAATTTTTATGTATTTGACAGCAGAGGGACTTCTTTGACTAATTATCAACCCATTACAGAAAAAACTCTTAAAAAAAGATTACTAAAACCGTGGACTTGGTGAGATACAGAACCAAAAATTCTTTTTACTAAATATGATATTGAAAATAAATTAAATACATTTATACAATTATTGAGGAGAACTTCTGTTTTGACAACAAAGTCGGAGACAATAAGTGAACAGAGAAAAATGACCTGTGATTTTTCAAAAGTATACTTAAATGAAGGAATATGCAGACAGGATTTTCTTAGGTAGAGAGCTTGCAGGGGTAGCATCACTTGCTTATGCCCCTATGACATTCCAGCGTAACGAAGCAGGAGACAGTGAGGCTAGCTACAGGAGAGGGCCAAGGAGTCAGGTCTCCCTTGACTGACAAATGTGCGCCCACAACTGTTCCTAAGAGGGTGCCGCAGGACAACAGAGAGGGAGTGGGATGCCAGCAGGTTTCTCCTGCGACAGCAGATGAGGCTGAACTGAGGAGGCTGTTTGTTCAGACCCTGATCCTTGGCAGAAAAAGCTCTAAACCATAAAGACCAACACTGCCTATTCAGCTCTCTGATCCGCGTGGACACAAGCTTTAGAGACAATCTACACAATGTGATTGGGCATTGAGTGTATATTTACAAACTCTTCATCAAATTCTCAGTGACAGTTTTTGTAAGTCACCATTTATGAGCTACTCCTAAAGAAATTTCTAAAATGATGAACAGAATATAGTGCTAAAACAACTTCTAAGGAACTCGATAAACCATATTTTTTTCAGTACTACTCTGGATGGTTAACAGAATCATAAAACCTCAGATTCATAAAAGATCTTAGAGATGAACTCTTTCATTTTACAGAAAAGTAAATTAAAGCCAAATGAAAGAAAGGCATTCTCTCACTATTATATACCTGAGGGCTTTAAAATAAGCCAAAGTTTCATTTTCCTGTTATACTTTTAATTTAGGTTTAAAATAATGACCTTGAGGAAAGCCTAATGTGTTAATAAAGCACGCACACATTAATGAATAGGCCATTCAAGGCAACCACTGCCATTGCCAATAAACAGTTTACCAAAGTCAGCTCCTCAACAAATATCTAGGGGGCAGCTGGGGGCTTTACTTTTGTTAATAACTTATGCCTTTTTTTAGGTTAGAGGCATGATAGTTTGGCTATCTACCACAGAATTCCATATAAATGCCTGAAAATAACAGATGGTCTTTGAAACAAACATATTTCAGACGGTGTCATCAGCATAAACTTAGATTCAGATTGCTTATTTTCGCTTTGACGCAGCTTCAGTGAACTCATATTTAGCACATCTTTGTTAAATTCAGTTTTAATAATAACTCAACTGTATCTTCAGAGTGTAATGTCAGAGGTAAAAATGTAGTGGCTAAAAAAGAAGCATTAATAGGACAATTCTTTTTCTTCACTATGTCAAATTTGAAACATAAATTGTGTTTTGACTAATGCAGCAATTAAATTCGTTCAAATTGTAATCCAGTTACAAAGGCGCATTAGCATGAATGTGTTTCTCTTTGCTCACCTGACAAAGAGGAACATGAACTAAATGATAAAAAGAGTGAAGTGTGCCTCACAAGGCCCTGGAGACTGCCACCCCTCTGCTGAAGGGAAGTCACTGGCTCTCCCGTTATTTGGGAATAACAGTATTTCGTTAAGCCTAACCCACAGCACTTACAAACGGTAAATTCCAGTTTTTTATATCATGTTTCCCCTTTGATAAGTATCACTGAAGTGCAGCTATTTTTTTAAATCAAAAAGTCATTTTTAAATTGAAAATAAGCAAAAGATTCAGCATTTCCAATCCATGGAGGCAACATGAAATGTGACACAGACCGTGACTCCTGAGGTGCCACTCAGCAATGAGTGTCTCTAAGGGATTCATTTTAAACTCAAAACTGTTAAATGGGGTAGAGTAAGTGAAGACACAAGAGACTGCCCATCACTTGCCTCGCAGGGACATGGGGATTAACGTTCTGGTGGTAGGATGTCCACGTGCAAAAGCAGTGCTAACTTACTAAATATTACTATGGATAATCTAACATTGCATAGTGTAAAATAGAAGTATACAAAATATTAACATATTTGTACACATGGACACAAACACATAATAATGTACTTATAGATATTTTAATTCCCAAAGAATATTTAATGAATGTATACATTATAACAGTAAGTATTCATAATTTCATTCAATTAGTTAAATATATTTTTGTGAGAACTTATTATATTCCAAGTGCTGTACTTTGACAAAGTATATAACAGTGAAGAGAAGAGGCAGGATCTGTACTTTTATAGATTTTAGAGTTCTTAATAACATTTAGCTCTGGTAATAAATTTATTTCCTAAAATAATGACAAAATTAACATAATATAATTTGAATTATTTTCATATACTTTGTGTTTTGTTATCTAAGAGAATACTTTATTCTTTTAGAAGGAAGCACGTATTTTTTCTTGCAATTTCTTATTTACTTATGGTAAAATGCATATAACATGAAATGTAGCCTCTGAACCATTTTTAAGAGCATAATTCAGTGGTATTAAGTACACTCATATAGATGTGCATCTATCACCACTACCCATCTCCAGAACTCTTCTTAGTTTCAAAACTAAAACTCTATGCTTGTCTCCTGCTACCACGGCCCCTGATAACCACTACTCTATTTTCTGTGATTTTGACTATATATCAAATATCAAATTTATCAAATCAGTGGAATGTATCAAATAAGTGGAATTATGCATTATTTACTTTTTGTGACTGACATTTCACTTAACATAATGTCCTCAAGTTTCATTCATGTTGCAATATATGTCAAAGTTTTCTTCCTTTTTAAGGCTGAATAATATTTCCTTGTGCATATATACTACATTTTGCTTATCTATTTATCTTTCGATAGACACTTGGGTTGCTTCCACTTTTTAGCTACTTAGAATAATGTCCCTATGAACAGGGGTGTACAAATAACTCTGAGACCCTACTTTTAATTCCTTTGGGTGTACACCCAGAAGTGGAATCGCTAGATCATATGATAGTACTATTTTTAATTTTGGGGGAATTGCTATTTCAGGAATGTGCTATTTCCACAGCAGCTGCAACATTTTATATTCCGATCAACAGTACACAAGATTGACAATTTTTCCACATCCTCACCGAAATTCTTTTCTTTTTTTTTTTTTTTGGGTAGTGGTCATCCTAACAGGTGTGAGATGATATCTCAATGTGGTTTTCATTTGCATTTCTCTAATGTTTAGTGATGTTGAGCATCTTTTCATGTGCTTATTGGATATTCATATACCTTCATTGAAGAAATGTCTACTTAAGTCCTTTACTCATCTTTGAATTAGGTTGTTTGATTTGTTGTTGAGTTTTTTGAATTCTGTATCTAGTCTAGATGCTAATCTCTTTTCAGATACATGATTTTTAAATAATTTCTCCTATTCTGTAGGTTTCTTATTCACTCAGTTGATAGTGCCTTTTGATGCGAAAAAGTTTCTAACTTTTATGAAGTCTAATTTGTCTATTTTTGTTTTTATTGCCTGTGCTTTTGGTGTCATATCCAAGAAACCATTACAAATCCAATGTTAGAAAGCTTTTGCCTTTTGTTTTATTCTAAGAGTTTTATGGGTTTAGCTCTTTTTTTAAGGAAAAAAAGTAACTGCCCTTATTTACTTTTTATTATTTTTTTAAGCTTCTTGTTTTTCTTCTTTTTTTATTGATGTAACATTGGCTTATTACATTACATAAATTTCAAGTGTACATCATTATATTTCGATTTCTGTGTAGATAACATGATGTTCACCACCCAAAGACTAATTACAATCCATCACCATACATATGAGCCTAATCACCCCTTGTGCCCTCCTCCTTCCTTTCTTCCCCTCTGGTAACCACCAATCCAATCTCTGTCTCTATGTGATTGTTTGTCATTCTTTTCATCTTCTACTTATGAGCCAGATCATACAGTATTTGACTTTCTCCCTCTGCCTTATTTCTCTTATCATACTACCCTCAAGGTCCATCCATGTTATTGAAAATGGCAAGACTTCATTATTTTTTATGGCTGAGTAGTATTCTATTGTGTATATATACCACATTTTCTTTATCCATTTGTCCCTTAATAGGGACTTAGATTGTTTCTGAATCTTGGATGTTATGAATAATGCTGCAGTAGACAAAGGGGTACATATATGTTTACACATTTATGTTTTCATGTTCTTTGGATAAACACCAACAGTGGAATAGCTGTATTGTATGGTAGTTCTATTCTTAACTTTTTGAGGAATCTCCATACTGTGTTCATAGTGGCTGCACCAGTTTGCATTCCCCCCAGCAGTGTATGAAGGTTCCCTCTTCTCCACGTCCTCTCTAACACTTGTTATTTCTTGTCTTGTTAATTATAGCCATTCTGATGTGTGTGAGGTGATATCTCATTGTAGTTTTGATTTGTATTTCCCTAATAATTAGTGATGTTGAGCATCTTTTCATATGCCTATTGGCCATCTGTATATCTTCTTTGGAAAAGTATC